>NW_027456804.1:0-317340 GCF_040206685.1 Ascaphus truei | reverse complement strand
GAATGGAGAGGGGGGGGAGAGGACAGAGGGGCGGGGAAGGCGGCGGGGGGGGGGATCAGTGGGCCAGACGAGGAGGGGGGGGGGCGGCTGCGAGGGGGGGGGGGGAATGGCACGGGGGGGGCACCTCCACCTAACCTTTGGTCCACCGATACAGGGTTGCCCCCACTCTGAGGCCTGCCCCGGGTCCCCGGGGAGGCTAGCCTCTCATATCCTCCGCCCCCCCGACCCCGCAACCCGGAAGTCCCTCCTATAGGCGGAAGTGCCCGAGTGCCAGGGAGTCTTTGAGATGACGTCTGGTATGTCGGTCGGAAGCTCCTCCCTCCTCCTGTTCGCGCTCTCTGCTTGCTTTCCCGCTCTCATCTTCTACGCTTGTCAGGGAAGAAGGGGATCCGGCGTCTCTCAGCTGCAGTTCTCGAGGAAGACCACCAGGGGGGGACATCGCGGGAGTACCTATGGCCGGCCATTTTGACACGAGGGAGGGAGAGTTGATTCAGGCCCCTTTAAGAGCTCTACCGGTCCGGCGGAGCTGTGTAGACCTCGTGGTTTCACGTGGCTTCCTCCGGCGCGGCTCCCACTCTGTTCCAGGACGTGGATGTGGACGGATCAGCCTCGGATTCCAGGTGAGGGGGACAAGAGGGGCCAGGGCTGGATAGGTTCTGCTGCAGTCCCAGCTTCTTGAGGAAGCTGTTTCCGTCCTCGGCCCTCCGTAGAGTATTCGCAACCCCGTTCTTCACGACTAGTAGGGCGAAGGGGAACAGCCATCTATATTTGACCCCTCTGTCCTGCAGGGTTTTAGTTACTGGACCCAAGCTGCGTCTTCTTAGGAGGGTAGCCGGGGATAGATCCTGGAAGATCTGAAGCTTGGCGCCCTCATATTCCATGGACCTGGCCTCCCTGGCGATCCGGCAAACTGCATCCTTTATTTTATAATAGTGAAAGCGAACTATTATATCTCGAGGGGGGGCTCCCGCCTGCGGTCTTGAGCGGAGGGCCCTATGACACCTATCAAGGTGTAAGTCCTGGGCAGATTTATCAGGCATTATGTGTTCCAGCCACTGCTGTACAAATTCCTCAGCGTCCGTTACTGTCTCTGGGACCCCACGGATACGGACATTGTTCCGTCTGTCCCGGTTTTCAGTGTCCTCTTGTTTGTCAGTGAGGTCTCGGATCTTCTCCTGTAACTGGGCTACTGTGTTGTTTGTCTGCTGCAGGGCCCTCGTGTTGGCGTCCATTTTGGTCTCTAGGGACCCGGTCCTCTCCCCCAGTCCATCAAGGTCCCTCCTCAGATTCCACAGCTCTCTGTTGAAGAACTGTTTCATCTCGGCACAGAACTCTCTGAGGTCTTTTCTGGTGACTGGTTCGCTGTCATCCGCTCTCCTGGCCGGTTCTGCTGCCATCCCTGCCAAAGGGGGATCAGGGCTATCTCCCGCTGCTGGGGGGGTTCTTGTTAAAATATGTAGTGACCGAGGGGTCTTTCAGCTTTGCTTTCCCCTCGTGCCGGCATCCCCAGGTGTTCCCCTTCTTAAACTTGCTGGTCTGCTTTGTGGGGGGTCACTTTGATTGCCGCTTTTATTTGATTATATTGCCGATGCGAGCAGAGCTAGAAACCTAAGCTTCCATCTACTCTGGCTTCGCGCATGCGCCTCCGCCATAGACTTTTAATGGTAAACCACCGCCGTTGGCGGCTATGGGAATCTGCCGCCATAGACTTTCAACGGGGCAACGCCGCCGTTGAAGTCAATAGGGTTTTTCTGCCATAGCCGGTCAATGGAGATTGGCCGCCATTGGAGTCTATGGGAAAAGTCCCGAACTTTCAAGGGGGTCCATACTCAGTCGGGTTGGTTCAAGAGGGTCAAGGATGGTTCTGCAGCGATGCCGGAGCAGTGACTACAGGTACCCCAAACCCTGGCCCTCTGGACCCTCCGGAACCGGAGATATGGATTCATAGATTTCAGCTTTTCAAACTTAGTAATTTTCCTGAGCGGTTTCTGCCGCCGCCATTGGAACCTATGGCGCGACCCGATCTCTCGGCACGACCCTTCTCGGGGGTCCAGGATTCGGGGACCCGGTGGTGGTCGAGTGGGGGGAGGTCTAGGAACTAGGGGCAAAAAGAATTTTATTTCTAGGTGCTCTAGAACTGTTTATTCCCACGCCACTTGTCGTTGAACTTGACTAACAGTGATCAAAGCTCTCTTATAGAAAAAGGATCCGCTTTGCGGTTTTGCGGTTTGGACGGCAGCCAACTCGTTCCTGGAAAGTGCCGTCGAGGTATTTCCATTGAAGTCAATGAGCCCATTGTCTTACACTGGGAAAACCGCCGCTCCTCCTCTCGGACGCCAGCTGCTGGTCTTCACAGGAAACAGGACCAAAACAGCAAGATTCGCCATTGAAACGCATGGAGCTCCAATGGCGGCCTATGGGACCCTGCAAAATGGTGCCTGAAAAGGCGGGAAAATTAGACAAAGGGGCTATAATCACTAAAGAACTATTAACCCTTGTACTCCCGGATGGATCCTAGTGTGTGTGTGATGCAGATAATTGAATGGATCGGTGGAAGGCGGTCACTGCGTATAGAACTCAGCCACAAAGTAAAATAAAATCAGCTTTAATGAAACATGTTGCTGTACATGACAGAATAGTCCTCTGACGCGTTTCGTTCCGTGTTGGAACTTTATCAAAGAGTTCAAGATAGGGTCCAGATAGGGATAAAAGATTATTTGCCCATTATTAAAAACATTAACTAGCATATTCAAATAAATAATAAAGTGCTACCTCATCAATAAGAAGTCTCTGTCGCCAGCAACAACCTTGTCTTGCCCACAAAATACATTGCCAAAACAAAGCCAATACATTGCCAATTACATTCAGATATCAATTAACCCCTTAAACACCTTATCGGATAATAACCGCAAAGGTAATTAAGGGGTTAAGCCACACTGGCCCGATACCCACCCTTCACCCATGAATTTGTACAGTGGCTTCATCATGCAATTATATATATATATATATATATATAATATATATATATATATATATATATATATAATTGCATGATGAAGCCACTGTACAAATTCATGGGTGAAGGGTGGGTATCGGGCCAGTGTGGCTATATCTGTATATATATATATATATATACACACGCACACACATGATGAACCAATATACAAATAAATGTGGAAGGGTTATCAAGAACATGCTGTACTCCAAATAACACTTCTCCATACAGACACAAATCAATTACCATTCATTAATGACATCCCTAAACAATTTACATTCCATCCCTAACAATTAAACAATTAACAAATTCAAGCCTTGAACAGAACAGAACAATTTTAGCCTGTGAAAAAATATATGTACCAACAAGAATACAAAATTGAAAACCAAGGCTAACCCTGACCTCAAGTACACCATACAATATCAACAATTACATCTATCTAATTTTAAAATACATTATACACACATTAATGCATAGCAGCATAGACAAATTAATTTAAAACACATCAAATCAAGCTTTTAAAACAGCATCATTTCTTACCCTGTATGTATATATCTCTCTAGACATACATACATACATACATACATACATACATACATACATACATACATACATACATACATACAGTGGCAAGAAATGATATACCACCAAAAAAAAATACACATGTTTAAAAAGCTTTAAAAAAAAAAAAAGTTAAATAAAATACATTTCTTTAGTTCACTTACCATTACTTGCCCCCACCGACTCCCATTGAACTGGTTACTCATGAACAAAATCACCAGGCACAGGAACCCATAAAATAAAAAACCATAAAAAAATAAACATTAAACTAAAAATCCAAATCAATCCACGGGTCTTCTAATTGTAATCTATCTTCATCTGTATTCTTCTTTCTTCTATCTTCTTCCGGGGTCTTCTTCCCGTCTTCGGCCACGCCCTGGTCTTCTTTCTTCTCCGGAGGTCCTTCCTCCTCGGCGCCTGGCCTTCAAAATGAGACGACATAGGCTTTTAAAGGCCTATGACGTCACATTTTCGTCATGGTTCCCACCGCCCTGATTGGGGCTGTGAAAACCATGTGTTTTGGCCGAGAAAAAAAAATGATGACGTCACTTAAAGGCAATGAAAGCACAGCCAATCAGAATGGCTTTGCTTCAATTGCCTTTAAGATGACGACATGAAAAGAAACATGGCCGGCCTCACATGGTACGGTAGCCAATCAGAGCATGGGAAGTCTATCCCTACTCTGATTGGCTCTAGTACCATGTGACAGGCTTTCAATGACTTCACATCCGTTCTCCCCAAGCCTCTGTCACATGGTCTACTAGAGCCAAACCCAGAGTCTTATCCACCCCCAAATGTCCATGATCATCATGTAGTGATCTTAAAACCAGGCCTTGCAGTCGCCGGGGTAGAAAGAGTTAGTCGACGATCAGGATGATTGTGGAACTGAACAACCCTTTAGAGTAGCCCGTTATCATGATTATCTATCTCGAATTTGTCCATTCTCGCATGAGGAGGCTTACCTCATTGGAAGGAGCCCGTTTCACTAGGGAAGGATCATTGTGGCGTAGCGCTTCTCGGACAGCCGTAGCCGCAGGATCACGTGTCTGGTGCTATTACCAATTCCTTCCAAGTGAAGATAACGTTTTGAGTTAGACCCATGCCATCAGCGTGACAGTATGTTTTTGGAAGGCCTTTAGGTCGACACCCTAAAGAATCCGCGACCCTTAACTCTGAGAATGCCACTCGATCATTTACAATAGCAGCAGTGGAACACATGGCTCTCATCCCTGGTCCCAAGATTTCTTCCCAAGGGCCCATCATCTGAGATCTCGCCCAATCCCGATCTTCTAGATAGAGCATCGGCGCCTATATTGAGAGGTCCAGGTTTATATCTTAGAGAAAAACGGTAATTGGCGAGGGTGGCCATCCATCTATGACCGGTCGCATCTAATTTGGCTGTCGTTTGTACATAGGTCAGCGGATTGTTATCCGTTCTCGACTTCGAAGGTAACCCCGTAGAGGTAGTCATGTAGTTTTTCAGATAGAGCCAATTTGAGGGCAAGAAACTCCAACTTGTGGACAGGATAATTCTTTTCACTAGGGGTCAGACTTCTACTTGCATAGGCCACCGGTCGCAGCCCAGTAGAATACTTGTGATGTAGCACCGCTCCAATCTGTTAAGGCTGGCATCTACGTGCAAGATGTAAGGGCTTCTCAGGGTCAGCATAAGTCAGGACCTGGAGCTTCCGTTAAACTCTTTTTAAGCCCTTTAAACGCTTCTTCACATGCTGGTGTCCACCGATCCCCGAAGGGTGTTCTCGGAGTGGTCTTCTTCTGCTTGGGTTCTTCTGGATAGACTTTCAGCAAGTTGTTCAGCACGGCCGCCTGCTTGGAATATCCATCTACAAACCGCCGATAGTACCCGCAAAACCAGAGAAAGGACCTCAGTTCCATCACATTCTCGGGTCTCGGCCAATTCACCACCGCCCTTTACCTTGGCCGGATCAGTGGCCACTCCATCTGCCGATACTATATGGCCCACGTAAGTGACTAAGGTCCGGCAGAAACAGCACCTGTCTAAGGAGAGTTTCAATCCTTCTTGACCCAATCGGTCCAGCACCTTCATCAGCCGAGTCTCATGTTCTTCGAGAGTTGGTCCCCGAACACAATTATGTCGTCCAAGTATACCAGACACTCACGAGACTCACATGTTGCCAATCGTCTTCTCCATAAGCCGTTGAAAGGTGGTGGGAGCACCACAAATACCTTGGGGCATCCGAGGTGAACTGATAGAAGCCCAACCGACAGACGACCGCCGTTTTTTCCTGATCAGCTATGCTCATGGGAACCTGGTAGTATCCCGATCGGAGGTCCAATACGCTAAACCACTGGCTTCCGGACAATGCACTGAGGATCTCTTCTATGCGTGGTAGCGTGTATTGGTCAGGCACTGTACGTTTATTCAGAGTTCTGTAGTCCACGCATAATCGCACGGACCCATTCTTCTTATGGACCACAACAATTGGCGAGGCATAAAGACTTCGAGATTCGGTCACTATACCAGCGGTTTCCATCTCTTTCAAGACACCCCGCACATCTTCTACGTCTCGAGGGGCTATACGCCGAGACCTTTCTCTAAACGGAGTCTCGTCATTCAGACGGATGGTGTGCTGAGCACTTCTACTGCATCCCACATCCATCTCGCTAGTAGAGAACACTCCCCTTCTCTCTCTCAACTGATCACGTAGCCTCTCCTTCCATTCCTCTTCCAGGGGAGACTCTCCGAAGTCAAATTGTAGGTCCTCAGGCTCTCCCCCCACACAGACGGCCTGGACGGTTGCTGTATCGTCTACAGCAGTGGTTCCCAAACTTTTTCGGTTCAAGGCTCCCCAAGGCAATCAGAATTTTTTCAAGGCGATCAGGATTTTTACGCGGTGCCCAAAGTAAAAACAAAGGTGTATATACATACCTAACAGTTGCAGTGCGCAGTTGGTGTCTCTCTCAGACACTCTCACACACTCTCACTCTCTCTGACCTCACTCTCTCTCTCTTAGACCTCACTCTCTCTCTCTGACCTCACTCTATCTCTCTGACCTCACTCTCTCTCTCTGACTTCACTCTCTCTCTCAGACCTCACTCTTTCTCTCAGACCTCACTCTCTCTCTCTCTGACCTCACTCTCTCTCTCTCTCTCTCTGACCTCACTCTCTCTCTCTGACCTCACTCTCTCTCTCTCAGACCTCACTCTCTCTGTCTCAGACCTCACTCTCTCTCTCTCTCAGACCTCACTCTCTCTCAGACCTCACTCTCTCTCTCTCAGACCTCACTATCTCTCTCTCAGACCTCACTCTCTCTCTCTCAGACCTCACTCTCAGACCTCACTCTCTCTTTTCAGACCTCACTCTCTCTCTCTCTCTCAGACCTCACTCTTTCTCTCTCTCAGACCTCTCTCTCTCTCTCTCAGACCTCACTCTCTCTCTCTCAGACCTCTCTCTCTCTCTCTTTCTCTCTCAGAACTCACTCTCTCTCTCTCTCTCTCTCAGACCTCACTCTCTCTCTCTCAGACCTCTCTCTCAGACCTCTCTCTCTCAGACCTCACTCTTTCTCAGACCTCACTCTCTCTCAGACCTCACTCTCTCTCAGACCTCACTCTCTCACAGACCTCACTCTCTCTCAGACCTCTCTCTCTCAGACCTCTCTCTCTCTCTCTCTCAGACCTCTCTCTCTCTCTCTCTCTCTCAGACCAAACTCTCAGACCTCACTCTCTCTCTCTGACCTCACTGACTCTCTCTCTCAGACCTCACTCTCTCTCTCAGACTTCTCTCTCTCTCTCATACCTCACTCTCTCTCAGACCTCACTCTCTCTCAGACCTCACTCTCTCTCAGACCTCACTCTCTCTCAGACCTCACTCTCTCAGACCTCACTCTCTCTGACCTCACTCTCTCTCAGACCTCACTCTCTCTCAGACCTCACTCTCTCAGACCTCACTCTCTCTGACCTCACTCTCTCTCTGACCTCACTCTCTGACCTCACTCTCTCTCTGACCTCACTCTCTCTCTGACCTTACTCTCTGACCTCACTCTCTCTCTCCGACCTCACTCTCTCTTTCCGACCTCACACTCTCTCTCTGACCTCACTCTCTCTCTCTGACCTCACTCTCTCTCTCTGACCTCACTCTCTCTCTCTGACCTCACACTCTCTCTCTGACCTCACTCTCGCTCTCTGACCTCACTCTCTCTCTCTCTCAGACACACACTCACAAACAGATAGACACTCTCACAGACAGACACTCACTCTCACAGACAGACAGACACTCTCACAGACAGGCAGACACTCTCACAGACAGACAGACACTCACTCTCACAGACAGACAGACACGCTCACAGAAAGACAGATACTAGCAAAGACAGACAGACACTCTCACAGACAGACACTCACAGACAGACACTCTTACTTTCTCAGACAGACACTCTCACTCTCTCAGACAGACACTCTCACTCTCTCAGACAGACACTCTCTCTCTCAGACACACTCTCTCTCACTCTCTCAGACACACACTCTCTCAGACACACTCTCTCTCACTCTCTCAGACACACTCTCTCTCTTTTGACACACTCTCTCTCACTCTCTGACACACTCTCACTCTCTGACACACTCTCTCTCACTCTCTCAGACACACTTTCCTTCACTCTCTCAGACACACTCTCTCACTCTCTCAGACACACTCTCACTCTCTTTCACTCTCTCAGACACTCTCTCTCACTATCTCAGACACACTCTCTCAGGGAGGGAGGAAAGGCAGGAGATCCATGCAGGCAGCTCCCTGCACACAAATAAATACACACACACACACACACACACACATAAATACACACACACACACACACAAATAAACACACACACACACACACACACAAATAAATACACACATAAATACACACACACACACACACACACACATAAATACAAACACACACAAATAAATACACACACAGACACACACAAATAAATACACACATAAATAAATACACACACACACACACACAAATAAATACACAAACACACACACAAATAAATACATACACACACACAGACACACAAATAAATACACACACACACACACACACACAAATAAATACATACACACACACACAAATAAACACACACACACACACACACACACACACAAATAAATACACACACACAAATAAATACACACACACAAATAAATACACACACACACACAGATGAGATGCACACACACACAGATACACACATTGGAGAGCAGTGGAGAGCAGAGGCAGCGACGGATGTGAGTGACTGGGGGGAAGGGGTGGAGGAAAGGCATGCAATCCATGCAGGCAGCTCCCTGCACACAGTCACTGGACAGGCAAAAGTACACCTCTCTCTCCCCTCCCCCCCACCTTCTCCTATCACCCCCCTACCTTCTCCTATCACCCGGGGCAGAAGGGGACGGGACACCGCGCAGCCACAGGAGCCAGGAGCAGGAATGCAGACACACACACTCACCATGTGCTCTGCACAAAGCGGAGGCCCCGCCCCCGGCTTCCTCTGACCTGCAGCCAATCCCCTGCGGCCCGGCCGGCATGAAGCAGTGATGGTGGGGAGGGATAATCGGAGTGATGGTGGGGGGGCTAATCGCGGCGCCCCTCTAGGCAAGCCACGGCGCACCAGGGCGCCGCAGCGCACAGATTGGGAAACACTGGTCTACAGGATCCACCGGGTAAACTCTACCCAGCCATTGTCCTCGTTCCAGTGACACCGTATGAAGCGACATGTTCTGGATAGGCACCTTAACCTTTCTGGGGACTTTGGATGACCACTCTCGTACTTCAGGTATCATCTGATATCCCCAATGGAGTTCAGACTCGGGAAGGGTCTCTAGCAAAAAGTATCGGTCCTGTTCCTACCGTTGGGGGTACGCGATCAGTGCCGTCCCACACTGTACTGCCCCTGGTGGAATCTCCAGTAACCCTTGCTCTAGATTAAAGATATCGCCATACTCTTCTTCATATGCCACTCGATAGCATTCTTCCCGTAGGCCAGGGGCTATAATCAGGGATGCCAACGGTAGCTCATGGGCTTCTTGCAGGAAGGGCGAATCACCGACCTCACTATATCTGCATTCGTGCCCAGTATGATGGGGGCACTGGGATGTTCTTGAGCCTCCGGGCAGACCAGGGCTTCCACCAACATGGGGTGCAACTTGTTAGTGTTCAACTGGAGGATGTCTAGCTTGACCGTCACTATTCCGTCAATGGGGTAATCATCTTTGCTCAGCCCCCACAAAGTCATCTTTTCGGCGGACTGCAAGGGCAGGGGGCTGAGGTGCTGGTCATAAAATGGATGGTAGATGATGGTCACCTGTGACCCAGTATCCATCAATGCTGAAGAATAGATCCCCTCCACAACGATTCTGATTATGGCGGTGGGCCCTACTCGGCAGTAAGCGTCTGGTTGTGGATTCTTCTATCTCCTCGGGTAATGGCGGGAAGGAAGTGAGGGCTTGCTGTGCTCGAACCGTGTAGGACTTGGCGACCGTATGGGATTTTCGAGGATTTGAGCAGAACCTTGCGATATGTCCGTCTTCCTCACAGTTGTAACAGCGTAAGTCCGGGCGATCTTGCCTGGCCTGAGGACCGGGGGGGGGGCAATCGGGGCACTTCAGTAGCCTCTACATCTTACTCTTTCTTGGTCCCCTTTTCTTTAGGTACTGGTGCTTCCTTGGCATCCTCCTTGCGGCCATCCTTGCCCTTCTTAGGGGTGTGAAAATGCAGTTGCACTTCATGCCTCCGGATATACCGCATTAATTCCATGTAGCTGGGTGGTGTGGCAGTGACGGGGGCACCTCGCATCAACATAGCTGTAGTGTCCAGTGGCAGCGAACCTTTCAGTAGTTGCTTGTATCGATGCCGGTCCACTTCCGCGGCCACCACAATCTTTTTGGACAGGAGAGTCCATAGGGACAGCTGGAGCTTGCGGACAAGTCTTCTCCTTCCCTTTGCCGAAGAGCTTTGAATTTTGCCATCAGCTCATCTTCATCGTCTTCACACGCAAAGGACTGAGTGAGCATTTCTAACAACTCATAAGCCGTCACCTCTCCTTCTACTTCTCGATGCGTTCCAACCAGTAGCGCAGCTGGGGGTCGGAGGCTCTCCACTAGTCGTTGCCGCTTGATGGCCTCGGAACACGACCATTCAGCTAATATATGGATGGTATGTTCTCTCCATGTTTCAAACCCTTCTTCTCCGGTAGGTGTCGGTAGTGTTCCGGAAAAGGGCTTTAGTTTCCTGTAATTTTGAGGTTGAGAGGCAAGAGTCACTGTTTCGATAAATTGAGGCACAGTCATGTTCAGGGGGAATCCTCCAGGGATGGGGCCACTGTCAGCCCCGAAATTGCCAGTAGGGCGGGCCGGCGCATTGGTTGAGGGTTCATCAGGGACAGGGGATGACAGTGATTTCCTCTGGGCCCAGCTAGTGGCTTTCTCGAATGCACTTGAAGAAAAGGTCACTCGGGGTGGGCGAGAAGTACTGGCAGGTGTACTTGAGATGGGCTCTATCGTCTACCAGTCACTGGTAGAGGGTTCATCCGCGACCAGTTCAGTGGTTGGAGAGCATGGAGAGGTGAATACCTCTCTGATTTCGGGTAGGGCTGCGAATACTACCGAATAGCCCCCTGGCGGGGCCTCTGAGCCTTGTAAGGTCTGGGGCACATTGTCCCGGCATTTCTCCCGTCCTGCCGTAAATAGTATGGTGCTCCATTCAAAGTGGAAGTCATATTCCTGTGGCCCTGTGCACTCCAAAGTGTCAATACCCAGCAGTTTCCCCAATGAGTCTCGTATTTTGCTCACGGACGCTGTGACCGGGACGTTCCCTACAGCTACTACATGACTGGGTGGTTCGCTGACCTTGAAGGCCCACACATGGACTTCCGGGCTGGACGGGGAGAACATGATGAGCAATTTGGGTAATCATACACAATTTTACTAGGCACCCCAGGTCTGGACTCTCAGCTGCGCCTCCAAATGTAACGGGTATTCCCTCTATCCCAATCAAAGATACCGTGTGTGGGTGGAAACCTATGTGTTACCAAGTGTAGTGCGTTATACCTGTCAGGCTCACAGGAGGCCTGAGCCTCTGCCAGTGAGAGCCTGGGGTGAATCCTCTGGACCATTCTCGGTTTCAGCGTCTCCACCAGTGTAGGGTTCTAAGGATGTAGAAGGTTGCCTACACAGGACCCGCATATACAATAACCACATACACAGGAATGTATATAACCACTTTACTGTAACGCAGAATAATCACACACTTATAATACTAATACTTCCCCTAGAGGGTAACTCCACAATATAACTCAGTCCCAAGTGTCTTTCACTCCACTAGGAGTGTACCTACCCACCATCGTGTACCCTCACACCGTGTCCACAGCCTAACCCCTTTGTCCCGTGGTCAGCGCTGCCACTATGTGTAATTATAAGATATATATAGGATGCGTTGGTGCACTTATGAAGGTACCTGCCGAGCGCTCCTGCACTCGGACCTGCAAGCAACTTCGAAAAGGATCTGCCGCTTGGTGATCCCGTCTGATCTGGTGTTTCCTCGCACGAGGGTCTGCCAGGGGCGATCCCACCCTGGAGATAGTCTCTGTCTTTTTGGGCACAGACTTGAGCCCAAGTCCCTTCCCAGAGAACGCAGCGTCCGCTGTGTCCCTATCTAACACTAGTACTACTGTGACAGGGTCCCTAACCTAGGGCCTGTCCCTGTAGCACCACCAGCTGGGGAGTTCAAGACTTATCTGGGGCTTAGGGTGGTTACTAGCCTAATGCAGTGGGTCACTGACCCCTGCACTCACCTCCTTCCCCTAGCTCTTCCCGGTCTTGACTGACTTGTCTCCCGTGCGCACGAAATGTATCTATTCCCTGCAAGCAGGGAGCTCCCGCAGCCCTATTGGCTCCCTGGCATCATGGAGCCGCTCCCGAGGCTCATGGGACTTGTAGTCCCGTCCAAGAGCCGTCCCTGGTAGGCTAGGGTTTGCGCGCTCGCGTCCCCAGCAACCTCCGCACCAGTTCCCATCTGCCCCTCACTCCTGCAAGCGGCGACGTGTCCGCCATTGGCCCGACGGCACCCGCGATCGCCAGCCAGGTGAGGGAGAGGCGACGGGCAGAAGGGGACCTGGCTACACATATTTTTCTAACAAGTCCTAGAAGTGACATTTTTTCCCCGCGCTTGGGAAGGGTTATTTATTGCTGCGCACACCTGGTTTGTGATAAACATGGCACCGGAGGCGAATTCTACCCGTCGTGTGGACGCATCTCCTTTGCCATCCACTTCTGCAGAAGAGACTGGTCAATCATGAGGTCCTGAAAGTTCTAGCATGTTGGTGCATTAAATGGTATCGCCACCTGCAGAACAGTGGGAAATATGCGAATGCAAATATGGAAGTAGAAATTTTGGGGATAAAAAAAATGGTAAAACATTTGATGCAAAAAGAAACTTTCTCCATGTACTGTATGGTAGGTTCCACATAATTGTGTTTAAGATATTTTTTTGCAACAAATATAT
Source organism: Ascaphus truei (assembly GCF_040206685.1). NCBI lineage: Eukaryota > Metazoa > Chordata > Amphibia > Anura > Ascaphidae > Ascaphus > Ascaphus truei. The sequence continues at coordinate 304,260 of NW_027456804.1, read as the reverse complement.
AAGCATACTGTAGCTTCTTTTTTTTTTTTTACAGGCCTAATATAATTATGGCAACTCATCCTTGCTAACATTGAAACCGTAGGCCCTACTTGTTCTAGGCTCTTAATACATATTTCTTAATACCATTGGATTCCATTTTCCCAATACTTACACGCCACTGATATTTTTATATTATCTTTTGGGTCTGTCCCATGTGCATCGTCTCGTATGGTGCTAAAGTGGTGAGATAGGGATTTAAACATTACCGCTTTGTTCCCATAGTGTAGAATTAACACGTTTTGGTTTTTCCTTTGCTGCTCCCTATATTGTTCAATGCTTAGACACATATTCAGGACTTTGTGTGCGTGGCCACTTCCGCAGTCCAAGCACCATCTTTCAGTTAGTCTTGCATGATAGAATCCTGCCTTCCATTCATTCATCCATCTTTATCACTGTACTTTTCATCATTGTCATTTCATTGCTCTGAGTATATGTCCTGCTTGTCCATTAGAGATCAACAGGTGGCTTTTCAGCCACTGTCAGATGTTATGTTATGACATCTACTTTTTAATTGGTTGTTTAAGATAGGGACCCATGTTAAAATGGAATAGAAGCAGAAGGTGACGCTGTGTGCTCATTTGCTCATTTGTAATTACCCAGAATCCCTGACCGCAGTGGGAGCACTGTATGCTAAGAGATGATGGGGAAAGACAGAGTTACAGACCCGTCTGAGACATATGAATGTGCTCACAAGTGATATTTTTATTTGCAGTACATTGTTTAACAAACAAACTCTTTTTATCAGCCTTTTTTAACAAGATATTGGGCAACGCATGAAGCCAAAAGGTTTTATTCTAGATACAAAACAAAAAAAAATATGTTGCCAAAGGATTGCTGAAAGAAGAGAGGTTTAGGCCACCTCGGGACTGGTGTATTTTTGATGACATTTTGTTTTATTAAGAAAAAATACTTTTAGCATTTTCTGTTTTTAAAAAAACAACTTTGAAAGACTAATTGTCTTGCTAAGGCACAGCCCCTTCATGTCCTGTCACAAACCCTGGCTCATCCCTTTGTGAGCCCTGTCCTCCCTCCCTCCCATCAGCTTTTGTTTAACCAATAAATGTTTTCATATCTTACATGTCCCCCCCCCCTCCCTGATTGAAACGTCTGTTCACTCTGATTAGCTCACTGTCCCGAGATGTAGAATGGCTCAATCTGGATCCAGAACATCTCCCGCACCAGCTCATCATCTTTGGAATCAGTAGCCTCTGAATCCTTTCTCTTCCTTCCCTTTTTAACCCCTGTCACAGTGTGAGACTTCAGCCACACATTTGTTTTGCATTGCTCAACCCAGGGCCATGGAGAAGGAGGGCACGACAAGACTTGGTGTCCTGGGCCTGGTGAGTGAAGGTACCTAGGAGTCCAGGCCTAAGGAATATATATTTTTGGTGATGGTACATCGGGTGCAGTTTTTTTACCCAGGTTTTGCATCACAGAGACTGATATATAACCCCCCCCCCCTAATTCTTCCATTGTTTCTTTTTCTCATTTGATACACCTGGTGCAATATTTACTTTGCCTGAAGAGTTGCATCAGGTTTGCATCAAAGAAATGTTGATGCATGACCCCATTTCCTTTTCTGAATCTGAAGACCTCTCTTCATTGGTTGATTTGATAGTATTATAAAAATAGAACCGAATTGAGTGAATAAATTATTGTTAAAATGATTGTTAAATTAAAATATTTGCAATGACAAGTTTAGGTTTGCTTACTTGGTTCCAAAAAATTAGGATTTTTTATTTCAATCGTACACTTGGTTTAAAACTGTATATTAATAATTTTAAATAAATACTACTGTATTAGTAAAGCCGAGAAGGCATTTCTGGAATTGCTGCACCCTTCTTCCCTCGGTTATGTATAAGCTCACTGGCTTCCAACCTCTTTTTTGGTTAAGGAACCCTATAATTATATTGTGAAATTCTGCCGAACCTCAATAATAAGTAATAGAGCATCTGAGATCAGATGCATTGTAAGGAAACCCAACTCTCTCTAATAGCGTGTCCGAGATCAGATAAATTGTAAGGAACCACAACCCTCTCTAATAGTGCGTCTGAGATCAGATGCATTGTAAGGAACCCCAACCCTCTCTAATAGCGTGTCCGAGATCAGATGCATTGCAAGGAACCCCAACACTCTCTAATAGCGTGTCTGAAATCAGATGCATTGTAAGTGTAACCCTTTTTGTGAACCGGCCGACCCACCCAATCTCACATTGGCCCCTCGTGGTCTAACCGGTCCCTTTCCCTGCAACACACCTGCTCCTAAAGGGTTATTGGTACTGCCTAACACCTGTGGCTCCAGGAGATCTGAGCCTCCGCTAGCTGGGAGCCTGGGGAAACCCTTACCGTACCTGGTGCAGCGCCTCCACTTACCCAGGATCCCCCGTTAGGAAAGATAGCCCTGGGTAAGAAATACAATAACACACGTAGATGATAAACCAAACTAACACTTTACTTAACACACACACATAACCTCATTACATAACATAACATAACATGACATCACCTGATGCTCTACCCGCATCACCTCAGCCCAATGTCTGGTGTTCCCTACCCAGTGTCCTGTGATCCCCCACACCCAATGTCTCGTACTCCTACGAAAGGTCGTGGGTGACTGCGCAGTCACTATATTAAGCTAGGGCCCAGTTGGTGCACTTATATTTCAGATACCTTCCGAGCACTCCGATGCTCGGGACCGCAACTCTCTTCTCAAAGGGGCAGACGTCCGTCTGATCCTTTCCAGGTACTCTGCCGTGGACCCCAACGAGGGTCCCACCGCTTCCCGGGAACTCCAACCGGATCACGGCAACACCAACCGCATGGGAACAGCAACCGCAGCTATTCGCTTTCTATCACAACTACTTCTAGAGTGACAGCAACCCTAACCTAGGGCCTGTCCCTGAGGAACCGCAACCTGGGGTGGCTTGGGGAAAACTCCTAGGGCCTGTGGACAATAACCTGCCCCCCTTCCCCTAGCTACCCAGTCCTGTCTGTATCTGGCTAATGCTAACAGCCTAACTCACCTGCAGCCGACACACAGCTCACACTGTCAGCCTGCAGGGATTCACACACGCTTCACACACACTGCACGCACTGCGCCCAGCACATGCAGCGACAACACACACAGACAGCTGCAATCACAAACAGCCACCTGGATCCCGCAGCAAATCCACTGCATGCACGCTGTGCCTATTTGCCAGTGCCCACAGCCCTCTCCGCTGTGGCACTGCCAAACCTGCACCTTCCGCACCCAAGGGTCACCTCCCTAGCTAAGGCGTCCCTCTTCAGTTACCCCCTGCCCTTCCCGGGAATTGGGGCCTGCCTGGGAATCTAGGGAGAACCCTTACCTGATGCAGGAGCCACGAGCTCCCTGCACCCTTCCTACTCCTTCCTACTCCTCGTGCAGACTGACGCAGCAAAGCCCGGGAAATGTATCTATCTTCCCGGGCTGAGCTTCCTCCAGCCCTATTGGCCGCAAGGGAGCACCTGACCTCTGTCTCCTCATGCCTGCCCTCGCGCGATCTCTCCCTAGCTCTGGGGATCCTACCTGCGCATGCGCGACCTGTCTGAAGCCTTCCCTGCGCTGGCCACCTACTGCGCATGCGCGAACTAACGCGCAATGGCGGCGCCCTCTCCTTAAGCCGCCGAGCCGGTGGCAACGCGATCGCGGCCCTAGCGACGGCCCAATCGCATCCCCGGCAACCGGCCTGCGCCTCACAGTCCCGCTCTGCTCCCTGCACTGGCCCCCACCCTCGCGAAGTGCCGGCGGGTCCGTCGCAGCCTCCGGCGGCACCCGCTACCGCACGGCACTCGCGGAGGGGGGCCAGAAAGTGAAAATATACCTCGGGGCTACATAAGGAACCGCAGCCCTCTCTAATAGCGTGTCTGAGATCAGATGCATTGTAAGGAGCCCCAACCCTCGTCAATAGCGTATCTGAGATCAGATGCATTGTAAGGAACCCCAACCATCTCTAATAATGTGTCTTAGATCAGATGCATTGTTAAATTCTTCTGTATTTGGTACACTTCTCAAATGACCTGAAAATTGCAGGGAAACCTTTAGGGACAACTGCAGAACCCTGGTTAAAAAACACTGTATACATTCCTGACTATTAAATGTATTTTACATTATGAGACTGATGTTAGAAAATGCATTACATGTGTTGGTATGTGTGACTGCACTCTGAACCCATTCAGCGCCAGAGAGGCCAACAATGCATAGCAAAGCAGCAAAGGGTTAACACTTTGAGCAGACGTCTCACCTTACTGGGTTTCAATTGTACTCGTGTAGGACCACTAGTGATCAAAGTTTGATGGTACTGGGGTGTTTTAAGTACTGTACTAATACAGGCATCCCTTGATCTATGGCAACTCGATATACGGAATTTCGCTACAAAGGAATTTATTAATTAGGGAAGAAATTCAATATATAGAATGTTAAATTCAGATTTACGCAATATTGAATCTGTAAAATTTTTTTTTTTAAAGGAAACATACAATGCACGTTCTGTCGTTTGTCCTAGCACCGTTCATACTGCTCTGGGTTGTTTGCACGCACTTTTCATATTGAACGGGTTTCCCCGCACTCTTCACTTTGACAATTATTATTAATATTTTATCATACCGTTATCGATTTCATAATAAATGGGTGCTCATAAAAAGGTTTGCGCCATTCTTACGTGTGATGTTACTATGTCTTGGGGCTGAATTTGTTTCCGTAGGAATGCATCTCCAGTTATATTAACGGAAGGCAATGGGAAATAGACTTCGATATACGGAATTGCGGTTTAAGGACACACTTTCGGGAACGTTATCTGTTCCGTATATCGAGGGATTCCTGTACTTTTATATTTTTTTACATTTTCTGAGTACCTCCACTGTTTGTATTTACAAACATACAAGTCCTAGGGACGCAATAGCATACGCATTCATAGGGGAGAAGAGGGTGGGGGGAATCAGTAGATGACCATGTACGTAGTTTGTAATTAAAACAAGTACTTTATTTGGCAAATAGAGTAGCAAATACTCACATAAACAATAAAAAAAACCCTATGAATGCGTGTATACCGTGTGAGGAACACCACGTGTGGGAAAGAGAGTGAGGGACGTCTTTGGAAAATAAACCATTGTGAGATTTTATTCACATCTGCCCGTGTGAGTAGCTGTGCTTCTGCACGCTAGTTCATAACACCCTTTGATCCCAAGTTGCACTATATTCCTATTTATGCATGAAAGTCTACTGATCATCCTGTTTTCCCTATGTGAGCATATGAGCTCGTGTGAAGAGTGAGGGGATTCTTTACAGGGAACACGGCTAGAACTAAGAACGTTGCTCTAAAGACACTTCCACAGATACCTTTTGGAGGACTGGTCTCACACTTGTCCGTGTGAGTACATGTGCACTAGTTTCCCAATTTATTCCCCGTCCCTTATGTGTTGTGTTCAGTCTGACTGTTGTAAGTGCTAGCATACTGTATCTAGCCTTATTATATGTACATTGTTACTGATATATTCTTCTTCTTTGTGCTCGTCTCTATTTTTTATCGTTTCTCTCTAAGGATCCTGGAAAGGTCCTATATGATTGAGCATCGTCTTAGAGGCCATCTATATTGCCTATTTGGTTGTATTTCTAAGATTATTTCTTTGTTATTTTTCGCACCTTACATTGTACTTCAGGGAACGCCCTAGTTATTCTGTTCCAGTGATTCCCAACCAGGGTTCCGTGGAACCCTGGGGCTCCTTGAAGCAGTCTCAGGGGTTCCTCCTATTTACCACAGACCCCACCTCCGCCTGGGGGGGTTGTATTTTGGTATGTATTTTCTAGGGTGGATTGAGTGAGAGTGGGGTATTTGACAGAAGGTAGGGGCGAGAGTGAGAGAAGAGAGTGGGGTAGGAGGGAGGGAGTGAGGAAAAGAGGGAGTAAGTGTGAGACGCAATGGATAAATACATGCGAGGCGGGAGGGGGGAGAGTTAGTGAGATAGATGGGAGAGAAATACATGGGTAGAGGGTGGGAAATAGAGGTGGCTCGTGAGGTATGAAATGTTGTGACTGACCCGTGTTGAACCTAATATGTGTCAGCCAGATAGGGGTTCCCTGAGATTTTTCGAAATACTTCAAGGGTTCCTCCAAACAAAAAAATTTGGAAATCACTGCTCTGTTCACTATTCAAGTAAGAGGTACGGCGATGGGAGCTAACCTCTTTCTTGGATGGTGAAAGGCTAAATTTGTATTTATTGATGAGCTCACATCCTATACTGATAAGATCCCATTATGGATTAGATAAATTGATGACTCTTCTCCTGTGGGAGGGAGACGTCACTGAGTGTCTGGAGTTCATCAATATTATGAATAATAATCAACTCAATATCAAACTTACACAGGACATTTCTGAATCATCTGTTTCTTTCCTTGATTTAAATAATCGAGATCACAAGTGATTTGAGGATTGTCTTTCATAAAAGCACCGCAAGAAACAGTCTTTTGCACCATGAAAGCTGTCACCCTGTCTCTTTAAAAAGGGCATCCCAGTTGGCCAATTGTATAGGCTTAAAAGAAATTGCTGTTCTGTGGAAGTCTATAAACATCGGATTAAAGAACAGGAAGCATTATTTGCTGAAAGAGGTTACAGCAAGAGATGTTTCAAGCAAGCACTCTATAGGATTTACCATATTGATAGGAACACTTTGTTGTTCCAAAAATTAAAAACCCTATTAACACCTCTCCTTCACAAGTAAGGTTTATTTCTACATATCGCCAACAATGGGAGGAGATTAGGGGGGTCCATCAGCGCAACTGGAATATTTTACAAAGTGAAACTAGTTTAGAACATTGTCTAGGCACCAGGGTTCAGATGACAGCAAGACGGGCTAAGAATATAGGTGACAAACGTTCATAGCCACTTTGAAAGAAATGTGCCAATTAAAAATATTTCTATGTGTACTTTTCCTTGTGTACAACAAATGACAGAGAAGCCCAATGCTACATCCAATACACTGTGTATTTTTGTCATAGTGGATGTAGCATTGGGCTTCTCTGTCGTTTGTTGTATACATATGCCACGCTCAATAGCTCTCCTTTTTGACACTTATATACATATATATTTTGTGGGGGCTCAGTGGTTCCCTAAAAGAGCTTGCTGGGGTTTTGTGTGTTTTGTTACTTTTCCTTGTGGCAAATGTAAGCGTTGTGCCTTCATTAATAATTAAAAAAAAACATTTACCAACAGTAGTGGTAGTTGAACCTTCACAGTGAGGTACTTTTTCAATTGCAATACAAAGGGTCTTATTTATGATCTTATGTGTCCCTGCAAGCTCCTATATGTAGGTATGACATCAAGGGAATTTAAAGTCCGCATTTTGGAGCATGCCTGCAACATTAGGAATGCTCCAAAAGATTTCGCAAGGGCAAAATAACTTACCAGTGTTGCTAGACACTTCTACTCTAAACATGCCCACTCTACTAAAGGTTTACTTGCATGGGGCATGAAAAAGTCTCCCTGACCAATCGGGGTGGCAATTTGGCGAATCTACCCCTACGCCAGGAAAGTAGATGGATCTTTAATTTGAACAGTGTAGCACCTAAGGGGTTAAATGAGGAACTGAATTTTTCATAATTTCTTTAGTATTCCTCTATTGATTTTGTATATAGTTCTTTTGGTCTGTTTCAGATACCATTTTGTACGTTTTAGGGTTTTATTTAATACTTTATTTATTTTTCCCTAGTTTATGTACTTTGTAATTTCTAATTTTCTCTCTACTTTTGACTTTATTTGTAGCAGCTGTTTACAATTGTGACGCCATCACTCCTGGGTATATTACTTGTCCTTGATTGGCTGAGGGATACGCCCCTGACGAAGCCCTTGGCGAAATGCCACGTTGGGCGCTTTTCCTCCTACCTTCCAGTCTGCAGGAAGCCAGCAGTAATGAGTGTGTGCAGCGGATCTATTCTTGTTCCGGTATTGAACTAGTAGCAGCCACAGCAGCAAGCAGGCCACTATCAGTGTGTACAGTGGATCCACCTGAGTTTTTGCTCTTTATGTGAGCAGCAAGTTGCAAATTGAATTCACAGCAGCATGGATCACTTCAATGGGCACAAATCGGGCTATGGATATCAATGGCAAATCTCCCTGACAATGTGATATCTACTAACACTTGAGTAGCAATAGATGAGAAATAAATCTCAGAGATGGCGCTTCCAATATCCAGGCAAATGGTAGCAATATGGCTAAAGTGTCCAGGACCTTAAATATGCAAACCGCACTAAATGCAAAAATGAAAGGACCCAAGTAGGAAAAAAACTCACTCAGTGTGGATATAGGAGAAAGCTCATAAATAAAGAACTTACCCTACACACACATTAGAGAGTGGTAGTCTATCAGTCCATAGGCTAGAGCCCTGCAAATACCACTATGATCACAATAAACATAAGAGAATCAGTTCGTTAAAGTAAGCATGAATAACTCATGATGCTGCGGTCTGTGGTGGTTCTGAAAATGGCGTGCAGCCGTCCGATAAATGAATGAAGCAACAGAAAAAGTGATGTAGCACTGCTGAAAAATAGGGCTGGAGGCTGGTTAGAAAAATAAAAATGCTTTATTGAAGATGCATCATAGCAACAGCTACAAAAAAAGGTCCTCTGACACGTTTCACGCCTAAGTGGCGCTTTATCAAAAAGTAACCTGTGTTCCAACCATAGTCCCTTTAAATAGCAGCTCCAATGAAGAGGTGAATTCACGCCTAAACCAGCCAATCAAGTCAGCTGGTGTAGAGTCCCCGTAGCAAGCTACGGAAGCCTCATAGGGAAAAAACACCTCTGCCTTGGAAGCAGCATAGCCTGGAAATACATAGATGTAATGAATGAAAAAAACTAAACAGCTCAATCATATTCCAAATGACACCTATGCTAACAGAACATAGATGACACGAAAACACAAAATAAACAACGAAAACCTGTGAGTTAAAAATGGAGAATATATAAACAATGAAAAAGAAATATATAAAAAAAAAACATATATATTATGTGTGACTAATGAGTAAAAAAAGTAAATAAAGCAGAACACATTCTGTACAGTAATAACCCTCAGAGTGACTAAAAACTAAACCCTAAACAAACACCAATTCATATATATAATCATAAAAGTGCATATACTGCTGCGGCAGAGTTTATTCGAGCATTTGCCCGTTCTCTGCCGCAGCAGTAGCCTGGCGCGCGCCCGAGAGTGACGGGCGCGCGCCGAAGCAGCGGAAGAGCGCCCTCCGATCGGGGCGCTCTCCCTACCGCTGCCGGGTCCGCCGGGTCCCCCGGAACCCCATGCCGCTGTCCCGCGATCGCGGGACACCAGGGCTCCCTCGGGGAGCCCCTGGACGCGCGTGCAGGGGGCGCACGCTCCCGAAGACGCGTGACCGCGCATCTATGACGCGCGGCACGCCGAGGGGCGGCCACTAGCAAGCCGGGAGATTTCCCGGCTTGCGGTACCGACCACACTCGAATAAAGTGTGTCGGTACTGTATATATACGCATACCACTAGTGACCACATACAATAATCAAAGATCTACAACCCATGCTGGCAGAGGATGCAACATTAAAAAGAAAATCTTTCCCAAACCTCCCATTCTTGCATTCCGGCAACCACCAAACCTCAAACAGAAATTAGTCAGCAGAAAACTTCACAACGATTTTAAAGACACTGATAATGGCACAAAACCGTGCAACAACAAACGTTGCAAACTCTGCAAACATATATGCCAAGATCCCACAGCCAGTCACAACCATAGAACATCAATGTTAAAGGATCATACTGCTGCACATCCAGGAACGTGGTGTATATGATTCAGTGCAACAAATGTGACCAAGGTTGCTACATTGGGGAAACCAGCCAAAAACTACAAGGAAGAATAAATATTCACAGACACTCTATACTCCATCACGAAGAAGGAAGATACTGCTCACCAGTGGGACATCACTTCTCACAACCAGATCATTCCATAAATGATTTAAAAATCAAAATCCCCAATGGAATGTTTAAACGCACCCATGAACGGAAAACATTTGAACTCAGAATGATAAGACTCTTTGACACAAAAACCAAAGGACTTAATGCGGACATGGGTTTTCTCACACCCTATCAAAATTGTTTGTAATTATCCTGCTTGCCTCCATTCTCATCATCACTTTCTCTCCCCCCCCCCCCCAGCATCCCTCCCCCTCCCAACCTTTCCTTGTCACTATCCCCTGGCTTCAAACAATTTTAACACCCTACCTTATCTACAGTATATATCTGTTGTTGTTTATTTTTTGTTTTGTTTCTCTACGCTGTTTTAGCCATAGAATCCTTTGTATATCAGTATTGCTTGACCTGAAGAAGAGAGGAGAACTCTCGAAAGCTTGTCCTATGACATAAATTGTTAGCCCAATAAAAAAGGTATCACCTAATACTGAAGAACTCATTTATTCTGCACTATCGCAACTGGACTAACACGGCTATTTTCTGATATTTTCTGACCATCAAGGTCGAAACGGCTGTCTGTGGGTGGTTTTCTGGGTATGCACCTTAACCCTGGCTGTGCTCAAAGCTGTGACCATGCAGCAAGCTTAAGCCTATAGGGAACCATGTTAAAAATGGTTATTGAGGCAAAAAGTGACACTGTGTGCTCATTTGCATGTCATTTCCCAGAATCCCTTGCTGCAGTGGAAGTGCTGTATGCTGGGTGATAATGGGGAAAGGCGGGGTTGCAGACCTGCCTAAGACATGCAGATGAGCATACAGTTATATTTGCATATATATATATATATATAATATATAAGAAGAAAAAAAGCGCCCAATCCTAGTGCATTACTGTGCAAAGAATGATTTAATTTTCCAAAAAAGCTCATAAATTGAACTCACAAACATAAAAGATAAAAATGCATGTTATGAGGTAATACTCATGCTCCAAAGATCAGCAAACACCCGCTCCTCTGCTACACTGCTCCGTAACTCCACCGGATCCGATATAGCCCTCGTGAGTAACCGCCAGCAGGAACTCACAACATCAGGCTCTCCACGAACTCCTTTCTGAGTCTGAGTCTGAGCCTGATGTCGTGAGTTCCTGCTGGCGGTTACTCACGAGGGCTATATCGGATCCGGTGGAGTTACGGAGCAGTGTAGCAGAGGAGCGGGCGTTTGCTGATCTTTGGAGCATGAGTATTACCTCATAACATGCATTTTTATCTTTTATGTTTGTGAGTTCAATTTATGAGCTTTTTTGGGAAATTAAATCATTTTTTGCACAGTAATGCACTAGGATTGGGTGGGTTTTTTCCTTCTTTTTTCTATGCAGGTGGAGAGGGAGGTCGTTGTGCCCTTGTAAAGAGGCTGCCTTTATCCTGGTAGTGCCGGGTTTTTTCCCTTGTATTGGACTTGATACATTCATGGACTTTGAAGGACTGTCAATATAGTTTGTATTTAAGAGGGTCCACAGCACACCTGTGTGTAATTATTCATGTACTATTTTTATATTTTTTTTTCATTGATTTTTTTTATCAGTAAGAGTTTATTCATTGAGATATATGTTTTTTATTGGGTTTTATTTTCATATTTTATTTTTCTCTATTTTTTGCAATCATACCACACCCAAGCGCAGTCCCCAATTGTATATATATATACACTTATATATTTATACACTTCCTTAGTTTTTCTTTTCTTAATAATATTTATTTCTTTTGGAGTTCACTATATTATAGTATGCTTCATTTTTAGATATATTTTTTACATTTCTTCTTATTTTAGTTGTGTGTTTATGGATACATACATATATGTGTATGTATCCATAAACACACAACTAAAATAAGAAGAAATGTAAAAAATATATCTAAAAATGAAGCATACTATAATATAGTGAACTCCAAAAGAAATAAATATTATTAAGAAAAGAAAAACTAAGGAAGTGTATAAATATATACATATATATATAAGAAGACATAAAACATCACCTCTATAAACATCAAAATGAATATATTATATATCAAATGACCCAATAGTCAATAAATGAATGTGTAAGCATGAACATAAAAAAAACAAAAGATTATGAACTAATCATAATGTATTTAAATGATCTCAAAGATCGATGTGAATAGATTATGCATTAAATGACCCAATGTTCAATAAATGAATATAAAGGCATAAATATTAATCAAACAAAAAACAATATTTGGATTTGGTCCTGTACATTGACAACAATATGCATATACAATCAGACATTTATCGGAAAGAGAACTCCAGGAATACACTGGCGACACACTTTATTCGAGCTCGGCTAGTCCCACGAATTCGGGTATACCCGGGTGTATTGAGGTTTGTGACTGTTTTCTGCCCGAGTGCATTGAGGTATTTTCCAGGCAGGGATTGAAGCATTTTATTCCCGCTGGCTGCAATACTGCACAGTATATATATATATACTGCATTACAATTCATGAATTTATGCCATCTGGTAGACACGCGAAGCATTGCAGCCTATTAAATCCTAATCATTATCATTTAACAGATCAGCCGCCCGTCAGCCAGGCATGAACCCAGGCTGGGAAGGCAAACGCAACGGGGCTTGTCAGAGGTGAGGAGCGGCGCATTCCAGGTATCTGCCAGGTACATACTGGGTATTTGCTCGAATAAAGTGTGTCGGTGCAGTACACTCCTAAGCGCACAAAGCTGTGATCCGCGGTCATTAATTAGGAACATTCCTGGGGCTCAATTTATGAGATTAAAAAGACTGTGCTCTGACAATGAGGTCTTCTTGTCTCGATCAGGAGAGATGTCTAAAAGATTTCTTGCCAGGGGGTATTCTGCCAAAGATATTTCAGTAGCCTTTGATAAGGCAAATGTCACAGATAGAAAAACTCTTATTTGTAAATGAAAAAGATCACTGCCCAGCAGAGGGAGGGCCAATGCTTTGAATTTTGACGAAGGGGAAAGTCCTTATTTTATTACGACATATAGTCAACAATCTAAACAGATTTGTAATATTATCCACAAGCATTGGCATACCCTGTTACTGGACAATGACATACGCCCAATTGTTGAAGGTGGGCTTAGGTTCACCTACCGTAAGGCCAAAACATTGGCATTTCATCTGTCACCAAGTATGTACGATAGTAGGTCCGGTTTCCCAAATGTCAGCGGCATTCCAAAAGGATTTTTCAAATGTGGCAACTGTACAATGTGTCAATATGCGTTTCCAACAAATAGTATTATGTTTAATAACAACCTAAGTAAATACAAAATCAAGACCTTTCTAAACTGCAATATTAGTTATGTTATATATGTTCTTTATTGCAAGTGTGGATCAAGATATGTGGGTCGCACAACAAGACCTCTTAAGGTCAGAATAGCGGAACATGTACGCCTTATTAGGAAAGGTGATTTACTCCATCCAGTATCAAGACACTTTACACAATGCCTTAAGGGAGGCATTGCAAATTTCACCTTTTCTGCTATTGAACACATTCAGTGTCACCCTAGGGGTGGCAATAGAGAGAACACACTAAATAAACAAGAGATGTATTGGATATACACTCTCAATACTCTCCACCCACATGGAATAAACACAGATTGGGAGTTAAAACATTTCCTTTGAACCAGGGAGTGGAAGAGCAGAGAGAGTGTATATCCATATTGTATCTATCCCGCATATCGTTATTCTTTTTCCATTATATATGGTTTGCACAAAAATTAATATTATATTATAGAATTATATTTTTATATATTAATATTTTGTATGATCTTTTATACGTATTGTCTACAGATAGCATATATAATGTTTATAATTCATTATCTTCTTTATTACCATAAAATGATTGGTTTGTTTATCTATTGTCATTAATATTTTTCCACATGAAATTAAATTATATATACCTTTTTGACTTCATATCCATATGTGTTTTGTCTAAATGTTACATATTAGTTCATGCTTTACATCACATTGTACCATTTGTTTTTAATTATGTTTGTGCTATATGTCATTGTATATAATTGTTTTTATTAATTTGTCTCACGCAGACTCACTGAATGGGTTCTACTCAAACACTGTTAGATCATTAGTTTGATTATGTTCAACAGGTCTTTGATTAAGAACAACCAATTATAATGAGACCCCACCTATTTAAAGAGTCTGTGTGAAAAGGGTTTTTTATTCTTTGATAAAGTCCCGGAGAGGGATGAAACGCGTCAGAGTGCCCCTTCTGTGATGTGCAGCATGTATTATTAAAGCTGATTTTAACTTTATCCCTTCTTGGGCTGGACTCCAATTGCTGTGACCGCCTTCACCCTATTTTTCTAGTAATAAGAAAATAATATTAAACACAAATATTAAAGTAATACATAATGAAGGAAAATAAAGAAATATAAAATGAGAAAGAAATGTACATAATAATCAAGGATCTCAAATAATAATAATAAATAGAAAAATATATATAAACTTATTAAAGAACCAACATCAACCAAAATTGAAAATATCTAAAATATCTAAATATATTGATTGCATAAATAAATAATATGAAACCCCATGATTAAACTATCTCCCAAGGAGAAGAATATGAAATATATATTTTACAAAAAATAAATTAATTCCCAATCTTGATTGATGCCAGACGGTTGCAAAGAATCCATACTGAAAATCCAGAACATCTCTCGTCTGTAACTTGAGCATACTATGTTTTGCCTCTCCTATTGCCACGTTTAATTATCATGGGTAACAGGGGTACTCCTTATTTGGCGCACAAGGTATTTTTTGCTTAACAAGCACCTTTGCATGCCTATGAAGTTTGGCTACAATTGTATTACCTTTTGTCATTAATCTGGATATAGCATTCAGTATGCATTCACTATTGCCCCAGAGTTACTAATATTAAGGTTTATCAAGATCATTATTCAACCTTGTGGGTCACCTGACCTTGCCTCTATCATGCGGGACTCATGGACTATTTTGTGTAGTATCTGAGTGATTATCTTTAGCCCCAACTACTTGGCCCCCTTTTCCAGTTTGCAATTCACACCATGTGCAACCCCTGCTTTCATTATGATTCTCTTACTCCATGTGTTTGATTCATTTGTTAGTATTACATCCAGTCCTTAGCTGCTGTATGTTCCATCATCATTTGCCTTTGTTACATCTGTAAAGCCATATTTTCAGCTGGATAGCTATCCCTTTAATTCGGGAGAG
This sequence comes from Ascaphus truei, assembly GCF_040206685.1. Taxonomy (NCBI): domain Eukaryota; kingdom Metazoa; phylum Chordata; class Amphibia; order Anura; family Ascaphidae; genus Ascaphus; species Ascaphus truei. The sequence continues at coordinate 289,029 of NW_027456804.1, read as the reverse complement.
GTTTTACCCTTACCCCTCCTGTCTTTCTGTGATAGCTGCTCACACCGTGCACATTTATAAATTCAGCATTAACACTGCAGACGACTGTTATACTGTATACTTTGTGTGTTTATTTATCTGCTTTAGCTTGCTGCAACCTCACAGGTTTATATACATTTTTTAACTGGAGTAGTTTGTATATGTTTTTAAATGCTTTTATTATTGTCTTTCCTTTTTCTCCGATCATTGATACATTAATAAATAGTTAAACTTTGTACCTTTTAATACCTTCCCTGAGTGCCCCGTTTTTGGAGTTTCTGCGGTCTCCGTCTTTTGGAGTCTGCATTTTCCTTTTTTGTTACACACAGGGTGCCTGAGCATTTTCCAGTTTCAGCAGCAACAGTCAGTGTTTAAACTGATACTTGTTACGCTGTGCTCACCACGGACAAGGAGGGACCCCGAAACTGAGGTGAGATGGGTAACAACTGCACCCACAGCTACGGAGACACGACTGGAAAGTGGAAAATAGGCGTCTGGAACTGTCTGGGAGTATAAGATAAAGTAAGATACTCGCCAGACGAGAAGGGAGGTTCCAGAAGATAGCTGGTACCGAGAGCCTGGGGTCCAGAGCCGGGGGGTAGGTCGGAATCCGCAGGCCGAGGTAAAGAGTCGGAGAGTTCAGGAGGTCAGGGTACAAGCCAAGGGTCGAAGTCCAGAGCGGGTCCACAGCCAAGCCGGTTCGGTACACAAGGGATCACTAGGGAAGACAAAAAGACAAGAACTGAGACAGGCACGACCGTGGGAAACACAGGTCACACAAAGCTACTGTATGCTCAGCCAAAGAAAGAATGGCTGAGCAAGGTATAAATAGGAGGAAGGACCAATAGGAAGAGGGGGAGTGATGAGGGAGCGGCCCCAGGGAAGATAGAGATTGGTGTGGAGAAGATAGCCACAGCTGTGCTTGATGCGAGGCTTGTGGGCGGTGCACGCGCATCTGGCGTGTGCGCCGCGTGGGAGAGATACGCGCGGCCTGAGCTGGGGGTGGGAACTCCTCCTGAGGGAGGACGTAAAAGTCCTCGGGCGTGCGCGTGCATGCGCGTGTTCAGTGGCCACCGTGGGAAGCGGAGGGGAAGGAGGATCCTGCCCGCGGCGGCGAGGAAGCAGAGCCGGAGAGGAGGTAAGCAAAGTCGCGGGAGGAACCCCCTTTGAGAGAGGTGTTCCCCCGGACCTTACAGTACCCCCCCCCCCCTTGAGGAGCAGCCTCAGGACGACTCCAATATGGCTTTTGGGGAAATTTCGAATGAAAGAGTCTCAGCAGTCTGGGAGCATGTATTTGATGGTAGGGTACCCAAGATCTTTCCTCTGGACCAAAGCCCTTCCAGTGAACCAGGTACTGCACCGAACCCCTCGTCCTCCTGGAATCCAGAATAGACAGGATCTCAAACTCCTCCTGCCCCTGAACTATGACTGGCTTAGGGTCAATCGGTGTCCTATGGAACCACGGACTCTGGGACACAGGTTTCAGCAGTGACACGTGGAACACGGAGGGTATCTTCATGGATGGAGGAAGTTCCAGACGATATGCCACAGGATTGATCCGTTCCACTACTGAGAATGGGCCCAAGTACCTGGGAGCCAGCTTGTGGCTCTGAGTCTTCAGTCTAATGTTCTTGGAGGAGAGCCAGACCTTATCCCCTGGTTTGAAGACTGGTGCCTGACGGCGGTGACGATCTGCCTGTACCTTTTGTCTGTGGGTTGCCTTTCTTAAAGCCTCTTGGATCTTTTTCCAGGATTCCTGAAGATCCTTGATTCGGTCATCGGCTGCTGGAACCCCGGAAGGAACTGAGGTGATGGGCAGCTGACCCGGGTGATAACCGTAATTAATGAAAAAAGGGGATTTCAGCGTGGAGCTGTTCTTTAAAGAATTATGGGAGAACTCTGCCCACGGAAGTAAATCTACCCAATTGTCCTGGCTGGTTCGTTCTCTCGGTTTGTCCATTAGTTTGGGGATGATACCCGGAAGAAAAGTGGAGGGTGATATCCATCCTGCGAGCGAAGGCCCGCCAAAATTTTGAGACAAATTGTGTACCTCGATCGGATACGATGGAAAGAGGAACTCCGTGAATGCGGAATATTTCTTTAACAAAAATGTCTGCAAGGGTGGCGGAATTAGGTAGGCCTTTGAGAGGGATGAAATAGGCCTGCTTGGAAAAATGATCCACGACAACCAAAATGGTGTTCATCCCTTTAGAGGTTGGAAGTTCCACCACAAAGTCCATGGACAGATGACTCCATGGGCGTTCTGGTATAGGAAGGGGTTGTAGAAGGCCGTACGGCCTTTTACGAATGGTCTTAACCTGGGCGCAGATTGGACAGGTTTTTACATACTCCGAAATGTCCTGCAATATGGTTGGCCACCAAAAGGTATGACCAATGAGGTCAGAAGTTCTGCTAATTCGGCTAGTTCGGCTGACCTAGAAGAATGACCCCACCAAGAATCTTCTTAAGGAAGCGTGGAGCTGCATACAGACGGCCGACCGGCACCTTAAGACCCCTCGGGAGGTTAGATTGTGCTGCCATGACCTGATCCAGGATATCAAAAGAGTTGGCCGAAATTATATATTTGGAGGGTAAGATTGTTTCGGAGATAACTTCGGAATTGTCCTCGAACAGGAATTGACGTGAAAGTGCATCTGCCTTTTGATTCTTAGAGCCAGGAATGTAAGATATGAGATAATTAAATCTCGAAAAAAAAGAGACCATCGAGCCTGATGTGCCACAAGGCGACGTGCACTCTCAATGTAAAGTAGATTTTTATGATCAGTAAGGATTGAAATGGGGGTCTCCGTTCCCTCCAAAAGATGTCTCCATTCCTGAAGGGAGAGTTTAATAGCCAGGAGCTCTCTGTTTCCGACGTCATAGTTCCGTTCTGCCGAAGAATTTTTTGAAAAGAACCCACAGGGATGAAGTTTGGCCTGTGGGGACTGTCTCTGAGAGAGAATGGCGCCAGCACCGACGTCGGATGCGTCTACCTCTAAGGTAAAGGAAAGCCCGGGGTCAGGATGACGCAAAATAGGAGCAGAAGCAAAATATTTTTTGAGGGAGTCGAAAGCTTGGAGAGCTGCAGTAGACCAAACTGCTGTGTTAGCTCCCTTTTTTGTAAGGGCAGTAATGGGGGCCACGGTAGATGAAAAATTCTTGATGAATTTACGATAGTAATTCGCAAATCCCAAGAATCGCTGTATGGCTTTCAGATAAGTGGGTTGTGGCCATTCTAAGACAATTTGAGTTTGACTGGGTCCATAGAGAAGCCAGTGCTAGAAATGATGTATCCAAGAAAGGGAATGGAAGAAAGATGAAAAGAACATTTCTCTAGCTTAGCGTAGAGATGGTTCTCCCGAAGGCGAGACAGGACTAATTTGGTGTGCTGAATGTGGTCAGAGAGGGACTTAGAAAAAATAAGGATATCGTCAAGGTATACGATAACGAAGCTGTCGAGGAGATTGCTGAAGATCTCGTTGACAAACTCCTGGAAGACCGCCGAGGCATTGCACAGACCGAAAGGCATGGCTAGGTATTCATAATGCCCATCCCGGGTGTTAAAGGCGGTCTTCCACTTGTCGCCCTGACGGATGCGGAGAAGGTTATAGGCTCCGCGGAGATCAAGTTTGGAAAAAATTGTTGCCTCCTGTAGGCAATCGAAGAGTTCGGAAATGAGTGGCAGGGAATAACGGTTCTTGATCGTAATCTTATTAAGACCTCTGTAGTCAACACAGGGGCGCAAGGAGCCATCCTTTTTCTTAACAAAAAAAAATCCAGCTCTGGAGATGAAGAATTGCGGATGAACCCCTTCCTCAAGTTATCCTGGATATACTCGGCCATGGCCTTGGTCTCAGGTATGGATAGGGGGTAAGAACGGCTCTTGGGTAAAGTAGCACCGGGAAGAAGGTCAATAGGACAGTCAAAGTCTCTATGGGGAGGTAACACTTCGGAACGCATCTTATCGAAAACGTCCGCCAGATTCCAGTAGACCGTTGGGAGGGAAGTTTTGTACTCCGCGGGTAAATCCACTCCAGCTAACATCTGTTTGGGGGGAAGACAGGTCTTGAGGCACTGGGGGCTCCATCGTATGGGTTTTTTATTAACCCAATCCAGTTGTGGGTGTGTAGTTGCAACCAGGGGAGTCCCAGAATCACATCTACCGATGGAGTGTGGATCACGTCCAAGATAATCTTCTGTTGGTAACCGTCCTCCGTTGAGAGGGATAGAGAACAAGTCTCCAGGGAAATAAAAGCTGGTTGGAGTGGATGCCCGTCTATGGCCTCCAGACCAACTGGAACAGCTTTAGACCGGATGGGAATCTTATTCCTATAGGCAAAGCTCTGATCAATAAAGTTTCCCTGAGACCCGGAATCTATGAATGCGGAGGCGGGGATCAGGGAGATAGGCAGCATTATACGAGTGGGAAGTTTTTTAGAAGAAGAAAGAGAGAAAGAGATTACACCCAACGAGACCCTCTCATACCTTATTGGATTTTGGCGTTTCCCAGACGCAGAGGACAGCTTACCAGGAGGTGACCGTAATGACCGCAATAATGGCAAAGTCCACCATCTCGTCGGCGCTGTCTCTCAGACGCAGAGAGCCGATGACTTCCGAGCTGCATAGGTTCGGGCTCATCCATGGGTTGGGGAACGTAAGAGACGAGACTGCGGCTGGTAGACCGAGAGGAGGTGGTACGAGGAAGAGCGCGTTCAAGTCTTCTCTCTCGTAGCCGCTGGTCCACGCGGATGCAGACCGCAATGAGATCCTACAATCTGGTGGGTCTCTCCATAGTGGCCAGCTGGTCCTTGATGGCGTCAGACAGACCCTGCCAAAAAGCTGCGGAGAGTGAGTCATCGTTCCATGAGGTCTCCGCCGCGATGGTCCGGAAGTCCAGAGCATACTCGGCGACAGGACGAGTACCCTGGGAAATATGGAAAAGAGAAGAATCTGCCGTAATTTGGCGACCAGGCGTATCAAATATTTGCCTAAATTCTCGAAGAAAGCGGGGATAGTCACGCGTCATGGCAGGCTCCCGCTCCCAGATGGGGGATGCCCAGGCTAGGGCTGGAAAGTGTAAAATAGGCATCTGGAACCTTCTGGGAGTATAAGATAAAGTAAGATACTCGCCAGATGAGAAGGGAGATTCCAGAAGATAGCTGGTACCGAGAGCCTGAGGTCCAGAGCCTGGGGGTAGGTTGGAATCCGCAGGCCGAGGTAAAGGGTCGGAGAGTTCAGGAGGTCAGGGTACAAGCCAAGGGTCGAAGTCCAGAGCGGGTCCACAGCCAAGCTAGTTTGGTACACAAGGGATCACTAGGGAAGACAAAAAGACAAGAACTGAGACAGGCACGACCGTGGGAAACACAGGTCACACAAAGCTATGCTCAGCCAAAAAAGGAATGGCTGAGCAAGGTATAAATAGGAGGAAGGACCAATAGGAAGAGGGGGAGTGACGAGGGAGCGGCCCCAAGGAAGATAGGGATTGGTGGGGAGAAGATAGCCACAGCTGTGCTGGATGCGAGGCTTGTGGGCGGTGTACGCGCATCAGGCGTGTGCGCCGCGCAGGAGAGATACGCGCTGCCTGAGCTGGGGGCGGGAATTCCTCCTGAGGGAGGACGTAAAAGTCCTCGGGCGTGCGTGCGTTCAGTGGCCACCGCGGGAAGCAGAGGAGAAGGAGGATCTTGCCCGCGGCGGCGAGGAAGCAGAGCCGGAGCGGAGGTAAGCAAAGTCGCAGGAGGAACCCTCTTAGAGAGAGGTGTTCCCCCAGACCTTACAATACTAAAGACACACTAATTGGGCTTACACACCAAGCCATAGTAGTGACACTGGATGCGGTAAAACCAATTGTAGCTAGTGTTGGAATGAGGGTCCACAGGGGAAATGGATTTTAGGGGCCCCTTTTAGGGCTATAATGAACAAATAATCCTGACATGAGTGGGTGATACTACTGTAACTACCGTATGTGGGATCAGTGGCGCAGCTAGACATGTGCGGGCCCCCTGGGCAAAAAAAGTTTCAGGGCCCCTCATGTCTCTCTCTCTCTCTTTTCTCCCCCTCATGTCTCTCTCCCTCTCTCTTTGCTCTCTCTCTTTTCAGGGGATATGATAACTATATACAAATATATTCGGGGACAATACAAAGAGCTTTCAAAAGAACTATTCATCCCACGGGCAGTACAAAGGACTCGGAGGCATCCCTTAAGGTTGGAGGAAAGGAGATTTCACCAGCAACAAAGGAAAGGGTTCTTTACAGTAAGGGCAGTTAAAATGTGGAATGCATTACCCATGGAGACTGTGATGGCAGATACAATAGATTTGTTAAAAAAAAAGTTGGACATCTTTTTAGAAAGGTATACAGGGATATACCAAAAAAATAAAACATGGGAAGAATGTTGATCCAGGAAGAAATCTGATTGCCAATTCTTGGAGTCAGGAAGGAATTTATTTTTCACCTTATGAGATATCATTGGATGATATGACTCAGGTTTTTTTTGTTTGCCTTCCTCTGGATCAATAAGTAAGTATAGATATAGGATAAAGTATCTGTCGTCTAAATTTAGCATAGGTTGAACTTGATGGACGTATGTCTTATTTCAACCTCATCTACTATGTATGTAACTATTTAACGCTCTCTCTGCCTCTCTCTCTCTCTCTGCTCTCTCTCTGCTCTCTCTCTCATGTCTTTATTTTCCCTCTTACATATTTCTCTCTTGTACGTCATTTTCTCTTTGTGTCTGTTCTTTCCTGTATCCTTTCCTTTTCATGTCTGTCTTTACCCCGGTGATTTATCCCTTCTCCTCCCTCTCACCTTTCCCAGCCTGTCTCTCAGGCTGCAGCTCCAGTCCCAAATTGCACTACTTGAGGTTCCGCCCCCTGAACTAGGCCCCACCCACCTGCGGAGGTTCTACAGAGGAAGGGATTTCCCCTCTGTCCTTCCTACTGCATCTCAGGGCCCGGCCCCCTGACCCAGGCCCCACCCACCTGCAGAGGAAGGGATTTCCCTCCATGCTTCCTTCCTGCATCTCAGGCCGCAATTTGCCACCGACAGAGGGAGAACGGGCCCCCCAAGATTGCGGGTCCCTGGGCTATAGCTTTGCCCCTGTGTGGGACACTGTGTATATTGAAGTGTGTATGAGGTGGAGTAGGGGTTCTCAACTCAAAGACTGAGCCAGCTGTGCTGAAGATGGGATATCCTCAAAACCTGACCTGTTAGGGGATCTTGAGGAGTGGAGTTGAGAACCTCCTGGGATAGAGAACAACTGATATATGAGAAAAGAGAGTGCTGAAATTGGGGGACTGTAGTTCCTGAGGAACTGCAGTCCCTGCACTCAAGCTGTGGACAGAGATATTGTAGCTTTCACTGTCCATGGAACATTAACCCCTTCCTGATGTTAGGCCTGGCATACATGAAAGGAAAACATTTTTTTGCACTGTGAGTCAATACTACACTGCAGAGCCAGACATTATAATAAGGGTGTGATGGGCAAGCAATACAGAAATGCATGGCAAGGAATGTCCTCTTACTGTAGCCCCCATGTGTGTATCTAAGAGTTGTATTGTGCCAGGACTGTGCTGATCTGATCCTACTCATGAGGCATATTAAGGGGAATCTTTACTAGGGAGTGTTACTCCATAAGACATTTCTAAGCTGAAAGACCCCTTATGGCTCTATTAAAGTGAATGGCCATATTAACAAAGCGCTGTTACTCCATGAGACACCCTGCAGGCCAAAACACTATTAACATCCCGTTCACTTGAATGGTCCATAAAGGGACATATTTTCTACACCACGGGGGAAGGCAGACCAATGGGGAAGCCCGGGTTAGATCCATGACCCTAAATTAATCCAACTGTGTTCTGTTAACTACAGTAAAAAAAAGCAACACAGATTTAATATTTAAAAAAATATATATAATATAATTATTTCTGTGCTGATGTCAAATACTCGTTTTTAGTCCTTTTAAAAATAGCCCCACTTTGAATCTTCAAGAACTTTTTTTTTTCCCCTGCACCATTCCCAGCGGGTGAGACTGATAAACAGTCACTATGGGTGGTTAATTTGCTACCAGGAGGGCCTACAATTTCTCCGTAATGCTTTGCAGGCTCCACTGACAATGAAGGGGTTAAGGCAGACTTCTTGATACATGACCCAATATATCACATTGCTCTTAAAATCTCAAGACTCTCGGACAAGCAGCAATTATTCTTTTTCATAAAAGGTGTGGTTGCAGTGCCCTCTTGTGGTATAGATCAGCATTACATTAGACTTTTGTTTAGCAAGAAAATAAATGAGAACTTTGGTATTATTATTATTTTGAACGATAGAAAATGGAATCACATGGTCATGTCCATTAAATTCACTGTTTAGCTCAGTGATCTTGAACTTTTTTTTTTGGTTAAGGAACCCTACAATTATATTGTGATATTCTGTGGAACCCCAACCCAGGGCAAGAGGCAGATTTCCCGGGGCCAAGGACTAGAGTTATGACTGCCCCCCCCCCTTCCACTCCCTGTGTCGGCCATCTTGTGAGCCCCCCTCCCCACCCATTTCACATCTCGCGAGTCCCCTCTATTTCCCTCCCTCTTCACATGTATTTCTCTCCCCTGAGTCTCACTCTTTCTCCCTCAATCCGCTCACTCTCTCCCTGTCAATTACCCCACTCTCTCAATCCCCCTCCTCACACACATTCTCTCCCTCACACAATCCCCCCCACAAAATACATACCAAACCCCCACAAATACATACAAAAAAGCCTCACCCCCGCAGATATATAAATACCCCCACCCCCCAAATACATATAAAAAAACAAGACATACAACCCCCAACAATTCATACAAAACCCTCCAAAATCCACATACTGTAAACCTCCCCAATCCATATAAACAAAATAATACATTTTAAAGCCCCAATACATATAAACCCCCCAATACATATAAAAAAACCTAATACATTTAAAACCCTAATACATATAAAAAATAATACATATTAAAAAACAAACAAACATATAAAAAAAAACAATACTGTACAGTATATACAGTCGTGTGAAAAAGAAAGTACACCCTCTTTGAATTATATGGTTTTACATATCAGGACATAATAACAATCATCTGTTCCTTCGCAGGTCTAAAAATTAGGTAAATGCAACGTCAGATGAACAACAACACATGACATATTACATAGTGTCATTATTTATTTAACAAAAATAAAGCCAAAATGGAGAAGCCATGTGTGAAAAACTGTGTACACCCTTACTGCTTCCATAGGAATTAAGATGCTAAGTAGCAGACAGGTGCTGCTCAGTTTCTGTTGTGTAGTGGTTATCACGTTCGCCTAACTCGCGAAAGGTCCCCGGTTCGAGACTGGGCAGAAACAGCTAATCAAATGCCCTTGATTAATTGATCATCAGCAAGTGTGACCACCTCTATAAAAGCCGAAGTTTTAGCAGTTTGCTGGTCTGGAGCATTCAGGTGTGTGTTAACACAATGCCAAGAAGGAAAGACATCAGCAATAATCTTAGAGAAGCAATTGTTGCTGCCCATCAATCTGGGAAGGGTTATAAGGCCATTTCCAAACAATTTAAAGTCCATCCTTCTACAGTGAGAAAGATTATTCAAAAGTGGAAAACATTCAAGACAGTTGCCAATCTTCCCAGGAGTGGACGTCCCAGCAAATTCACCCCAAGGTCAGACCATGCAATGCTCAGAGAAATTGCAAAATACCCAAGAGTTACATCTCAGATTCCACAGGCCTCAGTTAGCATGTTAAATGTTGAAGTCCATGATAGGACAATTGTCCTGGAACTAGATTCCATGTTCCTCTGTCTTCCCCTTTAGTTTTGGGATTCATTTCTCCCTTGTTCAGTTGCCTGTCATTTTCCCCTGTCCCAGCAGCAACGCTGCATGTAAAATGCAACATTATTGCTACATGTTGTTTACACAGCCTGTGTTGGTTGCCTGCAGCTCATATTCTCCTAGCTGAGAGTGGGCTATTCCTACCCCCCCTGTCCTTGCTGACAGTTAGTATAGTCTCCCTTCCCATCTAGTGTGACCCTTACTCCTCACTTCCTTTTTCACCCTGGACTCTGAGTGAGTAACTGCCTGCTATTTACCCCAGCAAGGCCTTTTTGTTTTACACTGCTTTATCCTTCATACACTGCACTTCTGACAGAGAAGCCCTCTCTCCCAACATTACATCTACAAGGACCCATCTCCCTGTGATTTTCCCTCAATAAAATCAAGAACGAGAAAAGGACTTGTTTGTGCTTTGGAAGAGGTGAGACACGAGTTAAGCTAACTGGAATCATTCATACATCATTCGTGACCCTGGTTCCGGTATAGTAAAACAAAGACCGTGTGTTAGGGATTCACACAGGAGCTACTACTCAAAGACTTTATGCTATACAGAATAGTCTCTGCACACCAGGACGAGCAGCAGCTTTACTCTGCCAGACAGGGCAGCAAGCTTTATACAGCAAACTGCACACAGCCTGCAACCTTACAGATAAGCAAGCAGATTTACACTGGACACAGCCAGCACCAACCCTGCACCCAAGGCAGCAGCTTTGCAGACTGACAGTGCACCTTACACACAAGCCTAATTGCCTTTCTCTGTCTGAGTTCACCCCCTGCACAGCCCCATAGTGAGGAGCCACCATCTCGCCTAACCCTGCGCACGTCCCCACGGCAAGCGTCATCAAGGGCCACGCTACCGGACACCCACCAGGGCACGGGTCAGAGCCACCGGACACCTGTGAGTACAGCTACCCCTACGCTGCACGCTGCAGGACACCGCTCGGCATCATCTGAGACAGACGCCCATCGCTGACACAGGTAAAAGACTGCACGCCACATGCACTGGCTAAAGGCCTACACACACCTACAGCATGGCAGAACTTAGAGCCTCACCAGACATCACGCAGAAGAGCGATCACTCAGACACAGAGACCGCTGCGCAACTGCAACAGGCGCAGGCAGAGGCAAGGCCCAAACGAACAGTCACACTGACACAAAAGGCCCGTGAAAAATACGAGACTGACATTGAAGCGCACCGTGCTAAATTAGAGTTGGCCTGGGAAACAACCACACTGGGAATACGCAATGTTACTAGTGTTGGCAACTATGCGCAATAGCTCGAGCAGGCAATAACGCAATTAAGGACTGATCACTCGCGTTATCAAGAGCTGTCAGAGGCATACATTACTTACCTGACCAGGGCCAACACCAGCAAAAGCCTGCAAGAAAGAGACTTACAGAGTAACATTGACCTGACACGAGACAGCCGCGTGCGTACCACTATCACGGAGGCTGAGAGTAGGAGAAAGGACCTTTTGCTGGAGACCGCATCGCAGCGCTCAAGCACATCCAGGCACTCATCAAGGTCAGCAAGATCAGCGCAATCTAACGCGTCCAGCGCAAGCACAAATGCTACCAAGGCGCGAGCCACCGCAGAGGCCGCACGTGCCAGGGCCAAATACTGCTGCGACACACTTTATTCGAGCAAATACCCAGTATGTACCTGGCAGATACCTGGAATGCGCCGCTCCTCACCTCTGACAAGCCCCGTTGCGTTTGCCTTCCCAGCCTGGGTTCATGCCTGGCTGATGGGCGGCTGATCTGTTAAATGATAATGATTAGGATTTAATAGGCTGCAATGCTTCGCGTGTCTACCAGATGGCATAAATTCATGAATTGTAATGCAGTATATATATATATATATACTGTGCAGTATTGCAGCCAGCGGGAATAAAATGCTTCAATCCCTGCCTGGAAAATAACTCAATGCACTCGGGCAGAAAACAGTCACAAACCTCAATACACCCGGGTATACCCGAATTCGTGGGACTAGCCGAGCTCGAATAAAGTGTGTCGCCAGTGTATATCGCAGAGATGCAGCCATAAGAGCAGGAAGAGCGCGCATAGAAGAGGAGGAGCAGACCGCCGCTGCTAATGCCGCCGCCGCTGCCGCCACTGCTACCGCCGCCACGGCCGCTACTGCCGCAGCCACTGCGCGTAGGAAAGCCGAATTTGATGGGGAACTAGAGGCACTTAATCAAGAGAAGGAAGCCACTGCCGCCATAGCCCAAGCTGAAGTCCTACAAGCAGCCGCGCAACAGGATGGCGGGGAGCAACCGTACAGACGGATAGCTTCAGAGGATCCAGCCCAACGCACTGGAGACTACGTAAGGAGCCTCTTCAGTGTAAATGCCAGCGCACCATCTCAACACGGAGGGAGTGACTCCACAGACACCGAAGGCTTGCTAGGTCCACGAGGAGAAGACGCTGTTCCTTCAATGGTACATGCTGCCTTGGACAGCTACAGCCGCAACAGTGATCCACACGCCAGCGCACACCCGGATGCACCACAACAGGCTCGCAATTCAGGTACATAAACATGGGAGAATACAGCCCCCTACACTGACCAGCAGTCACCACGCGTCCACGCCAAGGAAGAGGCGACCGCACGGACCCTCCCAGCAACTACCTCAGAACGGGACAAACACGCCGATGCCTCAGGCCTGACAGACATAGCCAAGTACATGATCCGGCGTGACCTGGTGCAAGCAGGACTCATCAGCTTCGACGATCGCCCTGAGAACTACCGGACGTGGAAGTTCACATTCAAAGACGCAATCAACAGCTTGGACTTCTCAGCAAGGGAAGAGCTCAACCTGCTATTCATGTTCCTGGGGAATGAATCCAGGGAGCACGCGAAGAGACTTCGGGCGGCCAACGCGCACCAACCCCAAGTAGGTCTTGACCTAGTGTGGGAAAGGCTAGAAGAGTCCTACGGTAGCCCCGAAGCAGTCGAGGATTCGCTCTTCAAAAGAATCGACAGCTTCCCCAAGATCACAACTAAAGACTACTCGAAGTTACGAGAGCTCGGGGACCTGCTGCAAGAACTGGAGTTCGCAATGAAAGACCATTCCTTAATAGGTCTCAACGTCTTAGACTCAGCTCGGGGAGTGAGACCCATCCTGGAGAAGCTACCCTTCAACCTCCAAGAAAGGTGGATTTCACAAGGTTCCAAATACAAAAGGTAGAAGCAAGTCGTCTACCCCCCATTCTCATTCTTCTTGCACTTCATCCGCGAAGCGGCAAGGACAAGGAACGATCCCAGTTTCATCTTGGGTGCGCAAACCACATACAGTGCAAGCAGCCTGAGGAACGAGAGACCAGTGACGAGATATGGTAACACCCAAACACCCATCTCGGTCCGCAGGACGGACGTGCCTCCCACGACCCAAACTACTCCTGATCAGTCGGTCACCGGAGGCAAGGAACCAAGGGACCCAAACAGGGAATGTCCCATACACAAGAAGCCACACCCACTCAACAAGTGCTTTGGGTTCAGGATGAAGTCCCTAGAGGAACGCAAGAGGTTACTTGGAGAATTCAGAGTTTGCTTCAGGTGCTGCGGTTCCACGACTCACCTAGCCAGGGACTGTAAAGAAGAGATCAAATGCACAGTGTGCGAAAGTGACAAGCATGTGACATCGTTACACCCAGAGGCGCTGACACTCCACCAACTCAACAACCCATCCTCCGTAGCGGAGCATGGCGGGGAGAAAGAAGAAGGAGAGTCGACATCCGTCACATCTCAGCGCACTGAGGTTTGTGGATAAGAAGGTGACAAAATGTCCTGCTCCAAAATATGCCATGTCGCAGTGCACCCCCAGGGACAATCTGAGAAGGCTATTCGGATGTACGAAATCCTCGACGACCAGAGCAACCGATCGCTGGTCAGGTCAGAGTTCTTCGACATGTTTAACATACAAGACAGTGCTTCTCCTTACATTCTCAGAACGTGCGCAGGGCGAATGGAGACCACAGGGAGAAGAGTGAATGGCTACACCATATGCTCAATAGACGGCAAAGTGAACATGCCCCTTCCCACACTCATCGAGTGCAGCCACATGGCCACAAACAGGGATGAGATTCCCACACCAGACGTGGCACGCCATTACCCGCACCTCAAGGGAATATCCAACTTCATCCTGCCGGTAGAACAAGGCGCCAAGATCTTGCTGCTGCTCGGCAGGGACATAATATGGGTACATAAAGTCCGTAAACAGCATAACGGACCCCACAACGCGCCATACGCCCAAAGACTTGACCTAGCATGGGTGATAGTGGGCAACGCGTGCGCCGACAAAAAGCACGGGCAAGACTATGTTGACGCCCGCAGAACGGTAGTAACAGAATGTGGACACACATCTCTCTCTGAACCATGTCTTGGTCAACTCCAAGTGACCGAAGGGCCAAGTGAAGAGAAAAGACAAGGTCATAGCTCTGAGGTCAACAAAAACATCCTTGCATCAGGGGGATGTGACAATGGCCTAGGATGCATAGCGGTTCAGATAACAAAGGATGACGAGTCGACTCCACTGAAGGAAGAAAGTAACCTCCCAAAGGTGACCGACAAAGGGGTCATCCAAAAGACAATAAACAATCGGACGATCCTCTTGCGAGCAATGGCACGGCTAGGACGTACAGTCATTCCTCTCCCCAGAGTATCCAGCGATAAAGCAGCCAGCTGTCACGGCTGGCATAACCGCAAAAGATTGCGCCCTACAGGTGAAGCCACAGTGTCAAAAAGACTGTCCTCTCACACGTCTAAAAAAAGACAATCTCAGTGACATCTCATAAAGGGATTTACTAGGGCAAAAGAGACTGTTTTTCGTCATGTCCAAGGAAAGAACAACCTCCTGAGGGCAGTCAACAAAGAGATACAAAGGCGTATCACCAAAATACGTGGAAACGTTCTCTTGCAAGAGGAATGCACCAATGACTTAGGGTGCACAGCGTTCCAGACCACAAAGGACGACGACAAGCAAACACCATTGATGGGAGATGGAGAATTCCTGATGTCAATGGTCAAGGAGCTCGTCAGAAATGGACCTGGCAGTTGGGCGAACCCGCTATCATTCCGTTCACCAAGAAGGCGCTTCCCAACAATGGAGAACATGCCATCTCTAGGTTCACTTCGCACCTCTGCGACCTACAAAGGGAACCAGAGACCAAAAACAACTTTGTGGCCTTCATCCAGAAGATGTTCCTTACCGGCCACGCAAAGCCAGCACCTCTAATGAAGGAAGGTGAAGAATGCCGGTACCTCCAATCATCTGGGGCCTACCACCCTCAGGAACCCAAACAAATCCGGATAGTGTTCAGCCCCAGCGCTCAGCTCCAGGGAGTCTCCCTGAACGACGCCCTCTTTACTGGACTAGACTCGACAACCAGTCTTCCAGGAGTGTTGTTCCGCTTCCGTAAGAAGCCAAAAGCCATCTCCTTCTGCCAAACACCAGGTGATAGAGCGACAGGCTACCACGACTGGCATACCTACAAGGGGATGCACTCTGTGGGTAAAACTAGAGAGACAAAAAGACTGTTCTCTCACAAGGCTAAAAGGAAACAGTGCCAGAGACTTTTACACAAAGACATTGTGGTGCAACCAGCAAACCTGGAGCTGTGCATCCACCCTGCATCATTTGCCAAAGAACCTTGGCCAAGGGACCTTAATACCAGTGATATCGGCCGGTGTCACATCGCTATGTGGACATGGACTCTTGCATTGTTTGAGGATGTGATGTGGGCTATTCCTACCTCCCTATCCTTGCTGACAGTTAGTATAGTCTCACTTCCCATCTAGTGTGACCCTTACTCCTCACTTCCTTTTTCACCCTGGACTCTGAGTGAGTAACTGCCTGCTATTTACCCCAGCAAGGCCTTTTTGTTTTACACTGTCTCATCATTGATAACCTGCACTTCAGATAGAGAAGCCCTCTCTCCCAACATTACATCTACAAGCACCTATCTCACTGTGATTTTCCCTCAATAAAATCAAGAACGAGAAAAGGACTTGTTTGTGCTTTGGAAGAGGTGAGACACAAGATAAGCTAACTGGAATCATTCATACATCATTTGTGATCCTGGTTCCGGTATAACAATTAGAAAAAGACTGAACAAGTATGGTTTGTTTGGAAGAGTTGCCAGGAGAAAGCCTCTTCTCTCTAAAAAGAACATGGCAGCACGGCTTAGGTTTGCAAAGGTGCATCAGAACAAACCACAAGACTTCTGGAACAATGTCCTATGTACAGACAAGACCAAAGTGGAGATGTTTGGCCATAATGCAAAGTGCCATGTTTGGCAAAAAACAAACACAGCATATCAGCACAAACACCTCATACCAACTGTCAAGCACGGTGGTGGAGGGGTGATGATTTGGGCGTGTTTTGCAGCCACAGGACCTGGGAACCTTGCAGTCATTGAGTCGACCATGAACTCCTCTGTATACCAAAGTATTCTAGAGTGTGAGGCCATCTGTCCGATAGCTAAAGCTTGGCCTAAATTGGGTCATGCAACAGGACAATGATCCCAAGCACACCAGAAATCTACAACAGAATGGCTGAAAAAGAAAAGAATGAAGATGTTGTAATGGCCCAGTTAAAGTCCAGACCTCAACCCGATTGAAATGCTGGGGCTGGACCTTAAGAGAACTGTGCATAAACAAATACTCACAAACCTCAATGAACAGAAGCAAGGTTGTAAAGAAGAGTGGGCCAAAATTCCTCCACAACTATGTGAGAGACTGAAAGTCATACAGAAAACGATTACTTCAAGTTATTGCTGCTAAAAGTGGTTCTACAAGCTATTGAATCATAAGGTGTACAGTACTTAGTTTTTCACACATGGCTTCTCCATTTGACTTTATTTTTGTTAAATAAATCATGACACGATGTAATATGTCATGTGTTGTTGTTCATCTGAGGTTGTATTTAACTAATTTTAAGACCTGCTAAGGAGCAGGTGATTGTTATTATGTCCTGATATGTAAAACCATAGAATTCAAAGAGGGTGTACTTTCTTTTTCACACAACTGTATATATATATTTAAAACGATACATATAAAAAAAAAATACGAATGTAAAAACAATACATATAAAAAACCCCAATACATATAAAAAAAAATACATATTTTTAAAAAAACAATACCCTCCCCCCCCAATACATATTAAAAAAAAACTATACAATTAAAAAAAAAACAATACATATAAACCCTCACCTTGGGGCTGGTCTCAGGTCTCGGGCCCGGTGACTGCGGGTGGGCCCGGTGGCTGGACAAAGCAGTTTGGACTGACCCATTGTGGCCGCCGGGCCCCAGCCCTCCCCAGCTGCAGGTCTCCCCCTCACTCTGTTCCACGACCGGGCCCGCTGACGTCAGCGCGCGGCGAGCCTCTCATGCCGGTGAGCGCTGGGAACTGAGCCCAGTTACTTCCCGCGCCGACATCAGAGGGCCCGGCGCGCTCTAGCAGCCTGGCGTGGGACAGTTAGTGAGTAGGGAAGCCCGCAGCTGGGGAGAGCCGGGGGCCCGGCGGCCACCAGGGGTCGGTCCCAACAGCTTTGTCTGGCCGCCAGGCCCCCCGCGGCCACCGGGCTCAGGACACTTGTCTTGGCTGTCCCACCCTGTTGGCAGCCCTGCCCCAAACCTCTCTAATAGCATATGTAACAGTGTTTCCCGCACCCTCTGGGAGATCTGCCTGTTAAAGGGTGTAAAGTCAGGGCCGCCAACAGAAATCATGGGGCCCAGGACAAATGAAAGGAGCAGGCTCCCCTTCCCGCCTTAATCCATAGCGCACCTAGCACGAAAAAAAATGTTTAGCGCACAACTTTTATTTAACTGTTTTCTTGTTATTGTTAATACTTTAATATTTTCAACATAAGACAAAGATACCCAATGCTACATCCTATGTGACAAAAGGCCTGGGGGAATTCAGTATGGGCCTTGGGGAGGGCAGGGGGGGGCAGAGGGGGGAGGTGGGGGTGGTAGTTGGATGATCAACTTTGTTAGGCCCCATGCGGGAGGATTTGACAGAGGGAGAGAGACAGGGAGAGTGAGAGAGAGACACACACAGAGAGAGAAAGGGGGTGGGGGTGAGTGGCTGACTGACTCTTGGGTGGGTGACTGACTGACACGGGTGGGTGACTGATTGACTCTTGGGTGGGTGATTGACTGACTCGGGTGGGTGACTGACTGACACTTGGGTGGGTGACTGGCGGGTGGGTGACTGGCGGGTGGGTGACTGGCGGGTGGGTGACTGACTGACACTTGGGTGGATGACTGACTGACTCTTTTGACTGACAGACACTTGGGTGGGTGGGTGACTGGGTGACTGACTGACACTTGGGTGGGTGACTATGACTGACTGGATTGGTGTTTGTATTCATTCACTCTCAGACTGACACTCTCAGACTCTGACACTCACACCCTCTGACACTCACACCCTCTGACACACACTCACACCCTCTGACACTCACACCCTCTGACACATACCCTCTGACACTCAAATCCTCTGACACACACACACACTCACACTCACACACGCTGACACACACTCACAGACTCTGACACACACACACTGGCACTCACACACACTTACAGACTCTGACACTCAGACTCTGACATTCACATACTCACACACTCTGACACGGACACACAGGGGACCAGCAGAGGAAGGGGGGGCAAACGGCGGGGGGGGGCAAACAGGGCAAGGGGAGGCAAACAGAGCAGGGGGTGCAAACGGAGAAAGGGGCAAGCAAACGAAGCAAGGGGGGAATGGAGCAAGGGGGGGCAAACGGAGCAGGGGAGAAACGGAGCAAGGGGGGGCAAACGGAGCAGGGGAGAAACGGAGCAAGGGGGGGCAAATGGAACAAGTATTTTTGGTGATGGTAAATCGGGTGCAGTTTTTTTACCCAGGTTTTGCATCACAGAGACCGATATATAACCCCCCCCCCCCCCCCTAATTCTTCCATTGTTTCTTTTTCTCATTTGATACACCTGGTGCAATATTTACTTTGCCTGAAGAGTTGCATCAGGTTTGCATCAAAGAAATGTTGATGCATGACCCAATTTCCTTTTCTGAATCTGAAGACCTCTCTTCATTGGTTGATTTGATAGTATTATAAAAATAGAACCGAATTGAGTGAATAAATTATTGTTAAAATGATTGTTAAATTAAAATATTTGCAATGACAAGTTTAGGTTTGCTTACTTGGTTCCAAAAAATTAGGATTTTTTATTTCAATCGTACACTTGGTTTAAAACTGTAGATTAATAATTTTAAATAAATACTACTGTATTAGTAAAGCCGAGAAGGCATTTCTGGAATTGCTGCACCCTTCTTCCCTCGGTTATGTATAAGCTCACTGGTTTCCAACCTCTTTTTTGGTTAAGGAACCCTATAATTATATTGTGAAATTCTGCCGAACCTCAATAATAAGTAATAGAGCATCTGAGATCAGATGCATTGTAAGGAAACCCAACTCTCTCTAATAGCGTGTCCGAGATCAGATAAATTGTAAGGAACCACAACCCTCTCTAATAGTGCGTCTGAGATCAGATGCATTGTAAGGAACCCCAACACTCTCTAATAGCGTGTCCGAGATCAGATGAATTGTAAGGAACCACAACCCTCTCTAATAGTGCGTCTGAGATCAGATGCATTGCAAGGAACCCCAACACTCTCTAATAGCGTGTCTGAAATCAGATGCATTGTAAGGAACCCCAACCCTCTCTAATAGCGTGTCTGAGATCAGATGCATTGTAAGGAACCCCAGCCCTCTCTAATAGCGTGTCTGAGATCAGATGCATTGTAAGGAGCCCCAACCCTCGTGAATAGCGTATATGAGATCAGATGCATTGTAAGTGTAACGGTCATATCACCCCACCCAATCGTATATACCGCGTGAGTGCAGGGAACATGCAATGTTACCAAGGGTGTGCGTGGTGCAATACCTGTTGGCTCACAGAAGGCTGAGCTTCCGCTATAGGGAACCTGGGGCAATGTACTACGAATACTCATTTACAATGATGCAGCGCCTCCACCTGTGATGGCTCCCACCAGAGGGGGAGTAGTTCCTCGCAGGACAATACACAATGACCACACAGACAGCTCTATATAACTATTGACTTTACTACATGCAACAACGTATTTCATCACATCTCAACACAACCTCCAAGCACCACGGCGGACGCTAACCACTCTAGGCGTCACGGCGGACGCTACCACCTCTAGGCGTCACGGCGGACGCTAACCTCCCACAGAGTGCCCCCACCCTGTGTCCAGTAACCCCCACCCAAATGTCTCGCACTCCCAAAGTCAAATACCAATGTCTGTATATATGTGTGACTGCGCAGCCACTATGTCTGGTGATTAGGCCTTGTTGGTGCACGTGAATGGTAGGTTACCTGCCCGGGGCTCCAGCCATGGGTACCGCGATATCACTGGAGATCCGCCGATCCGACGTTGTCCTCCACACCGCGTTGGGTGAATTCCAGCGCGGATAATATCACCTTAGTCCCAGGGTCGTTGGTGGTGTTCTGAGCCCAGAACCCACCTCGCAGGGCCGCACGGCTTCAGCACTGTGTCCCTGACTAAGCAACCAATTAAAGGGGGCAGTGTCCCTATCTAGGGCCTGTCCCTAAGCTCCACAAACTACTAGGTGGCTCAGGACCTAACTGGGACCTTGGGGGCTGCTGGCCTAATGCAGAGGGTCACTGACCCCTGCATCCACCTCTTACCCCTAGCTGGTCCGGATCCTGACTGCCTGCGTGGCTGCAAAACCCCGCAAAATGTATCTTTTCCTTTGCCAGGCAATCCTTCAGCCCTATTGGCTCCCTGGGGTCATGTGTCTCTGCCCCTATGCACCCTGGGGGCTGGCAGTCTCGTCTCATGCATGCGCGAGCTATCTGGGGCCTCTCGCGCTGTCTGTAGTCACTGCGCATGCGCAACAGCCCTAGACATGGCGGCGCCCTGCTTCCCGAGCCACCGGGCCGGTGGCAACGCGATCGCGGCCTTAGCGACGGCCCGATCGCGTCCCCGGCAACCGACCCGCTCGCCGCTCGCGTCCCTAGCTGCCAGGGATTCTCTCTCCTAGCGCGCCGGCCCCCCCTCACTCCCTCGCACACAGCGTCTGGCAAAAAGGGAGGAGGGGGTCAGCCATGACAGGGGGGACCTGGCTACATCCTCCCCCTGGTGAAACCTCCAACATCCTCGCTTGGACCACATAACTTCCCACCAATGTACAAAAATTATATAATAAAAATGCAGTAAAATATATAACTTAGCACAGGTATAACTCTAAACGAGGTTGCATAACTCGGTGAGCATCACAATCACAGACTGTATCTTACTCCGAGAACACTGCTGAGCCTCATAATGGGGTGCCCCCATTTGATCGTAGGTGACCCGAGTTGGAGGGTACCGGATTCGTTGGCTCCGACGGAGTTGCTCTTCTGCGACTCCCTCAGGGGAGTAGTACACATAGTCCTGAGGCTCGGCCTATTTTCTTGAGGGGAGAATTGTCTCTGTACAGTCTCTGTTAGGCACAAAGCTTGGGCTCTGTGGATCCAAAGGCTGGCCTGTTGGTGCCACCTTAGTAGGCGTTGGCCTACGGGGCCCTTTACCCGTAGCTCCTCCGGGAGATGCCCCTTCTGTGGAATGGTCCCTTTGAGAGGGTCCCTCTATAGGGTCTTCATAAGCTTCAGAGTGGGTCTCGTTAGTTACAGTCTCTTGACCCACCTCTGATAGACCGAACTCACCGTTGAGCGGTGTGGCCTGTAGTTCCTCTTCTTCGTCTCCCACTTGGGGGATGGGAAGAAGGTGGTTACGATGCCAAACCTTTACCCTGCCATCGGTGTCTCTGATGCGATAAACCGGGAGGCCGGGCATCTGTGACTCCACCTCATATACGCCGTCTCTCCACCGGTCCACCAGTTTATGTTTTCCGGGGATTCCCAAATTACGAAGTAACACTGCATCCCCAGGACGTAACTCTCGATACTTGACTTTATTGTCATAGCGTCTTTTGTTACCAGCATTCAGTTTGGCTGTAGACTTCTCAGCCTGTTGGTAAGCTTGTTGCAGACTGTCGTTTAGCCTTTGCACGTACTTAAAATGAGTGGTATTGAGTATCCCGTCCGTTGATACTCGGAGACGCACATCTACTGGAAGTCTGGCCTCCCGCCCAAACATGAGGAAGTACGGGGAGAACCCAGTGGATTCATGGCGAGTACAGTTGTACGCGTGTACCAAAGTTTCTACATGACGACTCTGTTATCTGCATTCCCTTCAGGGTTCCAAGCATGTCCAACAGGGTCCTGTTGAATCGTTCAGGTAAAGCATCTCCTTCAGGGTGGTACGGAGTTGTCCGGGATTTGGTGATGTTCAGCATTTTAAGTAATTCTCGGATCAGAGTACTCTCAAAATCTCGCCCTTGGTCGGAGTGAAGTCGGTTTGGAAGACCGTAATGAACGAAGAACTTTTCCCATAGAACTTTCGCGACCGTGATAGCCTTCTGGTCTTTTGTGGGGAAGGCCTGTGCATAGCGGGTGTAATGGTCCGTGATGACCAGCACATTACCGATTCCTCGACTATCAGGTTCGATACACAGGAAGTCCATACACACCAGGTCCATTGGACCAGAACTCTTAAGATGGGCCATGGGAGCTGCTCGGGTAGGCAACGTCTTGCGTTGAACGCACCGGGAACAACGGCGGCAGTGTTGTTCCACCGCTTCCCGCATCTTGGGCCAGAAAAACCGGTCTCGGACTAGCCCAAAAGTCTTCTCTACACCGAGATGCCCGTGTTCATCGTGTAGAGACTTCAACACCATATATCTCAAGTTTTGGGGTAGAACTAGTTGTCGCCTATCAGGGTGGTTATGATATTGGACTACCCTATAGAGCAAACAATTATCTATCTCGAACTTGTCCACCTCACGCATGAGTAACGCGACCAGATCTCGGGGAGCACTCTTCAATAGAGCGGGGTTCTTTCGCTGAACGGCTTGTCGGATGATGCTGATTACTGGATCTCTTAATTGATAGTCCACTAAGTCTTTCCATCTTATGACTTTGTCCTGGGTTATGTTCATCCCTGCGGGGTCGCAGTAGGCAGCAGGGATCGCCTGCGACTGGCACCCTAACGAATCGGCAACTCTTAGTTCAGAGAATGCGACCTGATCATTGATGACGGCCGCTATACTACACATTGCTCGCATCCCAGGTCCAGGGATCTCTTCCCATTCATCATCATCAGGGGTAGCACTCAATCCTGGTCGTCGTGATAGAGCATCGGCCCCAATGTTCAGAGGCCCTGGCTTGTACTTCAGGGAGAATCGGTAGTTACATAGTGTCGCCAGCCATCGATGTCCGGCTGCATCCAATTTGGCGGAAGTATTGATGTACGTGAGGGGATTGTTATCGGTCCTTACCTCAAACGTAACACCATAGAGGTAATCATGAAGTTTCTCCGTGATCGCCCATTTAAGAGCCAGGAACTCTAACTTGTGTACCGGATATTTCTGCTCACTGGGTGTCAGACTGCGGCTGATGTAGGCTACCGGCCGAAGACCCTCAGGGTGCTTCTGATGCAGGACAGCGCCCAGTCCATTGAGACTGGCATCCACATGCAGGACATATGGTTGTTCTGGGTCAGCATATGCAAGCACTGGTGCTTCAGTCAGACTTTTCTTCAAGTTCAGGAAGGCCCGTTCACACTCAGGCGTCCACTTATCGCCAAACGGTTGACGGGCCGACGTGGCCTTTCTCCCAGTATCTTCAGGGTATATCTTCAGCAAATTGTTCAGGGGTTTAGCTCGACTAGAGTACCCTTCCACGAACCGACGGTAATACCCACAGAAACCGAGGAAGGACCGCAGTTCCGTGACATTATCGGGACGCGGCCAGTTCACCACTGCTTCTACCTTGGCTGGATCAGTAGCAATCCCCTGGGCAGACACGATGTGTCCCACGTAGGTCACCGAGGTGTGACAAAACCTACACTTGTCGAGTGATAGCTTCAATCCTTCTTGGCCAAGACGATCTATCACCTTCAGCAGCCTCTCCTCGTGTTCTTCTAAGGTCTTCCCGAAGACAATGATGTCGTCCAGGTAAACCAGACACTCCCGAGGGTTCATGTCCCCTATTGTCTTTTCCATCAGCCGCTGGAAGGTAGCAGGGGCTCCACATATACCTTGGGGCATACGCGTAAACTGGTAGAAGCCCAGGGGACAGACGAAGGCAGTCTTTTCCTGATCCTCTTCACTCATGGGTACCTGGTAGTACCCAGATTGCAAATCGAGCACACTAAACCATTGGCTCCCGTTCAGAGCATTCAGGATCTCTTCAATACGAGGGAGATTGTATTGGTCAGGTACCGTACGATTATTCAGCGTTCGATAATCGACGCACAATCTTACAGATCCATTCTTCTTCCTTACTACCACTATGGGTGATGCATAAGGACTCCGCGACTCCGTCAGTATTCCAGCGGTCTTCATCTCCTCCAGGACATCCCTTACGTCGTCCACATCCCTGGGGGCAATACGACGAGAACGTTCACGGAACGGAGTGGCGTCACTCAGCCTAATAGTGTGTTGGGCGCTGCGGCTGCGGCCCACATCCATCTCACTGGTAGAAAATACTTTTCTTCTTTCCCTCAGCTTGGCCGTCAGTCGACCCTTCCACTCAGTTGGCAGAGTCGAGTCTCCGAAGTTGAAGTCCAGGTCGACTAACTGCTCACCTACTGCAGCGGCGTTCACCTGGGGCGCTGTTTCTACCGGGCTGACGGGATATATACTGCCCAGACTTTGTCCTACATCGATGTCCATTGGAAATGGAGAGATGTTTTGAATATACACATGGGTTCGGAGAGGAATTCGGGTCGTCCACTCTCTTACTTCAGGTATTACCCTATATCCTCTCTGGATCTCTTCCTCAGGGTCACTTTCCAGAGAGAACAGATGATCGGTCTCGTCCCGATCCAGATAACAGCACCAGACAGCCAGGCGTTTCACTCCCCCTGGTGAAATGGTCGTCAGTCCGCGTTGACGATTGTAGTGGTCCCCATGACGCTCCAAGGCATATACCCGGTGGCACTCCTCTCGTAAGATGGGGTCTAGGAGCGAATCGGCCAGCGGCAGCTCGTTGGTCTCTTTCAAGTAAGCTCGGATTATAGCTTGCACTATGTCCGCGTTGGTTCCCAAGATGATGGGGTACTTGCAATGGTCGTGGGGCTCCGGGCATACCATGGCCGCTACCTGCATAGGGTGCTTCTTGCCGGTGTTCAGTTGGAGTATGTCCAGCTGGACCCTTGCAATCCCATCGATGGGGTAGTCTTCATTACTCAATCCCCTAACCTTCATATGTTCGGCCGGCCTCAGAGGGCAGTGTTGAAGGTGCTGGTCATAGAACTTGCGATATATTATGGTTACTTGTGACCCGGTGTCCAATAGAGCCGAGGCGTATATCCCTTCTATTACCACGGGCACGATGGCCGCAGGGCCCACTTGACTGCAAGCTTCACCGGGTGAGGCGTCATCACTGGGGCCAGCGTCAGCAGGGGAATCCGTGGTTCCCTGAGGGGTGTTCACGTCAGGCTCGACGGTCTGTGCTCGGCATACCATCGATCGGGCTGTGCTTCTTCTGTCGGGAGGTTTTTCTTCCGGATGGTCCTCCTTCTCCGGACAATAGTAAGAGATGTGGCCCTTCTTCCCGCAGTTGTAGCAAGATACCTCACAGCGGTCCGGACGACCCTTATACGTGGATGATGACCGCTCAGAACTACGACTTTCCCGAACAGACGACTTGGGGGTCGCTTCCTCCTCTGGTGTGGAAGGTTTCTTACTCTTTGGAGCCGAGGGGACCACAGGGTCATTCTTGGGGGTAGTTTTGGGTTTCTTTGATTCATGGAAATGGCGCTGCACTTCAAGGTCTCTTATGTAATCCATTAGTTCCCCGTATTTAGGGGATACTGCCGCGACCGGGGCGGCCCGCATCATTATAGCTATGTTGTGGTCAGGCAACGACCCCTTGAGTAACTGTTTGAACCGGTAGCGGTCCGCTTCGGCCGCGGGAATGATATGCTTGTCCAGGAGGGTGCCCAGGGACAGCTGTAGGTCACAAACGAAGGCAGATAAATCTTGTCCTTCACGTTGTCGGAGGGCTTTGAATTGAGCCAGTAGCTCATCTTCGTCGTCTTTTCTGGCAAAGGATTTAATTAGCATTTCCACTAGTTCCTGGGCAGTAACTTCTCCTTCCACGCTCCGGTGCGCCCGCACTAACCGAGCGGCGGGGCCTCGGAGGCACTCGACCAGTCTTTGTCTCTTGCTGGCTTCAGAACACGACCACTCCTCTATGACTTGAAGCGTATGGTCCCTCCATGCCTCGATCCCCTCTTCTCCCGTGGGCGTCGGCAGAATCCCAGAGAAGGCCTTGAGTTTCCGGTAGTTCTGTGCTTGGATCGAAATGGTTACAGCTTCTACTAGTTGGGAGGCTATCGTGTTCACAGAAAGATTCCCACTAAGGGCCTGACTACTGCTCCCAGTTCCTACGCTAGGCATGGTTGGGGTCCCGCCAGGCCGTTGATCAGGGTTGGGTGGGATGAGCGGGCTCCTTGCCCAGCTGGCGGTACCTCCTAATCCGCTTGGGGTGAAAGAGACCCTAGGGGGGTCCACCCGGTGAGGCGTACTGGTCACTCGTTGGCTCGGGTGTAATCCAATACTAGTGGACGCTTCTTCAGGAGATTGAGAGTCAGAGTAGATCATGCGGCAGTCCTTTGCGGAGGGCTTGGGTAGGTTTAATACATGGGGGGCCGTTTCTAAGCATATGTCACTCATGGTGACCAGGAGACAGGTGATCCCCCGGCCGGCAACATCCAGTTTATAGTCTATCACCCGGGCGGTGGCCAACCCCGGGCAACTTCTTACTTGCGTGCGCACTGCAGATAAGTCTGTATCAATTGCTACCCCTGTCACTGCAATCGCGTGTCTTGGGGATACTTGGTGCGCTAAGGCCCAGGCATGGACATCCTGCGGTGACGGCACGGACATGATGAAAATATGAATCGGACAATTTAGAAAAAATTGGAACAGGGCACCCCAGGTCTCATCTCAACAGCGACTCCAAATGTAACGGTCATATCACCCCACCCAATCGTATATACCGCGTGAGTGCAGGGAACATGCAATGTTACCAAGGGTGTGCGTGGTGCAATACCTGTTGGCTCACAGAAGGCTGAGCTTCCGCTATAGGGAACCTGGGGCAATGTACTACGAATACTCATTTACAATGATGCAGCGCCTCCACCTGCGATGGCTCCCACCAGAGGGGGAGTAGTTCCTCGCAGGACAATACACAATGACCACACAGACAGCTCTATATAACTATTGACTTTACTACATGCAACAACGTATTTCATCACATCTCAACACAACCTCCAAGCGCCACGGCGGACGCTACCACCTCTAGGCATCACGGCGGACGCTACCACCTCTAGGCGTCACGGCGGACGCTAACCTCCCACAGAGTGCCCCCACCCTGTGTCCAGTAACCCCCACCCAAATGTCTCGCACTCCCAAAGTCAAATACCAATGTCTGTATATATGTGTGACTGCGCAGCCACTATGTCTGGTGATTAGGCCTTGTTGGTGCACGTGAATGGTAGGTTACCTGCCCGGGGCTCCAGCCACGGGTACCGCGATATCACTGGAGATCCGCCGATCCGACGTTGTCCTCCACACCGCGTTGGGTGAATTCCAGCGCGGATAATATCACCTTAGTCCCAGGGTCGTTGGTGGTGTTCTGAGCCCAGAACCCACCTCGCAGGGCCGCACGGCTTCAGCACTGTGTCCCTGACTAAGCAACCAATTAAAGGGGGCAGTGTCCCTATCTAGGGCCTCTCCCTAAGCTCCACAAACTACTAGGTGGCTCAGGACCTAACTGGGACCTTGGGGGCTGCTGGCCTAATGCAGAGGGTCACTGACCCCTGCATCCACCTCTTACCCCTAGCTGGTCCGGATCCTGACTGCCTGCGTGGCTGCAAAACCCCGCGAAATGTATCTTTTCCTTTGCCAGGCAATCCTTCAGCCCTATTGGCTCCCTGGGGTCATGTGTCTCTGCCCCTATACACCCTGGGGGCTGGCAGTCTCGTCTCACGCATGCGCGAGCTATCTGGGGCCTCTCGCGCTGTCTGTAGTCACTGCGCATGCGCAACAGCCCTAGACATGGCGGCGCCCTGCTTCCCGAGCCGCCGGGCCGGTGGCAACACGATCGCGGCCTTAGCGACGGCCCGATCGCGTCCCCGGCAACCGACCCGCTCGCCGCTCGCGTCCCTAGCTGCCAGGGATTCTCTCTCCTCGCGCGCCGGCCCCCCCTCACTCCCTCGCACACAGCGTCTGGCAAAAAGGGAGGAGGGGGTCAGCCATGACAGGGGGGACCTGGCTACATAAGGAACCCCAACCGTCTCTAATAATGTGTCTTAGATCAGATGCATTGTTTAATTCTTCTGTATTTGGTACACTTCTCAAATGACCTGAAAATTGCAGGGAACCCTTTAGGGACACCTGCAGAACCCTGGTTAAAAAACACTGTATACATTCCTGACTATTAAATGTATTTTACATTATGAGACTGATGTTAGAAAATGCATTACATGTGTTGGTATGTGTGACTGCACTCTGAACCCATTCAGCGCCAGAGAGGCCAGCAATGCATAGCAAAGCAGCAAAGGGTTAACACTTTGAGCAGACGTCTCACCTTACTGGGTTTCAATTGTACTCGTGTAGGACCACTAGTGATCAAAGTTTGATGGTACTGGGGTGTTTTAAGTACTGTACTAATACAGGCATCCCTTGATCTATGGCAACTCGATATACGGAATTTCGCTACAAAGGAATTTATTAATTAGGGAAGAAATTCAATATATAGAATGTTAAATTCACATTTACGCAATTTTGAATCTGTAAATTTTTTTTTTTTAAAGGAAACATACAATGCACGTTCTGTCGTTTGTCCTAGCACCGTTCATACTGCTCTGGGTTGCTTGCACGCACTTTCATATTGAACGGGTTTCCCCGCACTCTTCACTTTGACAATTATTATTAATATTTTATCATACCGTTATCGATTTCATAATAAATGGGTGCTTAAAAAAAGGTTTGCGCCATTCTTACGTGTGGTGTTACTATGTCTTGGGGCTGAATTTGTTTCCGTAGGAATGCATCTCCAGTTATATTAACGGAAGGCAATGGGAAACAGACTTCGATATACGGAATTGCGGTTTAAGGACACACTTTCGGGAACGTTATCTGTTCCGTATATCGAGGGATTCCTGTACTTTTATATTTTTTTACATTTTCTGAGTACCTCCACTGTTTGTATTTACAAACATACAAGTCCTAGGGACGCAATAGCATACGCATTCATAGGGGAGAAGAGGGTGGGGGGGAATCAGTAGATGACCATGTACGTAGTTTGTAATTAAAACAAGTACTTTATTTGGCAAATAGAGTAGCAAATACTCACATAAACAATAAAAAAACCCTATGAATGCATGTATACCGTGTGAGGAACACCACGTGTGGGAAAGAGAGTGAGGGACGTCTTTGGAAAATAAACCATTGTGAGATTTTACTCACATCTGCCCGTGTGAGTAGCTGTGCTTCTGCATACTAGTTCATAAAACCCTTTGATCCCAAGTTGCACTATATTCCTATTTATGCATGAAAGTCTACTGATCATCCTGTTTTCCCTTCTCCCTATGTGAGCATATGAGCTCGTGTGAAGAGTGAGGGGATTCTTTACAAGGAACACGGCTAGAACTAAGAACGTTGCTCTAAAGACACTTCCACAGATACCTTTTGGAGGACTGGTCTCACACTTGTCCGTGTGAGTACATGTGCACTAGTTTCCCAATTTATTCCCCGTCCCTTATGTGTTGTGTTCAGTCTGACTGTTGTAAGTGCTAGCATACTGTATCTAGCCTTATTATATGTACATTGTTACTGATATATTCTTCTTCTTTGCGCTCGTCTCTATTTTTTATCGTTTCTCTCTATGGATCCTGGAAAGGTCCTATATGATTGAGCATCGTCTTAGAGTCCATCTATATTGCCTATTTGGTTGTATTTCTAAGATTATTTCTTTGTTATTTTTCGCACCTTACATTGTACTTCAGGGAACGCCCTAGTTATTCTGTTCCAGTGATTCCCAACCAGGGTTCCGTGGAACCCTGGGGCTCCTTGAAGCAGTCTCAGGGGTTCCTCCTATTTACCACAGACCCCACCTCCGCCTGGGGGGGTTGTATTTTGGTATGTATTTTCTAGGGTGGATTGAGTGAGAGTGGGGTATTTGACAGAAGGTAGGGGCGAGAGTGAGAGAAGAGAGTGGGGTAGGAGGGAGGGAGTGAGGAAAAGAGGGAGTAAGTGTGAGACGCAATGGATAAATACATGCGAGGCGGGAGGGGGGAGAGTTAGTGAGATAGATGGGAGAGAAATACATGGGTAGAGGGTGGGAAATAGAGGTGGCTCGTGAGGTATGAAATGTTGTGACTGACCCGTGTTGAACCTAATATGTGTCAGCCAGATAGGGGTTCCCCGAGATTTTTCGAAATACTTCAAGGGTTCCTCCAAACAAAAAAAGTTGGAAATCACTGCTCTGTTCACTATTCAAGTAAGAGGTACGGCGATGGGAGCTAACCTCTTTCTTGGATGGTGAAAGGCTAAATTTGTATTTATTGATGAGCTCACATCCTATACTGATAAGATCCCATTATGGATTAGATATATTGATGACTCTTCTCCTGTGGGAGGGAGACGTCACTGAGTGTCTGGAGTTCATCAATATTATGAATAATAATCAACTCAATATCAAACTTACACAGGACATTTCTGAATCATCTGTTTCTTTCCTTGATTTAAATAATCGAGATCACAAGTGATTTGAGGATTGTCTTTCATAAAAGCACCGCAAGAAACAGTCTTTTGCACCATGAAAGCTGTCACCCTGTCTCTTTAAAAAGGGCATCCCAGTTGGCCAATTGTATAGGCTTAAAAGAAATTGCTGTTCTGTGGAAGTCTATAAACATCGGATTAAAGAACAGGAAGCATTATTTGCTGAAAGAGGTTACAGCAAGAGATGTTTCAAGCAAGCACTCTATAGGATTTACCATATTGATAGGAACACTTTGTTGTTCCAAAAATTAAAAACCCTATTAACACCTCTCCTTCACAAGTAAGGTTTATTTCTACATATCGCCAACAATGGGAGGAGATTAGGGGGGTCCATCAGCGCAACTGGAATATTTTACAAAGTGAAACTAGTTTAGAACATTGTCTAGGCACCAGGGTTCAGATGACAGCAAGACGGGCTAAGAATATAGGTGACAAACGTTCATAGCCACTTTGAAAGAAATGTGCCAATTAAAAATATTTCTATGTGTACTTTTCCTTGTGTACAACAAACGACAGAGAAGCCCAATGCTACATCCAATACACTGTGTATTTTTGTCATATTGGATGTAGCATTGGGCTTCTCTGTCGTTTGTTGTATACATATGCCACGCTCAATAGCTCTCCTTTTTGACACTTATATACATATATATTTTGTGGGGGCTCAGTGGTTCCCTAAAAGAGCTTGCTGGGGTTTTGTGTGTTTTGTTACTTTTCCTTGTGGCAAATGTAAGCGTTGTGCCTTCATTAATAATTAAAAAAAAACATTTACCAACAGTAGTGGTAGTTGAACCTTCACAGTGAGGTACTTTTTCAATTGCAATACAAAGGTTCTTATTTATGATCTTATGTGTCCCTGCAAGCTCCTATATGTATTTATGACATCAAGGGAATTTAAAGTCCGCATTTTGGAGCATGCCTGCAACATTAGGAATGCTCCAAAAGATTTCGCAAGGGCAAAATAACTTACCAGTGTTGCTAGACACTTCTACTCTAAACATGCCCACTCTACTAAAGGTTTACTTGCATGGGGCATGAAAAAGTCTCCCTGACCAATCGGGGTGGCAATTTGGCGAATCTACCCCTACGCCAGGAAAGTAGATGGATCTTTAATTTGGACAGTGTAGCACCTAAGGGGTTAAATGAGGAACTGAATTTTTCATAATTTCTTTAGTATTCCTCTATTGATTTTGTATATAGTTCTTTTGGTCTGTTTCAGATACTATTTTGTACGTTTTAGGGTTTTATTTATTACTTTATTTATTTTTCCCTAGTTTATGTACTTTGTAATTTCTAATTTTCTCTCTACTTTTGACTTTATTTGTAGCAGCTGTTTACAATTGTGACGCCATCACTCCTGGGTATATTACTTGTCCTTGATTGGCTGAGGGATACGCCCCTGACGAAGCCCTTGGCGAAATGCCACGTTGGGCGCTTTTCCTCCTACCTTCCAGTCTGCAGGAAGCCAGCAGTAATGAGTGTGTGCAGCGGATCTATTCTTGTTCCGGTATTGAACTAGTAGCAGCCACAGCAGCAAGCAGGCCACTATCAGTGTGTACAGTGGATCCACCTGAGTTTTTGCTCTTTATGTGAGCAGCAAGTTGCAAATTGAATTCACAGCAGCATGGATCACTTCAATGGGCACAAATCGGGCTATGGATATCAATGGCAAATCTCCCTGACAATGTGATATCTACTAACACTTGAGTAGCAATAGATGAGAAATAAATCTCAGAGATGGCGCTTCTAATATCCAGGCAAATGGTAGCAATATGGCTAAAGTGTCCAGGACCTTAAATATGCAAACCGTACTAAATGCAAAAATGAAAGGACCCAAGTAGGAAAAAAACTCACTCAGTGTGGATATAGGAGAAAGCTCATAAATAAAGAACTTACCCTACACACACATTAGAGAGTGGTAGTCTGTCAGTCCATAGGCTAGAGCCCTGCAAATACCACTATGATCACAATAAACATAAGAGAATCAGTTCGTTAAAGTAAGCATGAATAACTCATGATGCTGCGGTCTGTGGTGGTTCCGAAAATGGCGTGCATCTGTCCGGTAAATGAATGAAGCAACAGAAAAAGTGATGTAGCACTGCTGAAAAATAGGGCTGGAGGCTGGTTAGAAAAATAAAAATGCTTTATTGAAGATGCATCATAGCAACAGCTACAAAAAAAGGTCCTCTGACACGTTTCACGCCTAAGTGGCGCTTTATCAAAAAGTAACCTGTGTTCCAACCATAGTCCCTTTAAATAGCAGCTCCAATGAAGAGGTGAATTCACGCCTAAACCAGCCAATCAAGTCAGCTGGTGTAGAGTCCCCGTAGCAAGCTACGGAAGCCTCATAGGGAAAAAACACCTCTGCCTTGGAAGCAGCATAGCCCGGAAATACATAGATGTAATGAATGAAAAAAACTAAACAGCTCAATCATATTCCAAATGACACCTATGCTAACAGAACATAGATGACACGAAAACACAAAATAAACAATGAAAACCTGTGAGTTAAAAATGGAGAATATATAAACAATGAAAAAGAAATATATAAAAAAAAACATATATATTATGTGTGACTAATGAGTAAAAAAAGTAAATAAAGCAGAACACATTCTATACAGTAATAACCCTCAGAGTGACTAAAAACTAAACCCTAAACAAACACCAATTCATATATATAATCATAAAAGTGCATATATATATACGCATACCACTAGTGACCACATACAATAATCAAAGATCTGCAACCCATGCTGGCAGAGGATGCAACATTAAAAAGAAAATCTTTCCCAAACCTCCCATTCTTGCATTCCGGCAACCACCAAACCTCAAACAGAAATTAGTCAGCAGAAAACTTCACAACGATTTTAAAGACACTGATAATGGCACAAAACCGTGCAACAACAAACGTTGCAAACTCTGCAAACATATATGCCAAGATCCCACAGCCAGTCACAACCATAGAACATCAATGTTAAAGGATCATACTGCTGCACATCCAGGAACGTGGTGTATATGATTCAGTGCAACAAATGTGACCAAGGTTGCTACATTGGGGAAACCAGCCAAAAACTACAAGGAAGAATACATATTCACAGACACTCTATACTCCATCACGAAGAAGGAAGATACTGCTCACCAGTGGGACATCACTTCTCACAACCAGATCATTCCATAAATGATTTAAAAATCAAAATCCCCAATGGAATGTTTAAACGCACCCATGAACGGAAAACATTTGAACTCAGAATGATAAGACTCTTTGACACAAAAACCAAAGGACTTAATGCGGACATGGGTTTTCTCACACCCTATCAAAATTGTTTGTAATTATCCTGCTTGCCTCCATTCTCATCAATACTTTCTTCCCCCCACCCAGCATCCCTCCCCCTCCCAACCTTCCCTTGTCACTATCCCCTGGCTTCAAACACTTTTAACACCCTACCTTATCTACAGTATATATCTGTTGTTGTTTATTTTTTGTTTTGTTTCTCTACGCTGTTTTAGCCATAGTATCCTTTGTATATCAGTATTGCTTGACCTGAAGAAGAGAGGAGAACTCTCGAAAGCTTGTCCTATGACATAAATTGTTAGCCCAATAAAAAAGGTATCACCTAATACTGAAGAACTCATTTATTCTGCACTATCGCAACTGGACTAACACGGCTATTTTCTGATATATATATATATATTGTGACAAACGGCTTACTCCGGGGCTCCGCCGTCTGTCCGGGACTGTTAGAACACGGTCTTTTAGGGTAGGTTAAATGATGAGACGTCACGTACTGTTCCTTTAAACAGGCTATGCCTGGTTTATTCAGTCCCAGGCACTGAGACTGCCACAGTTTAAACAGAAAACAAAGCCAAACAAAAAGCTGCTCGTCTGAGCGATAACTTAAACTTAGATGTCCCTGACTCAGAGTTGGAAGTGGCTTGTCCACTTCCACCAACAAAATAAGTACCTTTGCAGTCTTTAGACAAACTAACAGAATGAATGAAGCGATTTGGGAAAGAGGCTTTCTCACCCCTCTGCAGTTCAGCAGCCTTCCAGGCTCTTGGGTGGGGCTCAGAGGAAACAGGAAACAGGTCTTATATACCTGAACTCTAATCAGCATGACAGGTGACAGAAAACAGGCAGCAGACAAACTGTGGAATGGAGTGCCTGTACCACGAGGCTGCCCTGTTCAGCTTAGACAGGACAGAAACTGTTCAGTATCCTGGGAGCCCTGTATATGGAGTTTATTACCAACCCCTGGTTTCTGTCACATATCCTCCCCCCCAGCTCAGACCTCGAGGGGTGAGCGACCATGGATATTAGGGAGTGCATCCTTGACAACCCGTCGGCATTGCCATGTTTGTGCCCCGACCTGTGTTCCACAGAAAATTTAAAGGGCTGTAGGCTTAGGAACCACCTGGTCACCCTAGCGTTCTTCTCCCTATTTTGACACATCCAGGTAAGGGGTGCATGATCTGTGACCAATCGGAACTTTCTCCCCAACAGATAATACTTGAGTGTCTCTACAGCCCACTTTATTGCGAGACACTCTTTCTCGACTATGGAGTAATTTTTCTCCTGGGGATTTAGTTTCCTACTTAAATAAAGGATGGGGTGCTCCTCCCCTTGAGACTCCTGGGAGAGTACCGCCCCCAGCCCTACCTCAGATGCGTCGGTTTGGACTACGAACTCTTTGGAGAAGTCAGGTGTGACCAACACTGGTTGGGCACAGAGAGCTTCTTTCAGGCTTCTAAAGGCCTGTTCGGCTTCGGGGGACCACTTTACCATTAGCGGTCCTCTTGCTTTTGTGAGGTCGGTTAGTGGGGTTGCCTTAGTTGCAAAATTGGGAATAAACCTCCTATAGTAGCCAATTAACCCCAAAAAGGTCCTTACTTGTTTTTTTGTGACTGGCCTTGGCCAATTTTGTATCGCCTCTACTTTGAGTGTTTGTGGTTTGAGTAACCCTCTACCAATAGAATACCCCAGATACTTGGCCTCCTCCAGACCAATAGTGCATTTAGCGGGGTTAGCAGTTAGTCCAGCAGACCGAACTGCGTCGAGCACAGCTTGGACCTTTGGAAGGTGGGACTGCCAATCTTCACTATGGATTACCACATCATCCAGGTAGGCGGCAGCGTACCGAACATGTGGTTTTAAAATTTTATCCATCATTCTTTGGAATGTGGCGGGAGCTCCATGTAAGCCAAAAGGCAGCACCTTATATTGAAAGAGGCCGTCTGGGGTTGAGAAGGCTGTTTTTTCTTTTGCCCTTTCTGTGAGGGGAACCTGCCAGTACCCTTTTGTTAGGTCTAGGGTTGTGAGATATCGGGCTTTGCCCAGTCTCTCTACAAGTTCATCCACCCTGGGCATAGGATAAGTATCAAATTTTGACACCGCGTTTAGTTTCCGGTAGTCATTACAAAACCTTGTTGTACCGTCTGGCTTTGGGACTAAAACTATAGGGCTGTTCCACCCACTTTGGGATTCCTCAATTACGCCTAGTTTTAGCATTTTTTTAACCTCTAAACTTATAGCCTCTCTCTTGGCCTCTGGGATTCGGTACGGTTTAAGGTTAACTCGGACCCCCGGTTCAGAGACTATGTCATGTTTAATTACGTTAGTTTTACCTGGCTGTGCAGAGAAGATTTCTTTGTTCCTTCTCACTAAACTCTGGACCTCTCGTTTCTGATGCACGGACAGGGTTTCAGCTATGCTAACCTCTGGGTCAGTTTCTTGATTCTCTGACGGACCTGGGGGTACTAGGGTTAACAAGACCTCTCTATCTTTCCAGGGCTTGAGTAGGTTTATATGGTAAATTTGCTCAGGTTTCCTCCTACCTGGCTGCCTTACCCTATAATTTACTTCTCCCACTCTTTCCAAGACCTCATATGGCCCATGCCATTTAGCAAGGAATTTACTCTCCACGGTGGGAACCAGAACTAGTACCCTATCACCTGGAAAAAAAATTCTGACCCTAGCACCCTTATTATACGTATTCCTTTGTGCTTCTTGAGCTTTCTCCATGTGTTCCCTCACTATGGGTAGGACTGCAGCAATGCGGTCCTGCATTTGGGCAACATGCTCTATTACACTTCTGTAAGGGGTAACCTCGTGTTCCCAAGTTTCTTTGGCTATATCCAGTAAGCCCCTTGGATGTCGGCCATACAATAGTTCAAACGGGGAGAAGCCTGTGGATGACTGGGGAACTTCCCTAATGGCAAATAACAGGTATGGTAACAAACAGTCCCAGTTTTTCCCATCCTTATCGACCGCCCGGCGTAACATGCTCTTTAAGGTTTTATTGAACCTTTCCACTAAACCATCTGTTTGTGGATGATAGACTGAGGTTCTGAGATGCTTGATTTTTAGGAGTTTACATAGCTCTTTTGTTACTTGGGACATAAATGGTGTTCCCTGGTCAGATAAGATCTCTTTAGGAATTCCGACCCGGGAAAACAGAAGTACTAACTCTTTTGCTATGTTTTTAGCAGAGGTGCTACGTAGGGGAACTGCCTCCGGATATCGGGTAGCATAATCTAATATTACCAATATATGCTGATGTCCCCTAGCAGACTTTATTAGGGGTCCTACTAGATCCATAGCAATCCGGTCAAATGGTACCTCTATTATGGGAAGGGGTACCAATGGGCTGCGGTATGCTTTGAACGGGGCGGTGATCTGACATTCTGGGCATGAGGAACAATAGTTTGTAATTTCTGCCAGAACCCCAGGCCAATAAAAGCTTCGGAGAACCTTTTCTTTTGTCTTTTCCACCCCTAGGTGTCCCCCCAATGGATGACTATGTGCGAGGTGTAATACTACGTTACGGAATGTCCGTGGTACCAACAATTGTTTAGTTGTAACTGATTTTCTTTTATCAACCCGATATACTAGGTCGTTCTCTACCTCGAAGTAGGGGTAAGCAAGTGACCTATCTGGTTGGCCATGAGTACTATTCTGGTCCCGTATATTTCCCCTTGCTACCGCTAATGTGGGGTCCTCCCACTGGGCCTTCTTAAAACTCCCAGGACTGACCTCTAGGTCAGCGAGGGTCTTATCCTGTACTGGGGTGGTAAGTGCCTGATCAACATCTTGATTTGGGGTATTCCCTACCAAAGTAGTGATGGGGAAGGGAATTTCACAGCACTCCTCCTTTTCCCCCTTCTTATTTGGGCCCTCGTCAACCTCCATTTCTGAAAAAGGGAAAGGATTTGTTTCTTCTAACACTTCGTTATGGTCTGCTATTGAACTCTGGGCGCTATTCTGAGCTGGGGACCACATTTTTAGAAAATGGGGAAAGTCGGTCCCTATTAACACATCATGTGCCAGTTTGGGTACAACACCCACCTTGAAATCTAAAGAACCAAATTCTGTTTCAAAAAAAACATCAACAGTGGAATATTTATGATTATCCCCATGTATACAACAAATTGCCACTCTTTGTGAACTGTTTACCTGTTTCTTCTTAATGGGCAATAGGTATTCGGACACTAGTGTGACCATACTCCCAGAGTCAAGAAGTGCCCGAACCCTCTTACCATTAACCTTTACAAATGCCCACAGATGGTTATTCAAGGGGTCCTCTGGGCTAGGGCCCATACATTGGGACAACAGCGAATAAGGTTCCACGCTGTTGCATTGCATGGGCTCATCATTTAGTGGGCAGATTTTTGCTGTGTGGCCCCTCTCATGACAATTTACACATTTAGGTACATAGTCTGTGTCCCACTTAGAGCCTTTTCCCGGCTCCCCATGTTGGCTATTGCCCTTAGTGTGCGAACCACTGTTGCTGGAGCGGCGTGAAGGTGGTCGCCGCTCTTCAGCGCCCCTTAACCCCGGTACCCTTTTACCGTCTCTGGAAGAGTCCTGGAACCTCGGATAGTGGGGTTGCTCCACGACTGTGGGTTGCGGGTGCTCTTCTGCTGCACTGTACCTTTCTACAAGGGCCACAAGCTCATCCGCATTGTGGGGGTCACTCCGACTGACCCAAAGGCGTAAGGCAGAGGGAAGTTTCCTCAAGAACTGGTCCATGACCAACCGTTCCACGATGTGGCTTGCTGAGTTGATCTCGGGTTGTAGCCACTTCCGGGCGAGGTGGATGAGGTCATACATCTGGCTTCGGGTGGCTTTATCCATCGTGAAGGACCATGCGTGAAACCTTTGGGCACGAACAGCCGTGGTTACGCCGAGGCGGGCGAGGATCTCGAACTTCAATTTTGCAGAGACGTTAGCTTCGGCTGGCTCTAGATCAAAGTAAGCCTTCTGGGGTTCGCCGCTTAGGAAGGGTGCGATTAGACCAGCCCACTCAGCTTCTGGCCATCCCTCTCTCTGTGCCGTGCGTTCAAACGTGAGAAGATAGGCTTCCACATCATCCGAGGGTCCCATCTTCTGAAGGTAGTGGCTTGCCCTGGTCATTTTCGGAACTGGGGCTGCCTCTGCCAGTGGAAGGTTACTGATAGTCCCCCTCAGGATCTCGAGTTCCTGCTGTAAGCCCTGAGCGAACCGCTTTTGCTCCTCTCTCAGCAGGCGGTTTGTCTCTTGCTGGTTTGCATTAGTCTCTTGCTGGGCTATTAACAGCTGTCGCTGGGTTTCACTCGCCTGTTGCTGGGCTTCATTCGCGTCTTTCTGGACAGCGACATTGCGTACCAGCGCACTCACCACGTCTTCCATCTTGTTTGGAGAGAGAGAAAAAAAAACCTTCTTTTTTTTTTTTTTTTTTTTTTTAAAGTTCTTTAACCCCCAGACCTTTCAGTGTTCTGCCCGCATTCTCCACCATATGTGACAAACGGCTTACTCCGGGGCTCCGCCGTCTGTCCGGGACTGTTAGAACACGGTCTTTTAGGGTAGGTTAAATGATGAGACGTCACGTACTGTTCCTTTAAACAGGCTATGCCTGGTTTATTCAGTCCCAGGCACTGAGACTGCCACAGTTTAAACAGAAAACAAAGCCAAACAAAAAGCTGCTCGTCTGAGCGATAACTTAAACTTAGATGTCCCTGACTCAGAGTTGGAAGTGGCTTGTCCACTTCCACCAACAAAATAAGTACCTTTGCAGTCTTTAGACAAACTAACAGAATGAATGAAGCGATTTGGGAAAGAGGCTTTCTCACCCCTCTGCAGTTCAGCAGCCTTCCAGGCTCTTGGGCGGGGCTCAGAGGAAACAGGAAACAGGTCTTATATACCTGAACTCTAATCAGCATGACAGGTGACAGAAAACAGGCAGCAGACAAACTGTAGAATGGAGTGCCTGTACCACGAGGCTGCCCTGTTCAGCTTAGACAGGACAGAAACTGTTCAGTATCCTGGGAGCCCTGTATATGGAGTTTATTACCAACCCCTGGTTTCTGTCACAATATATATATATATATATATATATATATATATATATATATATATATATATATATATACAGCTAAACCCCGTTATAACGCGCCTCGTTATACCGCGATTCGGTTATAACGCGGTTTTCCCGTGGCTCCCGTTTTTTTTTTTAATTTTTTTTTTTTAAATTTTTTTTTTTTGCACACTGCACACACTGCACACACTCACTGCACACACACTGCTCATTGCTCACACTGCCACACTACACACACACTGCACACTGCACACACACTGCACACTGCACACACACTGCTCATTGCTCACACTGCACACACTGACACACTGCACACACACTGCACACACACTGCACACTGCACACACACTGCTCATTGCTCACACTGCACACACTGACACACTGCACACACACTGCACACACACTGCTCATTGTTCACACTGCACACACTGACACACTGCACACACACTGCACACTGCACACACACTGCTCATTGCTCACACTGCACACACTGACACTGCACACTGCACACACACTGCTCATTGCTCACACTGCACACACTGACACACTACACACACACTGTACACTGCACACACACTCCTCATTGCTCACACTGCACACACTGACACACTGCTCATTGCTCACACTGACACACACTGCACACTGCTCACACTAACACACACTGCACACATACTGCTCACACTGACACACACTGCACAGACACTGCTCATTGCTCACACTGCACACACTGACACACTGCTCATTGCTCACACTGACACACTGCACACTGCTCACACTGACACACACTGCACACACACTGCTCACACTGACAAACACTGCACAGACACTGCTCATTGCTCACACTGACACACACTGCACACTGCTCACACTGACACACACTGCACACACACTGCTCACACTGACACACACTGCACACTGCACACACACTGCTCACACTGACACACACTGCACACACTGACACACACTGCACAGACAATGCTCATTGCTCACACTCACTGCACACAGCTCTCACAATACACTCACATGTCAGCAGCCCACCCCCTCTCACATGTCAGCAGCCCACCCCCCTCACATGTCAGCAGCCCACCCCCCCCTCACATGTCAGCAGCCCACCCCCCCCCCTCACATGTCAGCAGCCCCCCCCCCCCCCCCTCACATGTCAGCAGCCCACCCCCCCCTCACATGTCAGCAGCCCACCCCCCCTCACATGTCAGCAGCCCACCCCCCCCTCACATGTCAGCAGCCCACCCCCCCCCTCACATGTCAGCAGACCCCCCCCTCACATGTCAGCAGCCCACCCCCCACCCCCCTCACATGTCAGCAGCCCACCCCCCCCTCACATGTCAGCAGCCCACCCCCCCCCTCACATGTCAGCAGCCCACCCCCCCCCCCTCACATGTCAGCAGCCCACCCCCCCCCCCTCACATGTCAGCAGCCCACCCCCCTCCCCCTCACATGTCAGCAGCCCACCAGCCCGTTTTTCACATGTCAGCAGCCCACCAGCCCGGTGGAGGTTGGAATAATGACATCACCCGCAGGGGGCGGAGAGCGGACGGCTTGATTGACAAGAAGAGGGCTGTGGGCGGGGCGACTGAATGAGGCCAGGCAGTAAGAGTGCCCGGATGTGGGATGCTTGTTCTGCAGTCATTGGTGCCATATAGGAGGAGGTAAGTGGGCGTGGCTTGCATCCTTTACCCCCCTTTGTCTCTATGGCAACTCCTCCTGCCCGGGTGATATGCAGTCCAGGGTGGGCGGAGGTGAGTCAGAGCCGGGCGTGGTGGACCCGGCCGGGGAGGGGGAGCCTCGCGCTCCGGGACCCTGCCCACCCCTCTCCCAGCCTCTCCTCCCTCTCATCCCCACCCCTCTCCCTCCTTCCCACCGCTCACCAGGACTCAGTGACCGGAGCTGCAGCTAACCCAAGTCCCGCAGGCTGTGCGAGGTGCTGGTATCTGTCACACCCTCCCTGACCCCGCACAGCGGCTCTGATGCTGGGCGTAGCGGGGATGACGAACAGGTAGGGGACCCTGCATTAAAGCCTGAGAGATGCACTGTTAGCATTGCTATATGGATATGTTAGCAGAAGTCCTTCCCCAGTGCATGGCTGTTTGCAGGTAGCGCTTCCCACACACAAGTGGGTGTGCAGAAAAAAAACAAAGTTTTCTTTGTTTTAGTTTTATTTCAGTTGGTTGCAGGTCTGTGCTTTCTCATGTTTGCCACTTTGCAACTTTTAGGTGAGTGACTCCGGTAGATTAGTGTCTCCTCACCCTGCCCACCCCTTCTCACCATCACACACACACACACACACACACACACACACACACACACACACACACACACACACACACACACACACACACACACACACACACACACACACACACACACTCTCTGTCTCTCTCTCTCTCACACACGCACGCACACACACACACACGCTGGGAGGGCACAGACACGGTGCAAAACCAGGGGGCTGAGAGGGAGGACGGATGAATCGCCGCCATTTTTTCATTTTTTTAAATTTATTTATTTATTTAATTAACTTCCTTCCCTCCTCACTCCCGATCAGGAGCGCGGCGGCCATTTTTTTTTAATTAGCGCGATCCCGTTACTAACGCGGTGGACTCGGGGTGGACCCCGAGGACCGCGTTATAACGGGGTTTAGCTGTATATATATATAATATATAAGAAGAAAAAAAGCGCCCAGTCCTCTGCTACACTGCTCCGTAACTCCACCGGATCCGATATAGCCCTCGTGAGTAACCGCCAGCAGGAACTCACAACATCAGGCTCTCCACGAACTCCTTTCTGAGTCTGAGTCTTAGCCTGATGTTGTGAGTTCCTGCTGGCGGTTACTCACGAGGGCTATATCGGATCCGGTGGAGTTACGGAGCAGTGTAGCAGAGGAGCGGGTGTTTGCTGATCTTTGGAGCATGAGTATTACCTCATAACATGCATTTTTATCTTTTATGTTTGTGAGTTCAATTTTTGAGTTTTTTTGGGAAATTAAATCATTTTTTGCACAGTAATGCACTAGGATTGGGTGGGTTTTTTCCTTCTTTTTTCTATGCAGGTGGAGAGGGAGGTCGTTGTGCCCTTGTAAAGAGGCTGCCTTTATCCTGGTAGTGCCGGGTTTTTTCCCTTGTATTGGACTTGATATATTCATGGACTTTGAAGGACTGTCAATATAGTTTGTATTTAAGAGGGTCCACAGCACACCTGTGTGTAATTATTCATGCACTATTTATATATTTTTTTCATTGATTTTTTTATCAGTAAGAGTTTATTCATTGAGATATATGTTTTTTATTGGGTTTTATTTTCATATTTTATTTTTCTCTATTTTTTGCAATCATACCACACCCAAGCGCAGTCCCCAATTGTA
Organism: Ascaphus truei; assembly: GCF_040206685.1. Classification (NCBI taxonomy): domain Eukaryota; kingdom Metazoa; phylum Chordata; class Amphibia; order Anura; family Ascaphidae; genus Ascaphus; species Ascaphus truei. Next base: position 245,497 of record NW_027456804.1, on the reverse strand, counting down.
TATATATATATATATATATATATATATATATATATATATATATATATATATATATATATATATATACATACATATATATGTGTATGTATCCATAAACACACAACTAAAATAAGAAGAAATGTAAAAAATATATCTAAAAATGAAGCATACTATAATATAGTGAACTCCAAAAGAAATAAATATTATTAAGAAAAGAAAAACTAAGGAAGTGTATAAATATATACATATATATATAAGAAGACATAAAACATCACCTCTATAAACATCAAAATGAATATATTATATATCAAATGACCCAATAGTCAATAAATGAATGTGTAAGCATGAACATAAAAAAACCAAAAGATTATGAACTAATCATAATGTATTTAAATGATCTCAAAGATCGATGTGAATAGATTATGCATTAAATGACCCAATGTTCAATAAATGAATATAAAGGCATAAATATTAATCAAACAAAAAACAATATTTGGATTTGGTCCTGTACATTGACAACAATATGCATATACAATCAGACATTTATCGGAAAGAGAACTCCAGGAATACACTCCTAAGCGCACAAAGCTGTGATCCGCGGTCATTAATTAGGAACATTCCTGGGGCTCAATTTATGAGATTAAAAAGACTGTGCTCTGACAATGAGGTCTTCTTGTCTCGATCAGGAGAGATGTCTAAAAGATTTCTTGCCAGGGGGTATTCTGCCAAAGATATTTCAGCAGCCTTTGATAAGGCAAATGTCACAGATAGAAAAACTCTTATTTGTAAACGAAAAAGATCACTGCCCAGCAGAGGGAGGGCCAATGCTTTGAATTTTGACGAAGGGAAAAGTCCTTATTTTATTACGACATATAGTCAACAATCTAAACAGATTTGTAATATTATCCACAAGCATTGGCATACCCTGTTACTGGACAATGACATACGCCCAATTGTTGAAGGTGGGCTGAGGTTCACCTACCGTAAGGCCAAAACATTGGCATTTCATCTGTCACCAAGTATGTACGATAGTAGGTCCGGTTTCCCAAATGTCAGCGGCATTCCAAAAGGATTTTTCAAATGTGGCAACTGTACAATGTGTCAATATGCGTTTCCAACAAATAGTATTATGTTTAATAACAACCTACTGTAAGTAAATACAAAATCAAGACCTTTCTAAACTGCAATATTAGTTATGTTATATATGTTCTTTATTGCAAGTGTGGATCAAGATATGTGGGTCGCACAACAAGACCTCTTTAGGTCAGAATAGCGGAACATGTACGCCTTATTAGGAAAGGTGATTTACTCCATCCAGTATCAAGACACTTTACACAATGCCTTAAGGGAGGCATTGCAAATTTCACCTTTTCTGCTATTGAACACATTCAGTGTCACCCTAGGGGTGGCAATATAGAGAACACACTAAATAAACAAGAGGTGTATTGGATATAATCCCTGCTTGGAAAATACCTCAATGCACTCGGGCAGAAAACAGTCACAAACCTCAATACACCCGGGTATACCCGAATTCGTGGGACTAGCCGAGCTCGAATAAAGTGTGTCGCCAGTGTATAAAATGAGAAAGAAATGTACATAATAATCAAGGATCTCAAATAATAATAATAATAAATAGAAAAATATATATAAACTTATTAAAGAACCAACATCAACCAAAATTGAAAATATCTAAAATATCTAAATATATTGATTGCATAAATAAATAATATGAAACCCCATGATTAAACTATCTCCCAAGGAGAAAAATATGAAATATATATTTTACAAAAAATAAATTAATTCCCAATCTTGATTGATGCCAGACGGTTGCAAAGAATCCATACTGAAAATCCAGAACATCTCTCGTCTGTAACTTGAGCATACTATGTTTTGCCTCTCCTATTGCCACGTTTAATTATCATGGGTAACAGGGGTACTCCTTATTTGGCGCACAGGGTATTTTTTGCTTAACAAGCACCTTTGCATGCCTATGAAGTTTGGCTACAATTGTATTACCTTTTGTCATTAATCTGGATATAGCATTCAGTATGCATTCACTATTGCCCCAGAGTTACTAATATTAAGGTTTATCAAGATCATTATTCAACCTTGTGGGTCACCTGACCTTGCCTCTATCATGCGGGACTCATGGACTATTTTGTGTAGTATCTGAGTGATTATCTTTAGCCCCAACTACTTGCCCCCCTTTTCCAGTTTGCAATTCACACCATGTGCAACCCCTGCTTTCATTATGATTCTCTTACTACATGTGTTTGATTCATTTGTTAGTATTACATCCAGTCCTTAGCTGCTGTATGTTCCATTATCATTTGCCTTTGTTACATCTGTAAAGCCATATTTTCAGCTGGATAGCTATCCCTTTAATTCGGGAGAGGTTTTACCCTTACCCCTCCTGTCTTTCTGTGATAGCTGCTCACACCGTGCACATTTATAAATTCAGCATTAACACTGCAGACGACTGTTATACTGTATACTTTGTGTGTTTATTTATCTGCTTTAGCTTGCTGCAACCTCACAGGTTTATATACATTTTTTAACTGGAGTAGTTTGTATATGTTTTTTAAATGCTTTTATTATTGTCTTTCCTTTTTCTCCGATCATTGATACATTAATAAATAGTTAAACTTTGTACCTTTTAATACCTTCCCTGAGTGCCCCGTTTTTGGAGTTTCTGCGGTCTCCGTCTTTTGGAGTCTGCATTTTCCTTTTTTGTTACACACAGGGTGCCTGAGCATTTTCCAGTTTCAGCAGCAACAGTCAGTGTTTAAACTGATACTTGTTACGCTGTGCTCACCACGGACAAGGAGGGACCCCGAAACTGAGGTGAGATGGGTAACAACTGCACCCACAGGTACGGAGACACGCCTGGAAAGTGGAAAATAGGCGTCTGGAACTGTCTGGGAGTATAAGATAAAGTAAGATACTCGCCAGACGAGAAGGGAGGTTCCAGAAGATAGCTGGTACCGAGAGCCTGGGGTCCAGAGCCGGGGGGTAGGTTGGAATCCGCAGGCCGAGGTAAAGAGTCGGAGAGTTCAGGAGGTCAGGGTACAAGCCAAGGGTCGAAGTCCAGAGCGGGTCCACAGCCAAGCCGGTTCGGTACACAAGGGATCACTAGGGAAGACAAAAAGACAAGAACTGAGACAGGCACGACCGTGGGAAACACAGGTCACACAAAGCTATGCTCAGCCAAAGAAGGAATGGCGGAGCAAGGTATAAATAGGAGGAAGGACCAATAGGAAGAGGGGGAGTGATGAGGGAGCGGCCCCAGGGAAGATAGGGATTGGTGTGGAGAAGATAGCCACAGCTGTGCTTGATGCGAGGCGTGTGGGCGGTGCACGCGCATCTGGTGTGTGCGCCGCGCGGGAGAGATACGCGCGGCCTGAGCTGGGGGTGGGAACTCCTCCTGAGGGAGGACGTAAAAGTCCTCGGGCGTGCGCGTGCATGCGCGCGTTCAGTGGCCACCGTGGGAAGCGGAGGGGAAGGAGGATCCTGCCCGCGGCGGCGAGGAAGCAGAGCCGGAGAGGAGGTAAGCAAAGTCGCGGGAGGAACCCCCTTTGAGAGAGGTGTTCCCCCGGACCTTACAGTACCCCCCCTCCCCTTGAGGAGCGGCCTCAGGACGACTCCAATATGGCTTTTGGGGAAATTTCGAATGAAAGAGTCTCAGCAGTCTGGGAGCATGTATTTGATGGTAGTGTACCCAAGATCTTTCCTCTGGACAAAAGCCCTTCCAGTGAACCAGGTACTGCACCGAACCCCTCGTCCTCCTGGAATCCAGAATAGACTGGATCTCAAACTCCTCCTGCCCCTGAACTATGACTGGCTTAGGGTCAATCGGTGTCCTATGGAACCACGGACTCTGGGACACAGGTTTCAGCAGTGACACGTGGAACACGGAGGGTATCTTCATGGATGGAGGAAGTTCCAGACGATATGCCACAGGATTGATCCGTTCCACTACTGAGAATGGGCCCAAGTACCTGGAAGCCAGCTTGTGGCTCTGAGTCTTCAGTCTAATGTTCTTGGAGGAGAGCCAGACCTTATCCCCTGGTTTGAAGACTGGTGCCTGACGGCGGTGACGATCTGCCTGTACCTTTTGTCTGTGGGTTGCCTTTCTTAAAGCCTCTTGGATATTTTTCCAGGATTCCTGAAGATCCTTGATTCGGTCATCGGCTGCTGGAACCCCGGAAGGAACTGAGGTGATGGGCAGCTGACCCGGGTGATAACCGTAATTAATGAAAAAAGGGGATTTCAGCGTGGAGCTGTTCTTTAAAGAATTATGGGAGAACTCTGCCCACGGAAGTAAATCTACCCAATTGTCCTGGCTGGTTCGTTCTCTCGGTTTGTCCATTAGTTTGGGGATGATACCCGGAAGAAAAGTGGAGGGTGATATCCATCCTGCGAGCGAAGGCCCGCCAAAATTTTGAGACAAATTGTGTACCTCGATCGGATACGATGGAAAGAGGAACTCCGTGAATGCGGAATATTTCTTTAACAAAAACGTCTGCAAGGGTGGCGGAATTAGGTAGGCCTTTGAGAGGGATGAAATAGGCCTGCTTGGAAAAATGATCCACGACAACCAAAATGGTGTTCATCCCTTTAGAGGTTGGAAGTTCCACCACAAAGTCCATGGACAGATGACTCCATGGGCGTTCTGGTATAGGAAGGGGTTGTAGAAGGCCGTACGGCCTTTTACGAATGGTCTTAACCTGGGCGCAGATTGGACAGGTTTTTACATACTCCGAAATGTCCTGCAACATGGTTGGCCACCAAAAGGTATGACCAATGAGGTCAGAAGTTCTGCTAATTCGGCTAGTTCGGCTGACCTAGAAGAATGACCCCACTAAGAATCTTCTTAAGGAAGCGTGGAGCTGCATACAGACGGCCGACCGGCACCTTAAGACCCCTCGGGAGGTTAGATTGTGCTGCCATGACCTGATCCAGGATATCAAAAGAGTTGGCCGAAATTATATATTTGGAGGGTAAGATTATTTCGGAGATAACTTCGGAATTGTCCTCGAACAGGAATTGACGTGAAAGTGCATCTGCCTTTTGATTCTTAGAGCCAGGAATGTAAGATACTGCACCGACACACTTTATTCGAGCAAATACCCAGTATGTACCTGGCAGATACCTGGAATGCGCCGCTCCTCACCTCTGACAAGCCCCGTTGCGTTTGCCTTCCCAGCCTGGGTTCATGCCTGGCTGACGGGCGGCTGATCTGTTAAATGATAATGATTAGGATTTAATAGGCTGCAATGCTTCGCGTGTCTACCAGATGGCATAAATTCATGAATTGTAATGCAGAATATATATATATACTGTGCAGTATTGCAGCCAGCGGGAATAAAATGCTTCAATCCCTGCCTGGAAAATAACAAAATGCACTCGGGCAGAAAACAGTCACAAACCTCAATACACCCGGGTATACCCGAATTCGTGGGACTAGCCGAGCTCGAATAAAGTGTGTCGCCAGTGTATGAGATAATTAAATCTCGAAAAAAAAGAGACCATCGAGCCTGATGTGCCACAAGGCGACGTGCACTCTCAATGTAAAGTAGATTTTTATGATCAGTAAGGATTGAAATGGGGGTCTCCGTTCCCTCCAAAAGATGTCTCCATTCCTGAAGGGAGAGTTTAATAGCCAGGAGCTCTCTGTTTCCGACGTCATAGTTCCGTTCTGCCGAAGAATTTTTTGAAAAGAACCCACAGGGATGAAGTTTGGCCTGTGGGGACTGTCTCTGAGAGAGAATGGTGCCAGCACCGACGTCGGATGCGTCTACCTCTAAGGTAAAGGAAAGCCCGGGGTCAGGATGACGCAAAATAGGAGCAGAAGCGAAAGATTTTTTGAGGGAGTCGAAAGTTTGGAGAGCTGCAGGAGACTAAACTGCTGTGTTAGCTCCCTTTTTTGTAAGGGCAGTAAAGGGGGCCACGGTAGATGAAAAATTCTTGATGAATTTACGATAGTAATTCGCAAATCCCAAGAATCGCTGTATGGCTTTCAGATAAGTGGGTTGTGGCCATTCTAAGACAGTTTGAGTTTGACTGGGTCCATAGAGAAGCCAGTGCTAGAAATGATGTATCCAAGAAAGGGAATGGAAAAAAGATGAAAAGAACATTTCTCTAGCTTAGCGTAGAGATGGTTCTCCCGAAGGCGAGAAAGGACTAATTTGGTGTGCTGAATGTGGTCAGAGAGGGACTTAGAAAAAATAAGGATATCGTCAAGGTATACGATAACGAAGCTGTCGAGGAGATTGCTGAAGATCTCGTTGACAAACTCCTGGAAGACCGCCGGGGCATTGCACAGACCGAAAGGCATGACTAGGTATTCATAATGCCCATCCCGGGTGTTAAAGGCGGTCTTCCACTCGTCGCCCTGACGGATGCGGACAAGGTTATACACTGCCGACACAGTTTATCCGAGTGCGGCTCATTCCGCAAGCCGGGAAATGTCCCGGCTTGCGATCCGCACTCCCTCAGCGTGCCGCGCATCACCGATGCGCGGTCACGCATCATCGGGTGCCAGCGCCCCCTGCACGCGCGTCCAGGGCTCCCCGAGGGAGCCCTGGTGTCCCGCGATCGCGGGACGGCGGCAGGGGGTTCCGGGGGACCCGGCGGACCCGGCAGCGGTAGGGAGAGCGCCCCGATCGGAGGGCGCTCTTCCGCTGCTTCGGCGCGCGCCCGTCACCCTGCGGCGCGCGCCAGGATATAAGGGGTAAGAACGGCTCTTGGGTAAAGTAGCACCGGGAAGAAGGTCAATACACTGGCGACACACTTTATTCGAGCTCGGCTAGTCCCACGAATTCGGGTATACCCGGCTGTATTGAGGTTTGTGACTGTTTTCTGCCCGAGTGCATTGAGTTATTTTCCAGGCAGGGATTGAAGCATTTTATTCCCGCTGGCTGCAATACTGCACAGTATATATATATATATACTGCATTACAATTCATGAATTTATACAATCTGGTAGACACGCGAAGCATTGTAACCTATTAAATCCTAATCATTATCATTTAACAGATCAGCCGCCCATCAGCCAGGCATGAACCCAGGCTGGGAAGGCAAATGCAACGGGGCTTGTCAGAGGTGAGGAGCGGCGCATTCCAGGTATCTGCCAGGTACATACCGGGTATTTGCTCGAATAAAGTGTGTCGGTGCAGTAGGACAGTCAAAGTCTCTATGGGAAGGTAACACTTCGGAACGTACCTTATCGAAAACGTCCGCCAGATCCCAGTAGACCGTTCGGAGGGAAGTTTTGTACTCCGTGGGTAAATCCACTCCAGCTAACATCTGTTTGGGGGGAAGACAGGTCTTGAGGCACTGGGGGCTCCATCGTATGGGTTTTTTATTAACCCAATCCAGTTGTGGGTTGTGTAGTTGCCACCAGGGGAGTCCCAGAATCACATCTACTGATGGAGTGTGGATCACATCCAAGATAATCTTCTGTTGGTAACCGTCCTCCGTGGAGAGGGATAGAGAACAAGACTCCAGGGAAATAAAAGCTGGTTGGAGTGGATGCCCGTCTATGGCCTCCAGACCAACTGGAACAGCTTTAGATCGGATGGGAATCTTATTCCTATAGGCAAAGCTCTGATCAATAAAGTTTCCCTGAGACCCGGAATCTATGAATGCGGAGGCGGGCATCAGGGAGATAGGCAGCATTATACGAGTGGGAAGTTTTTTAGAAGAAGAAAGAGAGAAAGAGATTACACCCAACGAGACCCTCTCATACCTTATTGGATTTTGGCGTTTCCCGGATGCAGAGGACAGCTTACCAGGAGGTGACCGGAATGACCGCAATAATGGCAAAGTCCACCATCTCGTCGGCGCTGTCTCTCAGACGCAGAGAGCCGATGACTTCCGAGCTGCATAGGTTCGGGCTCATACATGGGTTGGGGAATGTAAGAGACGAGACTGCGGCTGGTAGACCGAGAGGAGGTGGTACGAGGAAGAGCGCGTTCAAGTCTTCTCTCTCGTAGCCGCTGGTCCACGCGGATGCAGACCGCAATGAGATCCTCCAATCTGGTGGGTCTCTCCATAGTGGCCAGCTGGTCCTTGATGGCGTCAGACAGACCCTGCCAAAAAGCTGCGGAGAGTGAGTCATCGTTCCATGAGGTCTCCGCCGCGATGGTCCGGAAGTCCAGAGCATACTCGGCGACAGGACGAGTACCCTGGGAAATATGGAAAAGAGAAGAATCTGCCGTAATTGGCGACCAGGCGTATCAAATATTTGCCTAAATTCTCGAAGAAAGCGGGGATAGTCACGCGTCATGGCAGGCTCCCGCTCCCAGATGGGGGATGCCCAGACTAGGGCTGGAAAGTGGAAAATAGGCGTCTGGAACCTTCTGGGAGTATAAGATAAAGTAAGATACTCGCCAGACGAGAAGGGAGATTCCAGAAGATAGCTGGTACCGAGAGCCTGAGGTCCAGAGCCTGGGGGTAGGTTGGAATCCGCAGGCCGAGGTAAAGGGTCGGAGAGTTCAGGAGGTCAGGGTACAAGCCAAGGGTCGAAGTCCAGAGCGGGTCCACAGCCAAGCTAGTTTGGTACACAAGGGATCACTAGGGAAGACAAAAAGACAAGAACTGAGACAGGCACGACCGTGGGAAACACAGGTCACACAAAGCTATGCTCAGCCAAAAAAGGAATGGCTGAGCAAGGTATAAATAGGAGGAAGGACAAATAGTAAGAGGGGGAGTGACGAGGGAGCGGCCCCAGGGAAGATAGGGATTGGTGGGGAGAAGATAGCCACAGCTGTGCTGGATGCGAGGCTTGTGGGCGGTGTACGCGCATCAGGCGTGTGCGCCGCGCGGGAGAGATACGCGCGGCCTGAGCTGGGGGCGGGAACTCCTCCTGAGGGAGGACGTAAAAGTCCTCGGGCATGCGCGCGTTCAGTGGCCACCGCGGGAAGCGGAGGGGAAGGAGGATCTTGCCCACGGCGGTGAGGAAGCAGAGCCGGAGCGGAGGTAAGCAAAGTCGCAGGAGGAACCCCCTTAGAGAGAGGTGTTCCCCCAGACCTTACAATACTAAAGACACACTAATTGGGCTTACACACCAAGCCATAGTAGTGACACTGGATGCGGTAAAACCAATTGTAGCTAGTGTTGGAATGAGGGTCCACAGGGGAAATGGATTTTAGGGGCCCCTTTTAGGGCTATAATGAACAAATAATCCTGACATGAGTGGGTGACACTACTGTAACTACCGTATGTGGGATCAGTGGCGCAGCTAGACATGTGCGGGCTCCCTGGGCAAAAAAAGTTTCAGGGCCCCTCATGTCTCTCTCTCTCTCTTTTCTCCCCCTCATGTCTCTCTCCCTCTCTCTTTGCTCTCTCTCTTTTCAGGGGATATGATAACTATATACAAATATATTCGGGGACAATACAAAGAGCTTTCAAAAGAACTATTCATCCCACGGGCAGTACAAAGGACTCGGAGGCATCCCTTAAGGTTGGAGGAAAGGAGATTTCACCAGCAACAAAGGAAAGGGTTCTTTACAGTAAGGGCAGTTAAAATGTGGAATGCATTACCCATGGAGACTGTGATGGCAGATACAATAGATTTGTTAAAAAAAAAGTTGGACATCTTTTTAGAAAGGTATACAGGGATATACCAAAAAAATAAAACATGGGAAGAATGTTGATCCAGGAAGAAATCTGATTGCCAATTCTTGGAGTCAGGAAGGAATTTATTTTTCACCTTATGAGATATCATTGGATGATATGACTCAGGTTTTTTTTGTTTGCCTTCCTCTGGATCAATAAGTAAGTATAGATATAGGATAAAGTATCTGTCGTCTAAATTTAGCATAGGTTGAACTTGATGGACGTATGTCTTATTTCAACCTCATCTACTATGTATGTAACTATTTAACGCTCTCTCTGCCTCTCTCTCTCTCTCTGCTCTCTCTCTGCTCTCTCTCTCATGTCTTTATTTTCCCTCTTATATATTTCTCTCTTGTACGTCATTTTCTCTTTGTGTCTCTTCTTTCCTGTATCCTTTCCTTTTCATGTCTGTCTTTACCCCGGTGATTTATCCCTTCCCCTCCCTCTCACCTTTCCCAGCCTGTCTCTCAAGCTGCAGCTCCAGTCCCAAATTGCACTACTTGAGGTTCCGCCCCCTGACCTAGGCCCCACCCACCTGCGGAGGTTCTGCAGAGGAAGGGATTTCCCCTCTGTCCTTCCTACTGCATCTCAGGGCCCGGCCCCCTGACCCAGGCCCCACCCACCTGCAGAGGAAGGGATTTCCCTCCATGCTTCCTTCCTGCATCTCAGGTCGCAATTTGCCACCGACAGAGGGAGAACGGGCCCCCCAAGATTGCGGGTCCCTGGGCTATAGCTTTTCCCCTGTGTGGGACACTGTGTATATTGAAGTGTGTATGAGGTGGAGTAGGGGTTCTCAACTCAAAGACTGAGCCAGCTGTGCTGAAGATGGGATATCCTCAAAACCTGACCTGTTAGGGGATCTTGAGGAGTGGAGTTGAGAACCTCCTGGGATAGAGATCAACTGATATATGAGAAAAGAGAGTGCTGAAATTGGGGGACTGTAGTTCCTGAGGAACTGCAGTCCCTGCATTCAAGCTGTGGACAGAGATATTGTAGCTTTCACTGTCCATGGAACATTAACCCCTTCCTGATGTTAGGCCTGGCATACATGAAAGGAAAACATTTTTTTGCACTGTGAGTCAATACTACACTGCAGAGCCAGACATTATAATAAGGGTGTGATGGGCAAGCAATACAGAAATGCATGGCAAGGAATGTCCTCTTACTGTAGCCCCCATGTGTGTATCTAAGAGTTGTATTGTGCCAGGACTGTGCTGATCTGATCCTACTCATGAGGCATATTAAGGGGAATCTTTACTAGGGAGTGTTACTCCATAAGACATTTCTAAGCTGAAAGACCCCTTATGGCTCTATTAAAGTGAATGGCCATATTAACAAAGCGCTGTTACTCCATGAGACACCCTGCAGGCCAAAACATTATTAATATCCCGTTCACTTGAATGGTCCATAAAGGGACATATTTTCTACACCACGGGGGAAGGCAGACCAATGGGGAAGCCCGGGTTAGATCCATGACCCTAAATTAATCCAACTGTGTTCTGTTAACTACAGTAAAAAAAAGCAACACAGATTTAATATTTAAAAAAATATATATAATATAATTATTTCTGTGCTGATGTCAAATACTCGTTTTTAGTCCTTTTAAAAATAGCCCCACTTTGAATCTTCTAAGAACTTTTTTTTTTCCCTGCACCATTCCCAGCGGAACTATGGGTGGTTAATTTGCTACCAGGAGGGCCTACAATTTCTCCGTAATGCTTTGCAGGCCCCACTGACAATGAAGGGGTTAAGGCAGCCTTCTTGATACATGACCCAATATATCACATTGCTCTTAAAATCTCAAGACTCTCGGACAAGCAGCAATTATTCTTTTTCATAAAAGGTGTGGTTGCAGTGCCCTCTCATGGTATAGATCAGCATTACATTAGACTTTTGTTTAGCAAGAAAATAAATGAGAACTTTGGTATTATTATTATTTTGAACGATAGAAAATGGAATCACATGGTCATGTCCATTAAATTCACTGTTTAGCTCAGTGATCTTGAACTTTTTTTTTTGGTTAAGGAACCCTACAATTATATTGTGATATTCTGTGGAACCCCAACCCAGGGCAAGAAGCAGATTTCCCGGGGCCAAGGACTAGAGTTATGACTGCCCCCCCCTTCCACTCCCTGTGTCGGCCATCTTGTGAGCCCCCCCCCCATTTCACATCTCGCGAGTCCCCTCTATTTCCCTCCCTCTTCCCATGTATTTCTCTCCCCTGAGTCTCACTCTTTCTCCCTCAATCCGCTCACTCTCTCCCTGTCAATTACCCCACTCTCTCAATCCCCCTCCTCACTCTCATTCTCTCCCTCACACAATCCCCCCCACAAAATACATACCAAACCCCCACAAATACATACAAAAAAGCCTCACCCCCACAGATATATAAATACCCCCACCCCCCAAATACATATAAAAAAACAAGACATACAACCCCCAACAATTCATACAAAACCCTCCAAAATCCATATAAACCTCCCCAATCCATATAAACAAAATAATACATTTTAAAGCCCCAATACATATAAACCCCCCAATACATATAAAAAAACCTAATACATTTAAAACCCTAATACATATAAAAAATAATACATATTAAAAAACAAACAAACATATAAAAAAAAACAATACTGTATATACAGTCGTGTGAAAAAGAAAGTACACCCTCTTTGAATTATATGGTTTTACATATCAGGACATAATAACAATCATCTGTTCCTTCGCAGGTCTAAAAATTAGGTAAATGCAACGTCAGATGAACAACAACACATGACATATTACATAGTGTCATTATTTATTTAACAAAAATAAAGCCAAAATGGAGAAGCCATGTGTGAAAAACTGTGTACACCCTTACTGCTTCCATAGGAATTAAGATGCTAAGTAGCAGACAGGTGCTGCTCAGTTTCTGTTGTGTAGTGGTTATCACGTTCGCCTAACACGCGAAAGGTCCCCGGTTCGAGACTGGGCAGAAACAGCTAATCAAATGCCCTTGATTAATTGATCATCAGCAAGTGTGACCACCTCTATAAAAGTCGAAGTTTTAGCAGTTTGCTGGTCTGGAGCATTCAGGTGTGTGTTAACACAATGCCAAGGAGGAAAGACATCAGCAATAATCTTAGAGAAGCAATTGTTGCTGCCCATCAATCTGGGAAGGGTTATAAGGCCATTTCCAAACAATTTAAAGTCCATCCTTCTACAGTGAGAAAGATTATTCAAAAGTGGAAAACATTCAAGACAGTTGCCAATCTTCCCAGGAGTGGACGTCCCAGCAAATTCACCCCAAGGTCAGACCATGCAATGCTCAGAGAAATTGCAAAATACCCAAGAGTTACATCTCAGATTCCACAGGCCTCAGTTAGCATGTTAAATGTTGAAGTCCATGATAGGACAATTGTCCTGGAACTAGATTCCATGTTCCTCTGTCTTCCCCTTTAGTTTTGGGATTCATTTCTCCCTTGTTCAGTTGCCTGTCATTTTCCCCTGTCCCAGCAGCAACGCTGCATTTAAAATGCAACATTATTGCTACATGTTGTTTACACAGCCTGTGTTGGTTGCCTGCAGCTCATATTCTCCTAGCTGAGAGTGGGCTATTCCTACCCCCCCTGTCCTTGCTGACAGTTAGTATAGTCTCCCTTCCCATCTAGTGTGACCCTTACTCCTCACTTCCTTTTTCACCCTGGACTCTGAGTGAGTAACTGCCTGCTATTTACCCCAGCAAGGCCTTTTTGTTTTACACTGCTTTATCCTTCATACACTGCACTTCTGACAGAGAAGCCCTCTCTCCCAACATTACATCTACAAGGACCCATCTCCCTGTGATTTTCCCTCAATAAAATCAAGAACGAGAAAAGGACTTGTTTGTGCTTTGGAAGAGGTGAGACACGAGTTAAGCTAACTGGAATCATTCATACATCATTCGTGACCCTGGTTCCTGTATAGTAAAACAAAGACCGTGTGTTAGGGATTCACACAGGAGCTACTACTCAAAGACTTTATGCTATACAGAATAGTCTCTGCACACCAGGACGAGCAGCAGCTTTACTCTGCCAGACAGGGCAGCAAGCTTTATACATCAAACTGCACACAGCCTGCAACCTTACAGATAAGCAAGCAGATTTACACTGGACACAGCCAGCACCAACCCTGCACCCAAGGCAGCAGCTTTGTAGACTGACAGTGCACCTTACACACAAGCCTAATTGCCTTTCTCTGTCTGAGTTCACCCCCTGCACAGCCCCATAGTGAGGAGCCACCATCTCGCCTAACCCTGCGCACGTCCCCACGGCAAGCGTCATCAAGGGCCACGCTACCGGACACCCACCAGGGCACGGGTCAGAGCCACCGGACACCTGTGAGTACAGCTACCCCTACGCTGCACGCTGCAGGACACCGCTCGGCATCATCTGAGACAGTCGCCCATCGCTGACACAGGTAAAAGACTGCACGCCACACGCACTGGCTAAAGGCCTACACACACCTACAGCATGGCAGAACTTAGAGCCTCACCAGACATCACGCAGAAGAGCGATCACTCAGACACAGAGATCGCTGCGCAACTGCAACAGGCGCAGGCAGAGGCAAGGCCCAAACGGACAGTCACACTGACACAAAAGGCCCGTGAAAAATACGAGACTGACATTGAAGCGCACCGCGCTAAATTAGAGTTGGCCTGGGAAACAACCACACTGGGAATACGCAATGTTACTAGTGTTGGCAACTATGCGCAATAGCTCGAGCAGCCAATAACGCAATTAAGGACTAATCACTCGCGTTATCAAGAGCTGTCAGAGGCATACATTACTTACCTGACCAGGGCCAACACCAGCAAAAGCCTGCAAGAAAAAGACTTACAGAGTAACATTGACCTGACACGAGACAGCCGCGTGCGTACCACTATCACGGAGGCTGAGAGTAGGAGAAAGGACCTTTTGCTGGAGACCACATCGCAGTGCTCAAGCACATCCAGGCACTCATCAAGGTCAGCAAGATCAGCGCAATCTAACGCGTCCAGCGCAAGCACAAACGTTACCAAGGCGCGAGCCACCGCAGAGGCCGCACGTGCCAGGGCCAAATATATCGCAGAGATGCAGCCATAAGAGCAGGAAGAGCACGCATAGAAGAGGAGGAGCAGACCGCCGCTGCTAATGCCGCCGCCGCTGCCGCCACTGCTACCGCCGCCACGGCCGCTACTGCCGCAGCCACTGCGCGTAGGAAAGCCGAATTTGATGGGGAACTAGAGGCACTTAATCAAGAGAAGGAAGCCACTGCCGCCATAGCCCAAGCTGAAGTCCTACAAACAGCCGCGCAACAGGATGGCGGGGAGCAACCGTACAGACGGATAGCTTCAGAGGATCCAGCCCAACGCACTGGAGACTACGTAAGGAGCCTCTTCAGTGTAAATGCCAGCGCACCATCTCAACACGGAGGGAGTGACTCCACAGACACCGAAGACTTGCTAGGTCCACGAGGAGAAGACGCTGTTCCTTCAATGGTACATGCTGCCTTGGACAGCTACAGCCGCAACAGTGATCCACACGCCAGCGCGCACCCGGATGCACCACAACAGGCTCGCAATTCAGGTACACAAACACGGGAGAATACAGCCCCCCACACTGACCAGCAGTCACCACGCGTCTACGCCAAGGAAGAGGCGACCGCACGGACCCTCCCAGCAACTACCTCAGAACGGGACAAACACGGTGATGCCTCAGGCCTGACAGACATAGCCAAGTACATGATCCGGCGTGACCTGGTGCAAGCAGGACTCATCAGCTTCGACGATCGCCCTGAGAACTACCGGACGTGGAAGTTCACGTTCAAAGACGCAATCAACAGCTTGGACTTCTCAGCAAGGGAAGAGCTCAACCTGCTATTCATGTTCCTGGGGAATGAATCCAGGGAGCACGCGAAGAGACATCGGGCGGCCAACGCGCACCAACCCCAAGTAGGTCTTGACCTAGTGTTGGAAAGGCTAGAAGAGTCCTACGGTAGCCCCGAAGCAGTCGAGGATTCGCTCTTCAAAAGAATCGACAGCTTCCCCAAGATCACAACTAAAGACTACTCGAAGTTACGAGAGCTCGGGGACCTGCTGCAAGAACTGGAGTTCGCAATGAAAGACCATTCCTTAATAGGTCTCAACGTCTTAGACTCAGCTCGGGGAGTAAGACCTATCCTGGAGAAGCTACCCTTCAACCTCCAAGAAAGGTGGATTTCACAAGGTTCCAAATACAAAAGGGAGAAGCAAGTCGTCTACCCCCCATTCTCATTCTTCTTGCACTTCATCCGCGAAGCGGCAAGGACAAGGAACGATCCCAGTCTCATCTTGGGTGCGTAAACCACATACAGTGCAAGCAGCCTGAGGAACGAGAGACCAGTGACGAGATATGGTAACACCCAAACACCCATCTCGGTCCGCAGGACGGACGTGCCTCCCACGACCCAAACTACTCCCGATCAGTCGGTCACCGGAGGCAAGGAACCAAGGGACCCAAACAGGGAATGTCCCATACATAAGAAGCCACACCCACTCAACAAGTGCTTTGGGTTCAGGATGAAGTCCCTAGAGGAACGCAAGAGGTTACTTGGAAAATTCAGAGTTTGCTTCAGGTGCTGCGGTTCCACGACTCACCTAGCCAGGGACTGTAAAGAAGAGATCAAATGCACAGTGTGCGAAAGTGACAAGCATGTGACATCGTTATACCCAGAGGCGCTGACACTCCACCAACTCAACAACCCATCCTCCGTAGCGGAGCATGGTGGGGAGAAAGAAGAAGGAGAGTCGACATCCGTCACATCTCAGCGCACAGAGGTTTGTGGAAAAGAAGGTGACAAAATGTCCTGCTCCAAAATATGCCATGTCGCAGTGCACCCCCAGGGACAACCTGAGAAGGCTATTCGGATGTATGCAATCCTCGACGACCAGAGCAACCGATCGCTGGTCAGGTCAGAGTTCTTCGACATGTTTAACATACAAGACGGTGCTTCTCCTTACATTCTCAGAACGTGCGCAGGGCGAATGGAGACCACAGGGAGAAGAGTGAATGGCTACACCATATGCTCAATAGACGGCAAAGTGAACATGCCCCTTCCCACACTCATCGAGTGCAGCCACATGGCCACAAACAGGGATGAGATTCCCACACCAGACGTGGCACACCATTACCCGCACCTCAAGGGAATATCCAACTTCATCCTGCCGGTAGAACAAGGCGCCAAGATCTTGCTGCTGCTCGGTAGGGACATCATGAGGGTACATAAAGTCCATAAACAGCATAACGGACCCCACAACGCGCCATACGCCCAAAGACTTGACCTAGCATGGGTGATAGTGGGCAACGCGTGCGCCGACAAAAAGCACGGGCAAGACTATGTTGACGCCCGCAGAACGGTAGTAACAGAATGTGGACACACATCTCTCTCTGAACCATGTCTTGGCCAACTCCAAGTGACCGAAGGGCCAAGTGAAGAGAAAAGACAAGGTCATAGCTCTGAGGTCAACAAAAACATCCTTGCATCAGGGGGATGTGACAATGGCCTAGGATACATAGCGGTTCAGATAACAAAGGATGACGAGTCGACTCCACTGAAGGAAGAAAGTAACCTCCCAAAGGTGACCGACAAAGGGGTCATCCAAAAGACAATAAACAATCGGACGATCCTCTCGCGAGCAATGGCACGGCTAGGACGTACAGTCATTCCTCTCCCCAGAGTATCCAGCGATAAAGCAGCCAGCTGTCACGGCTGGCATAACCGCAAAAGATTGCGCCCTACAGGTGAAGCCACAGTGTCAAAAAGACTGTCCTCTCACACGTCTTAAAAAAGACAATCTCAGAGACATCTCATAAAGGGATTTACTAGGGCAAAAGAGACTGTTTTTCGTCATGTCCAAGGAAAGAACAACCTCCTGAGGGCAGTCAACAAAGAGATACAAAGGCGTATCACCAAAATACGTGGAAACGTTCTCTTGCAAGAGGAATGCACCAATGACTTAGGGTGCACAGCGTTCCAGACCACAAAGGACGACGACAAGCAAACACCATTGATGGGAGATGGAGAATTCCTGATGTCAACGGTCAAGGAGCTCGTCAGAAACGGACCTGGCAGTTGGGCGAACCCGCTATCATTCCGTTCACCAAGAAGGCGCTTCCCAAACAATGGAGAACATGCCATCTCTAGGTTCACTTCGCACCTCTGCGACCTACAAAGGGAACCAGAGACCAAAAACAACTTTGTGGCCTTCATCCAGAAGATGTTCCTTACCGGCCACGCAAAGCCAGCACCTCTAATGAAGGAAGGTGAAGAATGCCGGTACCTCCAATCATCTGGGGCCTACCACCCTCAGGAACCCGATCAAATCCGGATAGTGTTCAGCCCCAGCGCTCAGCTCCAGGGAGTCTCCCTGAACGACGCCCTCTTTACTGGACTAGACTCGACAACCAGTCTTCCAGGAGTGTTGTTCCGCTTCCGCAAGAAGCCAAAAGCCATCTCCTTCTGCCAAACACCAGGTGATAGAGCGACAGGCTACCACGACTGGCATACCTACAAGGGGATGCACTCTGTGGGTAAAACTAGAGAGACAAAAAGACTGTTCTCTCACAAGGCTAAAAGGAAACAGTGCCAGAGACTTTTACACAAAGACATTGTGGTGCAACCAGCAAACCTGGAGCTGTGCATCCACCCTGCATCATTTGCCAAAGAACCTTGGCCAAGGGACCTTAATACCAGTGATACCGGCCGGTGTCACATCGCTATGTGGACATGGACTCTTGCATTGTTTGAGAATGTGATGTTATTTTTGTTATGCATTGCACATATGTCCCACATATTCAAATTATATAGTGGTATCTCCAGATACCAGATGGGGAGTGTCCTGGAACTAGATTCCATGTTCCTCTGTCTTCCTCTTTAGTTTTGGGATTCATTTCTCCCTTGTTCAGTTGCCTGTCATTTTCCCCTGTCCCAGCAGTAACGCTGCATGTAAAATGCAACATTATTGCTACATGTTGTTTACACAGCCTGTGTTGGTTGCCTGCAGCTCATATTCTCCTAGCTGAGAATGGGCTATTCCTACCTCCCTATCCTTGCTGACAGTTAGTATAGTCTCACTTCCCATCTAGTGTGACCCTTACTCCTCACTTCCTTTTTCACCCTGGACTCTGATTGAGTAACTGCCTGCTATTTACCCCAGCAAGGCCTTTTTGTTTTACACTGTCTCATCATTGATAACCTGCACTTCAGATAGAGAAGCCCTCTCTCCCAACATTACATCTACAAGCACCTATCTCACTGTGATTTTCCCTCAATAAAATCAAGAACGAGAAAAGGACTTGTTTGTGCTTTGGAAGAGGTGAGACACGAGTTAAGCTAACTGGAATCATTCATACATCATTCGTGACCCTGGTTCCGGTATAACAATTAGAAAAAGACTGAACAAGTATGGTTTGTTTGGAAGAGTTGCCAGGAGAAAGCCTCTTCTCTCTAAAAAGAACATGGCAGCACGGCTTAGGTTTTCAAAGGTGCATCAGAACAAACCACAAGACTTCTGGAACAATGTCCTATGTACAGACGAGACCAAAGTGGAGATGTTTGGCCATAATGCAAAGTGCCATGTTTGGCAAAAAACAAACACAGCATATCAGCACAAACACCTGATACCAACTGTCAAGCACGGTGGTGGAGGAGTGATGATTTAGGCGTGTTTTGCAGCCACAGGACCTGGGAACCTTGCAGTCATTGAGTCGACCATGAACTCCTCTGTATACCAAAGTATTCTAGAGTGTGAGGCCATCTGTCCGATAGCTAAAGCTTGGCCTAAATTGGGTCATGCAACAGGACAATGATCCCAAGCACACCAGAAATCTACAACAGAATGGCTGAAAAAGAAAAGAATGAAGATGTTGTAATGGCCCAGTTAAAGTCCAGACCTCAACCCGATTGAAATGCTGTGGCTGGACCTTAAGAGAATTGTGCATAAACAAATACTCACAAACCTTAATGAACAGAAGCAAGGTTGTAAAGAAGAGTGGGCCAAAATTCCTCCACAACTATGTGAGAGACTGAAAGTCATACAGAAAACGATTACTTCAAGTTATTGCTGCTAAAAGTGGTTCTACAAGCTGTTGAATCATAAGGTGTACACTACTTAGTTTTTCACACATGGCTTCTCCATTTGACTTTATTTTTGTTAAATAAATCATGACACGATGTAATATGTCATGTGTTGTTGTTCATCTGAGGTTGTATTTAACTAATACTGCTAAGGAGCAGGTGATTGTTATTATGTCCTGATATGTAAAACCATAGAATTCAAAGAGGGTGTACTTTCTTTTTCACACAACTGTATATATATATATATATATATATATTTACAGTATAAAAAAAAAATACGAATGTAAAAACAATACATATAAAAAACCCCAATACATATAAAAAAAATACTTATTTTTAAAAAAACAATACCCTCCCCCCCCCCAATACATATTAAAAAAAAACTATACAATTAAAAAAAAAACAATACATATAAACCCTCACCTTGGGGCTGGTCTCAGGTCTCGGGCCCGGTGGCTGCGGGTGGGCCTGGTGGCTGGACAAAGCAGTTTGGACTGACCCATTGTGGCTGCCGGGCCCCAGCCCTCCCCAGCTGCAGGTCTCCCCCTCACTCTGTTCCACGACCGGGCCCTCTGACGTCAGCGCGAGCCTCTCATGCCGGCGAGCTCTGGGAACTGAGCCCAGTTACTTCCCGCGCCGACATCAGAGGGCCCGGCGCGCACTAGCAGCCTGGCGTGGGACAGTTAGTGAGTAGGGAAGCCCGCAGCTGGGGAGAGCCGGGGGCCCGGCGGCCACCAGGGGTCGGTCCCAACAGCTTTGTCCAGCCGCCAGGCCCCCCGCGGCCACCGGGCTCAGGACATTTGTCTCGGCTGTCCCACCCTGTTGGCAGCCCTGCCCCAAACCTCTCTAATAGCATATGTAACAGTGTTTCCCGCACCCTCTGGGAGATCTGCCTGTTACAGGGTGTGAAGTCAGGGCCACCAACAGAAATCATGGGGCCCAGGACAAATGAAAGGAGCAGGCTCCCCTTCCCGCCTTAATCCATAGCGCACCTAGCACGAAAAAAAATGTTTAGCGCACAACTTTTACTTAACTGTTTTCTTGTTATTGTTAATACTTTAATATTTTCAACAAAAGACAAAGATACCCAATGCTACATCCTATGTGACAAAAGGCCTGGGGGAATTCAGTATGGGCCTTGGGGAGGGCAGGGGGGGCAGAGGGGGGAAGTGGGGGGGTAGTTGGATGATCAACTTTGTTAGGCCCCGTGCGGGAGGATTTGACAGAGGGAGAGAGACAGGGAGAATGAGAGAGAGACACACACAGAGAGAGAAAGGGGGTGGGGGGTGAGTGGCTGACTGACTCTTGGGTGGGTGACTGACTGACACTTGGGTGGGTGACTGATTGACTCTTGGGTGGGTGATTGACTGACTCGGGTGGGTGACTGACTGACACTTGGGTGGATGACTGACTGACACTTTTGACTGACTGACACTTGGGTGGGTGGGTGACTGGGTGACTGACTGACACTTGGGTGGGTGACTATGACTGACTGGATTGGTGTTTGTATTCATTCACTCTCAGACTGACACTCTCAGACTCTGACACTCACACCCTCTGACACTCACACCCTCTGACACACACTCACACCCTCTGACACTCACACCCTCTGACACATACCCTCTGACACTCAAATCCTCTGACACACACACACACTCACACACGCTGACACACACTCACAGACTCTGACACACACACACTGGCACTCACACACACTTACAGACTCTGACACTCAGACTCTGACATTCACATACTCACACACTCTGACACGGACACACAGGGGACCAACAGAGCAAGGGGGGGCAAACGGCGGGGGGGGGGCAAACAGGGCAAGGGGAGGCAAACAGAGCAGGGGGTGCAAAAGGAGCAAGGGGCAAGCAAACGAAGCAAGGGGGGAAACGGAGCAAGGGGGGGCAAACGGAGCAGGGGAGAAACGGAGCAAGGGGGGGCAAACAGAACAAGGGGGGGGCAAATGGAGCAGGGGGGGCAACTGGAGCAGGGGGGGCAAACAGAGCATGGGTCAATGGAGGCATGGGAGGTAAGGTGGAGGCATGGAGCAGTACTTACCTTACTTGCTCCATGCAGGAAAAGGCGGGCTTACTTTGCAAGCACGGATAGAACTTGGTGCGGGCCAAAAAACAGTCCTGGCAGCGTGCCAACATGGGCCAGTCAATCAGGAGGGGGCATGCCAGCATGGGCCAGCCAATCAGGTTGGGGGATTTTTTTTGTGTGTGAGAGAGAGCACCGTGGTGACGGAATTTATCGAGGGGCACGACCGCGCAGGGGGCCCGGGCGGCTCGGCCGCCAGACTCACGGGGCCCGGGATGCCAACCCCGGCAGACCCCCGCTGTTGGCGGCCCTGTGTGTAGTGCTGTTTACCTGCTGGTTCACAGGATGCTGAGCTTTCCGACGGTGGTATGGGGAAGACAGGACAGGCTTTTGGGGTGATGTTTAGTCCGTATCTCACTGGTGCAGCGCCTCCATCCCCCGCAGGCTCCAGGAGTGCCAGAGGCAATCCCTGCAGGAGAACACTCGTATACGCCCCCCATAGATTGCACTCAGAGGCAGGAGTATATTTATAAACTGGAACAACTTTATTCTCACAGCAAACAGTTAACTTCGACTGCTTACAATTGGCCACCAGCCTTCAGATGGTCCCTGGACTCAAAATCTGGGGCTTGAGGCCTCAGAGCCGGTCCTATGTTCTTTCCTGACCCCCTGATGGGATGAGGGGTATAGTCCTCATTCCCACTCACCTAAGGGAGGGGATGGAAGGTGACAGAGCCCTGCGCACCTCTTCTGTGAGATCAGTCTCTCTCAGGGGAGAGACAACTCTGCCTAAATTTAGGAAGTGCAGCCCCTTAAGTACCCTGGGTGAGGGTCCACGGTCTGAGCCCAGGATTGGGCAGAACACAGGCCTTGTGCCTCCCCCCTGTCACTCAAAGGAGCTGCTCACTGCAGAGGAAACCTCGGATTGGGTCTAACACTGCCTGCACTGTACCAGGATTTACATGTTAGGCAGGGCAGGGTAGTAGCCCAAACCAGACATGGCTACACATGTCTGAGATTAGATACATTGTAAGGAACTCCAACCCTCTCTAATAGCGCGTCTGAGATCAAATGCATTTTAAGGGAACCCCAACTCACTCTAATAGCACATCTGAGATCAGATGCATTTTAAGGAACCCCAACCCTCTCTAATAGCGCGTCTGTGATCAGATGCATACAGTAGGAAGGAACCCCAACCCTATCTAATAGCACATCTGAGATCAGATGCATTGTAAGGAACCCCAACCCTCTCTAATAGCGTGTCTGAGATCAGATGCATTATAAATTATTCTGTATTTGGTACAACTGTCAAAAGGTCTGAAAATTTTAGGGAACCCTAAATATGCCCGGGGAAGCCAAGCGTTCCTAGGAACCCCTGTTGAAAAACACTGGTTTGACTATACAAATATATGCTGTCCTGCTTTAAATCAGTGACCAATGCATGTCAACGTTAAGAAATTATTTATCCTTCTCACCCTTGAAAACGAGTGCCCCTACTTTCTTGATCTATAGTTTTTGCAACTGTGTCTTTCCCAATTCTTGAAATATTGAGCTTAAAAAAAAATAGGATTCTAGGGATGGAATAAAATGGTCAACATAGAATTAAATCCATGGTGTCATATAAAAAACATAAAAACACCAATAACATATGATCTTAATAACATCTATAACTGTACAACCAGCTGCGGTGCTGTTTATTGCTTGGGGCAATACAGTGCATTAGACATACGCAAATGACAGTACCGATAGGTTTCATTTCTCATCCTGATTCGACTTTTCATCTCTGATCACCCGCTGCATGTTTGGAATTGTTGCAAAATTCTTTACTTGGGAAAGTACAGTAGGAATTCCCAAGTAACTTCTAAAGAAACAAGTATGTTCTGGTTTCTTTTTCTGTGGTATTAATTCCTATGCTTTTGAGCCCACTTTGACAATACTTAGGCTGTAAAACAAAATGTAAATACATTCTACAAATAACTGACAGGGAGTTGAGTGACTGTGTGATTTCCCTTAATAGGACTGAACAAAAATGTGCTTTAATATCATCAACCCACTCCCCTTGTGTAGCATGCTGCACTGTCTCTGGAATTTGTTGCAGATCTCCCTGCTCAGACAGAGATTAAAGCATTGATTGTCCAACATGGTCCCATGCCCCTTGTCACGTACGGCAAACCTGTGAGCATGTGACCTGTATACGGGACAAGGGTTAATACACAGCTCTCTAGCTGGCCCACTTTTCACCTTAGCAATGGTCCCACAAAATGAACAATAACTCCCCTCAATATGTATCCATATACCACCTGTCACGAACAGCACACTTTGGAGCACGTAATTTAGATATGCATCCAGGGTTAATACACACGGCTACTCTAGCCAAGTCACCTGTCGCCTGTGCAGAGTCATTTAATTTAGTTAATATTAACCCCTTACTCAATTGCAATCATGTCTATCCAATTTCACCATCCAAGAAATATGCAAAATATGTAAATTAATATATCTGCCAGGGTCTCAGGTCCGTTTATTATAGAAAAAACTGTGCACAAGAATCTGTTGTAGCAAAATGTGTCCGAAAATGTAAATACTCTATCCAGAGCGTGCTACAGTTCATTCAGAGCCTCAAATTACTTATGATAGAATTGTTTAATATATATAAAAAAAAGTGTCAGATTACAGAAAAAGATCATTAGAAGACCATACAATTACAGTAAATGCAGAACCGTTTCTTAAAATAACAGGATAAAACAGAAATCCCTATACAGTACATTACCATATGTCATAGTTTTCCCCCTGAGAGGTCACTGGCAAAGAAATATAAAAATTCACGTTTGTTCCTAAACACCTCTCTGTTGAATTTTGATTTCATAACTCCAGGGCAAGCCCTATATATAATTCTTTTCCTATTGAAATATCCGCCCACCTCTGTTTTAAATCAGCTGCTCGGTTGACAATTTTACAACACGGAGGAAAAAAAACTCTTTTAATATTTAAATGTGTTGCCTCAATATATAAACGCACTCATAACTTCCTATCTCTGATGCTTAGATACATGTGCGTTATATACATAGATGCAGGTTATTATGACGGATGTAACAAGACTAATTAACCATCTTGCTTCTAAATTTGAGTGACAAATGGATATCTGTCCTTGGCACCTCTTACCCATGTAGTATGTGGTATAGTTTGATTTGTCTTTTTGCCATGATTACAAATATGTACCTGTTATTTTGCAGAGTAGATGACGTCACATAATATTCTCATTGTTAATAAAGTCCCCCAACTAAGTTGTCACCTGTGGGTCACCTCTCTCTGGGACGCACAAATAATCATCCAAGAACATTCAGTTTTCTTTGAGGCTGACAGAGTAGTATCTGGCTATCATTTATTGCCTTCTAAATGATACATCACTTCTAGTGTTGGCCCCCTCACCCCCCTCCCAATTAAGCCCTTCTTGAAGATCAGCACAAACCCAGCAAAATTCTTGACCTGTCATAAACCCAATATATTGTATGTTTAAAATCAAATTGTAGCTCCATTTACCCTTGAAGCACCAGATTGATTAAAAGAAGTAATATCTCATGATACTAACACACTAGGGATCAATTCACAAGTCAGAAACGCTGAGCGTTTTATTTAATGAAAAATTAATTTATTGGAAAAAGAAATATCCACAACTATGTACAGTAAATCAACACACACACATGCAACTGGGAAACTGGGGTACCCTATACACTTGGGTGCAGGGAACTCCCTAAAGAGATTTACCCTGTTCTTTCTTGGTTCCTGCAGACTGCTTCTCCCACTTACTCATAGCTGCTTTCCAGCTACCGCAATTTCCAGCTTCTCCTAGCTGCCTCTCCACATGAAATCTGCCTCACAACTAAAACTCTCAGGTAACAAAGAACTGATTTTATCTCATCTAGCTAGGTGTTTGCAATATAACTCCAGCCCCTGATTGGTGGGGGGAAGTGCAACATCAAACAACGTTACTTGGGAAGATCACAGCCCACTTTACAACACCCTCAAGTATAAACAAAATTAAACCCTGGTCCCTGAAGTTCTGGGGCGTTAATTTAGGTACGTGCTTTGTTAAGTCAGGAACGGTCTCTGATTCTGGGCCTTTAAACAGCAGTGATGGTGATGAAGGACTTAAAAACTTTGGTGCTTCCAAAACAAAATCTATATATATGTAATTTGGATCATTTAAAAAAAGGTTTTTCATTGACATGAGGGGCTTTGAAAAAGGGGGGAGTGGGCTGTTATGTCGTTTCTTTTACCCCCATCATAATGCATCAAAACTTAATGCACAGCACTTTCCTGACAGAACGACACACGCACAGGGCAGAAGATAAGGGAACCAAGAAACGCTCAAATCTACAGTTACAAATGTTTATAAACATTTCAGAAGACAGATGCGTCAGGACAGGGATTATGGATTTACATAAAAAGTAACACGTTCACCGAGCCAAAATAACGCTAATGGTTTTGGTAAATGTTAGCCTGTTGTACAATGGGTACAAACTTCATAAAGGCTGCTACAGTAGGTCAACCAAATCTTATTGGCTAAATAATTCATATTTTTTTAAAGCACCAGTTATCAAGACAATCTGACTAGTTCAATGTGGTTTACGTGGGCCTGCACCGTTAATGGATGAAAAGAATAACATTAGTGAAGAGGTTTATATTTGCAACTAAAACACATATTGCTAGCACTGAAAAAGAGCTTCCCATACTATATATAGAGCTTTGACTGGTCTCTCTATACACATCTTTCCTCAGCCCTGTCTGCGTAAAAAAAAAAAAAAGTTGGCATAGATCTGATCTAAGTTTGAGTTGCACCTGCTGACATCTAACCTACTGATATAACCAACCAGGTAAGCAATTTCCTGCCATTTATATTTTCCCTCGTGCTATTTGGAGGAGTAGGTAGCATGGCTTGGCAACTAGAATGGTTGGCATAAAAGCAATAATATCCGATAGGTCGCTCATCAGGGCTGGGCAACCCCAGTCCTTATGGCCACCAACAGGTCAGGTTTTCAGGATATCCCTGCTTCAGCAAAGGTGGCTCAATCAGTGGCTCAGTGGTAGACCGAGACACCTATGCTGAAGCAGGGATATCCTGAAAACCTGACCTGTTGGTGGCCCTTGAGGACTGGAGTTGCCCATCCCTGTTTTAGATGGTAGGTAAAAGCATAACAGGACTCCGTATAGCTAAATATTGCAGCAATGGGAGGCGCAAACTGAAGTTATTGGTAATCAAGAGTGGACAATGAAACAAAACTAAAAAGTTGATCATAGCTTACACTTGTGTAGCCCCCTGTAAACAGCACAGGCTATACATATCTTTCTCCTACTGTGGTAAGTCCTGTTAAGGGCAGGCGACAGTAGTAATCATGGGTTTTCCCCCTGCATGCCCTACCTTGAGTGATAGATGCAGGCCCCTGACTCTGCTGCAGGCATGAGACAGAGGGGAGGTCTTGCTGACATCATGAGAGGTGGGGCTGACTCTATTTAGCAGCCAGCTCCTGTAAGTCTCAAAGCTGTTCTGTCCTGGGAGTTGGAGGTAACAGTCTAGTTCGAGCTCTGTCCTGGGAGCAGGAGAGAAAGAGAGCTCTGGCCTATGATAAGTTGGCGAGTGAGCAGAGCTCCGGTGGACCAATGCCCCTCACCCTGATGAGGGGGGGATGGGGGAGATTCAACCCCCACCCAGAGAATATCCTCTGAGGTGGGCATTGGGGTATTGAGGCCCCCCACAGACCATCCTGTCGGAGTGCACACTTGGAGGGAAGGAGAGGAGGAAAGGCCTGTACAGATTGGAGGGCCGTGTGCGCTGCTGTGGTTGCTGTTGTTGTTGCTGCTGCGGGCTGCCAAGGCTGCGGTGTGCGTGCTAGAGACAATAAAGAGAGACCTTGCTGATTTTACCAAAGACTGTTGTGTGATTCTGGAGCATCCACCCTGGGACCAGGGTCATTTCTTCTATACGGGTCCTACCCCATATCCCTGGGAAGGTATAGAGGATGGAGGCTCTGCACCACCACTAAGAGAATGGAGGCTACTAACCCAGAAGCCTGGTCCTGTTATCCCCCACACCATCGTGGGAGACTCAGACCCTCCTGTTCCACGCAGGTACGCACCACCAAGTACATGTAGCCAGCCCTCACTACACCCTAGATATGTCAGTTGTGTCTGGGTGGGGGGGAATAAGGGTTACACTTATAAAAGTATATGAATCTACTTTGTTGTCGGGGGAGCCTAATACACTGCAATGCAATGTGAAGAAGGTTCCTCCTGCTCAGTCTGACGTAACCATTTGAGGAAGGGACTCTCACAGGACATGCCTGTAGCCATGTGGATTCCAGTGGGAGCCATTTTCAGAAGGTTTGCAGGAAGTAGCCAAACTAGAGAGCCTGATAACAGTTAGTTTGGTGACGTGTGGATAGCAACTCAATTGGTTTCACAACTCATGGCTCACTGGGTTAATACAGGCTACCAAGGACAGAATTAAATTGGGCACAGCCAGATGCTCCAGAAGTGAAATTAGAAGAGCCAATGCAAAAATATATGTTGAAACCAAACGGGCATCAATGAAGCCTGAGAATGTTATATTTCCTGAGATACCCTGGCTTCAGTTTATAAGAATGACATTGTCAAATAATGCTCAAATGGTTAAAAACAACCCTGCACACCAGTCTTTTACAGCTCACACGAGATGTTGTACTGTATGCCCATGAGATATTTATCAATGTTAACGCTAATGCTAATGAAAATAAAGCTATATGTCAGTAGATATACAAATTATGTCATTTGCGTTATACATTTCATTGCACGATTGATGTTATTACCTTGGGCAGTTGTCACCATAAAAAATATAACAGGAATGGAGTTAATCAAACCACTCTGGATAAAGATTATCCAGTTACGTGCACCAGTTACACTAGATACTTTTGTAATTTATAGCTTAGAAAGTGAAGAGGGAACCATTTATTTTGCAAGTGAAAGTACAGTATATAAAAAAAGAAAAATGTAAACAATCGTTGAGGGCTTCCTATTCCTTTCATACCAAACCACACTTGGCATTGCTTATACGTTATGTGGAACCACAATGTGAGGGATTTCTAGATCCTATTCTCCCTGCTCAAGGAGGTTAACCTCTGTTCCTCCAACAAAATGATTCAGACACGGAGTTCCTACGTAAATGGAGAGAGAATAGTCACCTAATGTAAGTCTTCTCAGGGCCACCTGAAAGCTAGCACCACCACTCATGCGTTAATACTGATTGGCTAGAAATACCTCCTCATCTAGTTCTCTTCCTAACCACTTATTTGTTGGCTTGTCTAGGAATGGCTAATAAGAATAATTGGTCATATCAAGCCAATGGCTTTTAGGAATGCAGTTTTGTAAAGCGCAGGGTTACGATTTACTGCAGCTGTCGCGGTTTACCAAAATTAAACCAGAGTGAAATCGTCTAAGCCAGAAGACGGACAACTCCATTGTCTGAACACAAGAGAAGAAGCCGTTTGGTAGGAAGAACAGCTAAGTTGGTCAAAGTCCCCCTGAAGTTCTCCGAGCTGAGTTTGGTGCTGCTTTTGGGCAGGTCAGAAGAATCCAAGAGGGAGTAGATTCCAATCTTGTTTGCCACGGTGCCAGTGACAATCTCGCTGTCGTACAGGTCGAACGCATGGATGGGGTCAGAGGTAGATTTAAACTGATGTAAAGGTTTCTGCTCTAGCTCCTCCCAGACGGTCAGCGAGTGATCAGAGGATGAACTTACAACGATGTTTCCATCTGCTACCTGCAGAACAAAAACGAAAGCAAGTGAAGCAGACAGGCAACGTTCAGAGTTAAAATGCTTAAATAGGGCAAAAAAAAAAAGAGATAGAGAGATAGATAGATAGAGATAGAGAGATAGAGATAGATAGATAGAGAGATAGAGAGATATAGAGAGAGAGATAGAGATAGAGAGAGAG
This sequence comes from Ascaphus truei, assembly GCF_040206685.1. Lineage (NCBI taxonomy): Eukaryota > Metazoa > Chordata > Amphibia > Anura > Ascaphidae > Ascaphus > Ascaphus truei. Next base: position 215,771 of record NW_027456804.1, on the reverse strand, counting down.
AGAGAGATATAGAGAGAGAGATAGAGAGATATAGAGAGAGAGATAGAGAGAGATAGAGAGCGATAGATAGAGATAGAGAGAGAGAGAGATAGAGAGATAGAGAGAGATAGAGAGAGATAGAGAGAGATAGAGAGAGATAGAGAGAGATAGAAAGAGATAGAAAAAAAATCAGTAAAGAAATAAGGGCAGTAAAAACACCATTAGACTTGTTTGCAAAACATTTCTAGGATGAGCATTTAAAGAAAAAATGGAAAATACTAAATCACTTAGTCCTGCAAAATTAACCCACATAACTTCCCTTGAACGGGATTTCACCTTTAAAGGCGAAGTTCCACACAAGTCTTAAAATGCTACAGAAACAGCCCTCACTAAAATAACTAATGATCTCCATGCTGCCAAAGACAGAGGTCATTACACTCTGCTCATATTACTCGACCTCTCTGCAGCATTGGATACTGGGGACCACCCTCTCCTCCTTCACATTCGTCACACACTTGGTATCCGTAACAAAGCTCTATCCTGGATCTCCTCTTACCTCTCCCATCGTACTTTCAGTGTCTCTTTTGCCAACACCTCTTCCATCGAACCCTCTGAGGGGCTACCCCAGGAGTCTGTCCTGGGACCTCTTCTCTCTTTATACTCTCTCTAGGTGACCTAATCACATCTCTTGGGTTCAAATATCACCTCTATGCTGATGACACACCCATTTCCTTACACCTGCTGTTCAGACCAAAGTTTCTGAATGTCTCTTAACTTAACATGTCAAAAACAGAGCTCCTCGTATTTGCTCCCAAACCTGGCCCTATTACTTCCTTCCACATTACTGTTGGAAGTACTATCAGATGCCCAGTAGTACAAGTACACTGCCTAGGGGTCACACGCGACTCCTCTCTCACATTCTCCTCTCACATTCAAAAGGTAGCTAAAACCGACCTTTATGTCATCCGCAATATTACAAAGATATGCCTTTTCCTCTGCTGCTTGACAGCTAAAACTCTGACAGAGGCCCTCATTGGCTCCAGTCTTGATTACAGTAACCTCCTGCTGTCCGGCCTTCCGGCCTCTCACCTGTCTCCCCTACAATCTATCCTAAACGCTGCTGCCAGAATCACTATAATGTTTCCTAAATCTGTCTCCGCGTCTCACCTGCTGAAATCCCTCTCCTGGCTTCCCATCAAATCACGCATCTCACACTCAATTCTCCTCCTCATTTTTAAAGCTTTACACTCTTCTGGCCCTCCTTACATCTCAGCCCTAATTTCTCGCTATGCACCATCCTGACTCCTCTGTTCTGCTCAAGGATGTCTTCGGTCTATCCCTTTTGTATCTAAAGCCATCTCCCGCCTTAAACCTCTCTCACTGACTGCCCCACACCTCTGGAATGCCCTTGCCCTCAATATCAGACAAGCACCCTCTCTATCCAAGACCCATCTTAAAACACATCTGTTTAACAAAGTATAATGCCGTGGCGGATACATTGCATCTCATACATAACCCTTGCCCCTTGCAGGCGCCCTTACCAGAACGCCCTCCTACGGTCTCTGTACGTTCTTCTTACCTACCAATTAGATAACACAACACAGTAGAACAACCACACCGCTCACTTAATCAATATTAGTGAAAGTTTTTAAACCATTAGTTAAACCATAGGTGGGTGCTACCTATGCACTTAGTGTTAATAGTATTAACAATTGAATGAAGGTGTAACATAGTCACAGAATCATCCACAGATAGTACATTTGCCCCTGACGAAGCTCCGCCCGGAGAGAAACGCGTAGGGCGTGGGCGTAGTGACGCGGTGACGTCACGACACGTGGTGTGACTGACTCATTCACTGCAGAGACTCATACAGCAGCGCCGCTGCGACGGACATTTGAGGGCTCAGACTGGCGGTGTTTGTAGCTAAGTATCTTGCTGCTACTTCTTCCTAGTGCTTACATTGTTATAATCACTGAATGTGTCACTAGCATAGGTTTCCTAGTAATACTTGCCAGCGATGTTAGAGCTGGGCTGTTATTATTAACAGCATTCATATGTGAGGTTAGAAGCAGGGATTTCCCTTAAGCACCCACTGCTCATACAGCAGCGTCACTGCTACGGATATCTGAGGGCTCTGACTGGCAGCGTGTTTAGCTAAGTATCTTACTGCTACTTCCTTTGAGTGCTTACATCGTTATAATTACAGAATGTGTCACTAGAATAGGTTTCCCTAGTAATACTTGCCAGCGATGTTAGAGCTGGGCTGTTATTATTAACAGCATTCATATGTGAGGTTAGAAGTAGGGATTTCCCTTAAGCACTCATTAACTACTTTGATACACTGCAGTTTGCTGCCTGCGTCTGTACACAGCTGTGCTGAATGTCATGGAGGGATAAGGGTTGAGACTGTTGATTTGCTAACTTACGATTGAATATAACTATTGACTTGCTCACTATCTGGAGCATTGCAGCCTATTACTTACCTTCGGTTGATAATTATATATTGCTATCATATGAGTCTCATCTGAGTGGTTAAAACTTCATGTCATTTGGGCTGTCTAATTATCACAGCTGTGAAGTATATTAATGTATCCTCAGTGTAATCAGTCAGTCAACACCACGTGAGATTTTAAAATTGTTGTTGTTTATTTTTATTTTTATGTCACCTAATCACCTACTGTATGATTTTTCACGTTACAGTATATCATCACTGTAAAAATATAAACATAATATTAATGTGGTGTGCACCACAAATGTACTATCTGTGGATGATTCTGTGACTATGTTACACCATCATTCAATTGTTAATACTACCAATTAGATTGTAAGCTCTTCAGAGCAGGGACTCCTTTTCCTAAATGTTACTTTTATGTCTGAAGCAATTCTTCCCATTATATGTTATTTATTATTTATATGATTATGTCACATGTATTACTGCTCTGAAGCGCTATATACATTAATGGCGCTATATATATAAATAAATTCATGCATACAGTACATGTTTCTATAAAGACCAACTCCTACTGCTATGTCCTGTATATTGCCAACCCAGTACTTCCGCTTGAGCTACAATGGCACCTTGACCCCTGTACATCTACAGGGTAAAAGGTGGATGTAGTTGGCAGACATTTTCTTTTATCCCTTCTACTGCTTCTTTTTACATTGCTGGCCCGTTTTGCCAAAACTGATGAGCTTAAAGCCGCACACTGACCTGCAGTCCTGGTTTCCGGAGATCAATGAAGCGAAGGACGGAGTCAGCACTTCTAACAGCGACACTGCAGTGAGGAGGCGGCATCGTTGCTACAGCCGTGATGGGCACTTTGCTATCCCCAGTCTCGTAGGTTCGGATGGTTTTACCTTTGCAAAGTGAAGAATGTTTACTGCACCTAACATGCTGTGTGCACCAACAGATCTTTAGTAGGAAGAGACCGCTAGTCCCTCGCATTACACCCGTATCTCAAAAGCACAAAAAATATAAAATCAGGTGGTTGAAGACCTTATTCTATATACACAGAAGGCAGGACCCGGCTTGGGAGAAATCACAGGGGCCCGGTGCAAACTAAGTGTGTGGCCTATTCCCTTCCCGGTAGCCCTATCTGTCGGATGGCTGCGGCGCTGGAGGGAGCCCACTCGGAAAGGAGGGAGGGGATCCTGACATGGAAGTTGGGCCAGGTTTCCGTGATTGCTGCCGTGGGGGGCTCCCTCCCTCGTCACTCCCATTCTACAGGTGAGCGCAAGAAGGCCTCAGCAATCATGGGCCCCGGTGCAATGTACCAATGGCACGCCGGCATCAAACCGGCCATGAGAAGGGGGGCGGGGGGAAGGGGTTTTTCGACCGAAAAAAATCACCATAGACATCAGTGGGGATTTTCAGCAAAAATAAATTTAAAAAAAGAACAAAAAGATCCAGAACGTCGGCTTCAGTGTATATATATGTAACGGATTTTCTGGACTAGCCTGACCCACCCAATCTCATATTGGCCCCTGTGGTCTAACCAGTCCCCATTACAGTGTGATGTCTGGTGGTGCACCTGTTGGCAACAGGACTCCTGAGTCTCCCGCATGATGTTGTGTGGGGATTTGCCAACCCAGACAGGCAGCTGAGGTAGTGTGCTGAGTCCTACCTATATCCAGTGCAGCGCCTCCACCTCATCAGGATCCCAGCGTCCGCTTGGGGATGAATCTGATGAGGAACTCCTCTGTGGTGCTTCTCTCTGTGCAATTACTCCACACTTGCACACGAGAGTGTTGTTAATCAGGAACATCTTTATTAGTACGGTGGGCCAGCTGCCCTCCACAATGGGGTATTCTTAGCCTCCCATGTTCACCGCACTTCCCTTTGAAAGGTATGTCTTCCCTTAATTGGTGGATTCCCTATCTCCCCTTAAGGAGATAGTCCCTGTGCCAGGTCCCTGGTCACAGTCTTATAAGCTGTCTCCTCCCAAGCCTGCACTCAGACTTGCTCCTTGTCTCATAGCTCTTACATAACCTCCAACAGCTTTTCTCTGTCTGCCCTGTGCTGCTAGACTCACAGCTCTGCATCTGACTACTGCAACAATGTTGCAGACCTGCATGTGCCTCTTACTGAACAGAGGCAGCACAACAACAGGAACTCAATTAACTTTAGACAGTGCTGTGTCTTATATCACCTAGGAACAGGCACATCTCTGATGTCACTAACCGTGGACACACAGCATGTTGTCACTTCCTATGGGACATATGACACCTCACCAGGGCGTGAGGGCAAACCTCCATGATAACTGCTGGCATGCCCATAATTTACCAGGCCTTACTGTCAGCAGGAGAAAGAGATATGTACACCAATTTTACACATGGCTACATTCTCCCCCTGGTGGAACCCAACGACCCGGCTGCGATCTAAATTTGCGGAACCTTCCTTCAGGTAGCACTGCAAAACATAACAACACACATTACAGTACATCTCTTTTCATCACAATATATAACAGATACATCCTAACTTTAGATGATAACAACCAGGATTATTCCTTGATGGAGTATCCATTAGTGGTACTACCATACCCTTTTAAGGTGGCCTGCACACAGCATGGTCCACTGGGTTTAAAGCAGCAATGCTGTAACCCTCTGGGTGACACTTCTTAGGTAACCCGCCAGGATCCCAATCTTCTTCCCCTGATCCTTCCTCCTCATCAGTGCCATATCCCCTATCCTCACCAGTGGAACCCATCTTAAACTCAATTTCTCCCTCCATGAGGGGCTCAGGGACGTATGGGTATTCCAGGCCATGCGAGTGTTTGTACTTGGCTATAATAGCCCTCTCGGCCCGGCTGCTCCTAGTTAGGTTGACGTTCCCTGCTCTCCCTGGTAACACCCATGATAGGGGCTCGTCTGTGTCCACGGGGTCAGATAATATCCCAGGCCCCATAGGCTCTATATTATGCTGACATATCTGAAACCATCGTTCCTGCATCTCCCTCTTCCTCTGGGCCGGTGTAAATTCCCCCACCGCCCACCAATAGTCCACTACGTCCTCTTTCTGCAGTAAGAACCGTGTGCGGTCCATCCACCCCACGTATCCCTCAAATAAGGGAGCCCACCATCGGGTCTCCTTACGTTCCTCAGACCCCCACTCTAGTGAGTCCCCCTCCTCTGTATCCCCCCAAGAAGATACCCCAGAGGTCCTTGATGAAAGAGGCCTAGACCACCTCTCTTGTTTGGAGCTATCCTGAGACTTAACTATGGCCACACTGGGTACCCATCGGCACTCGGATACTTTTCCCAACTGCCCTCCACCCCTCGACCCACCATCAGAGGCATAGCTGTTCAGTCTCTCCCCAGTCCGTTCCTCACCGATTCCCTGGGACCCTTCCGACACTCCCAAACTGGATGTGGGCCCACAGGAAAAGGTGACAGGGACAGGGGCTTTAGCTAGGGCATGGGGTTGGGCATAGGGACAGGAAATGGGCATCCACGGGGTTCCGACCCGCTCTCTGCCTTCGGATAGTCCCGTATCATTGTGCGTACGTGCCGCTGGTTGGGCCTCACCCGTCTCAGCTCTCCTCGCAGCCTGCCAGCTCTTTGTTGACACAGGTGATCGGGAAGCACTGCCCGATCGCCGAGGCATTGTGGTTCTCTCTCTGGTCGTTCTGCTACCTCCGCCGGAAATGACATCATCACCGGAACCGGATACTCCGCCATCTTGCGATGGATCCCCATGCGGGATCTCTTCCTCCACAACGACATCCGCCGCCGGAAGTGATGGTTCTGCTCTCCGCTCCACTCGGGCCTGGGCTAGGCCTTCCTCCGCCGTTGCCACCACCGGCGCCTGGGGAAGGTAAGGATGTATCTCACCGCTCCGTCGGCTCAGGATGGGATCTTCTCCTCCTTCCACGCTGTAAGTCACCACGGCTGTGGGACTCCGCCGCTCCGGTTGTCTCCGCACAGGCGATCTCGGCACCTCGAGACTCCGCTCCGCTGCGACACAGGTAAGTGCTGGTTCTTTTGCAGCACCGCTGTAGTGGTCCGCCGGTAGGCGCATCACCACCGATGTCGGGCTTGCCTGCTCCTCGTCGGATGAAGCAGACTCCGACGCTAGTAGTGGCACTTCCGCAGGGGACCGACGGTGAGGTTCCGGGTTCTCACAGCGGTTGTAGACCCCTTTCTCTCTAGGCTCCATTGCGATCATTAGGAGCGATCCCCATTCTCCGGGATCAACTGGTTCGGTGCAGGCCGCACGCGGGGCTTCAGCCGTCAGCATGGCTGTGTCCGTTCCCGCCTTGACTACCAGGGAGCCTCCTGGCAATGAATAGGGATATACCCCAATGTCCATCTCGCTCTTTGTTGCGCTGGTTACGGGAGACACTTTGCACAATGGTCTCTCCTGGTCACCAGCTCACAACTGTGGGCCAGGAAGCTCACCCCCAGCTCCTCCCTCAGACAACTCGGGTCTTGCCTGGCAGAGATAGAGACCCCTCCCCCTGGTGAATATTTGGGGAGGGTCCCACAAGTTAATTGGATGCCCCGGCACAGGGGCTGAACTTTTCACAGTCCTGGGGGGCGCGGCCTCAGGTTTCGCGCCAACACCCGAGCACCACTCCTTATTTGGCGCCATCCCCGGCCAAATTTGCTCAGTCTCTTTATCCTGTCCCTCACAAGCAGCAGCAATTACAGGGATTACATTCTGTAAGGGTGCGGCCGGCTCACCAGTTCCTTGCTCCGCTGGATTCATGCCCACGGGGCATAATTGGAAACCACTCCCCCTGGTTGAGATTATGGGCGGGTCCCACAACGGGATAGGATGTCCTTTAATTAAGGCCGCACCTCTTTCAGTCCTAGTGGCCGCAGTCACAGCTTTCGCGCCCTTACAACTGGGTGGGGTTCTGCTTTTGCCGCCAATTCCAGCCGCTTTCTTTCAGCTGCCTTGCGTGCAAAGTATCCCTCCTTTTTGCACGCCACTCCCGAGGCCGGAACTATTTCAGGTAGTTGTGCCGTCAGGGCGCCAGTTCCTTGGCTCGCCGGATTCATGCCCACGGGGCACAATTGGAACCCACTCCCCCTGGTTGAGATTAGGGGAGGGTCCTACAGACTAATCGGTTGGCTCAACACGGGGTCTGAGCTGGTCACTGTCCATGAGGGCGCGGCCTCAGCTTTCGTGCCATACCCCCCAAGAGGGCAGGGTTTTCCTGTTGGCGCCACTCCTGGCCAACTCTCTGCAAGTTTTGCATTTGCAGAATTCTCTGCACTCGGCCCACGCGGTCTCCCAGGGAAGCGGGAGCCGCCATTTTGGGTTGCACTGTCAGTCTGTTCAATGAATGAGGTAGCGTTCATCTGTTTGTATGTCGACTGACAGTCACTCTCACAATGTTCTCCACTTGTTACAACAATGTCCTCCAGGGTAGTACCCTGCGGCCATAGGTAGGAACAAAACGGTGCGGCTACAGCCTTAGCACCACTCCACAGCAGGCTCGTGAATGTCATTTCCATAGCATGCTCTTCACCCGCACACACACCATGTGCGCTCTCTCCATCAGCCTCCGGTCGCCATTTTGGACTATCCGCACCGCGCGGATCCTCCATTCTTGCGGTCGCCATTCTCTCGTAATAGTTATCGTACATGGGGCTCCTCTCTGCGGGGCAGCCACCACACCGTACAATAAAGATTGCCCTGATGCACCACCTTGTGTACCTAATGTAGGCTGGACTCGTGTTTCACTACCTCAGGCTAGGCTCACTCTCTCAGTGTCTGCTGTATCTCCTTCCTCCCAGTCTGTGCTCCCTACGGTGAGTGGTCTGGAATGGGCTAGAGTACTCTGGGGCTTCCATGCAGTACTGGGGCGTCTACCTGTCTTGGTTAGCCTAGCGCAGTTCCCTCTCCAGGATTCCTGACCACGTTAACAGGCTATCCCTTCTGGCATCCTACCAACTAGCACTACCTCAAGGTGACTAGGACAGCTATAGCCCGGCTCCAAACCCCCCACTCCTTTCAGGCCCCTAGGTCGTCCCTGCGAACTGACATACGCCATCAGCCCCCTGACTGCCCCTAGGTCCGTCCCAACGCAGCACAAAGTGGCAGCAGACACTTCTCCCTGTTTCCAAGTGACCTAGAAAAAGCCTGTCCTGTTGACAGGTCTATCTCAGCAGCGCCTCCAAATGTAACGGATTTTCTGAACTAGCCTGACCCACCCAATCTCATATTTTCCCCTGTGGTCTAACCAGTCCCCATTACAGTGTGATGTCTGGTGGTGCACCTGTTGGCAACAGGACTCCTGAGCCTCCCACATGATGTTGTGTGGGGATTTGCCAACCCAGACAGGCAGCTGAGGTAGTGTGCTGAGTCCTACCTATATCCAGTACAGCGCCTCCACCTCATCAGGATCCCAGCGTCCGCTTGGGGATGAATCTGATGAGGAACTCCTCTGTGGTGCTTCTCTCTGTGCAATAACTCCACACTTGCACACGAGAGTGTTGTTAATCAGGAACATCTTTATTAGTACGGTGGGCCAGCTGCCCTCCACAATGGGGTATTCTTAGCCTCCCATGTTCACCGCACTTCCCTTTGAAAGGTATGTCTTCCCTTAATTGGTGGATTCCCTATCTCCCCTTAAGGAGATAGTCCCTGTGCCAGGTCCCTGGTCACAGTCTTATAAGCTGTCTCCTCCCAAGCCTGCACTCAGACTTGCTCCTTGTCTCATAGCTCTTACATAACCTCCAACAGCTTTTCTCTGTCTGCCCTGTGCTGCTAGACTCACAGCTCTGCATCTGACTACTGCAACAATGTTGCAGACCTCCATGTGCCTCTTACTGAACAGAGGCAGCACAACAACAGGAACTCAACTAACTTTAGACAGTGCTGTGTCTTATATCACCTAGGAACAGGCACATCTCTGATGTCACTAACCGTAGACACACAGCATGTTGTCACTTCCTATGGGACATATGACACCTCACCAGGGTGTGAGGGCAAACCTCCATGATAACTGCTGGCATTCCCATAACTTACCAGGCCTTACTGTCAGCAGGAGTAAGAGATATGTACACCAATTTTACACATGGCTACATATAAAATGAGCCCCGTAGGCTCTTATTTAACATGCTGAGTCCGCATCCCTCAAATGGAGAAGATTTTAGTCCCAGTCATTTGAATAAAGCGTTATTTTCTCCAGTACAAGGAAGCTGCTTCACAGGTTACTGAATTAGAGCCTTATACGTAGTGATGCACCAGCGCCCCACTAGATGGCGCTAAATAATTATAGCATTGCATTTACCATAAGAGGAGGGCTCAAAGTCCAGATACACAAATTGTCGCCATGCTTTTGCACTAACACGTGTGTTATTATGTTTTGTTAATTGAACGAATTGTAAAGAGAAACAGTGGATAACAAAAAAAAAAATTTAAATCATAAATAAATCTGTGACCACCCAGAAATTCACAAACTTCACCAGGGGCCACTAAATGGAATTAAGTATATAGAAAAACTCTGGTTAATAAATGAATAGCTAAAATTTGGCAGCAAATGATTTGCTCGCCTCTGACAGATATCATTAGAACAAGTTTTTGAGCCCCACTTGGAAGGCGAGCATAGATTGGTCCGAATACAATCTGACGGACGCCCGTTTTAATATTTGTATTTTTAGTCCAAGTAAAAGCCGTCACCTTTTATGAAAATGCTACATTTTTACATTGCACAAGTGCAACAAAATAACTCCAAATTTTAATTTTTTGTTTTTAAATAAAATGCATTGCAAATTGGGTCCTATTGAATGGTCATCCTGCCCGTGATGATGCCACCAGTGACCATTTTGATTTCCAGGCAGCCCGACAATTCAGGTTGTTACAATTGTATTTTGAACAGAAATAGCACAGGCAATTCCCACTTTGTAAATGCAAAAGATATTGCCAAGAGGTGCTACACTTGTAAAGCTGACACTGCTCTGCTATTATGGGCAGAAGGAGCGACTTAGGGGGTAATGTCACTGCCTTTACAGCAGGGGAGTCTGGTTTAAATCCCAATGGCAGATCTCCTTGTGACCTTGGGCAAGTCACCATCTCCCTGTGCCTCCCTGCACCAAAATTAGATTGTAAGCTCTACGGGGCAGGGACTCCATGTCAGCACTAAGAAATAGTTAGATGGATAGAGAGAGATACATACACGTCAAAATGGATTTGAAGCAAAAGGTGGCATTGTATGCTCATTTGCATGTCATTTCCCAGAATCCCTTCTGCAGTGGAAGCACTGTATGCTGGGTGATAATGGTGAAGGCAGGGTTACAGACCTGTCTAAGACATGCAAATGAGCACACTAATATTTCCATTTGCACACACACACACACACACACACACACACACACACACACACACACACACACACACACACACACAGTCTCTCCTCTCCCCCCCCCCCCCATCACACTCACCTCCCTCCCCGGCGCTCACAGGCAGGGGGCAGCCAGCCTGCAGCTGCCTCGCGGCGTTCACCTCCCTCCCCGGCAGCCCACACTCACCTCCCTCCCCGGCGGTGCACGCTCACCTCCCTCCCCGGCGGCGCACACTCACCTCTCTCCCCGGCGGTCAATGGCAGTGGGCAGCCAGCCTGCAGCTGCCTTACGGCGTTCACCTATCTCCCCGGCGGCGCAAAGCTCACTTCCCTCCCCGGCGGCGCACACTCACCTCCCCGGCAGCGCACAGCTCACCTCCCTCCCCAGCGGCGCACAGCTCATCTCCCCGGTGTTCTATTTGTCAAAATAGGTTCAAGTATTATGTCAAAATGGGTGCTGCTCAAAGTGAAGTCTGTAGCAAACACCCTGGAAGTTTACTTTTAAGGAACTTGGTATGGTGCTCATACAGTATGTTAACAAGCCATTTTTAAGAGCCACAGAAATGTTTTATTTTACCTTGCCTTTTTAAAATAGAAAGCCACCAGCAGATTTCATATTAAATCATGTTATCAAGAGGGAAAAGTAAAGGCTTTTGGCTAGGGAATGGTTCTTCGTTGTTTTGTTAAAAAAATAATAATAATAAATAATAATAATGGCAGCAATGCCACCTGTTTTTAATAACAAAACAAACCTGTACGAGCTATTGAATATGTATAAACAAATACATGGCTTCATTGTATCAAATTGCCTCCCCTGCCTTTGTTTGTACCTGTAAACTGGTCCAATATGCAGACGGCTCCGGTCCGCAATGTGCCGAACCCAGGCACCCGGGAGACAACAAACTGTTCGGTTCATGCGGTCACGGCAACAGATTGACCTATCTACCTTCCTAATAATGGAGTCCCCTACCACTACAATCTTTCTTTGTATCTGAGCATCCTGAGTTTCCTCTGTGCTGGAAGAACTATTCCCCTGGCTGCTAGAGGAATCAGTCTCCCCCCGCCTTGCAATTTCTGCCTTGCCATTTCTGCCCTGACACTCCCAATATCTTCACTCAACACGGCAAATCTATGGGATGGGTCAGCTCAGAACTGGCCTGCCTCTCCCTATTGCCCCTGCTTCCCCTTCTAACTGTTACTGAGCTACCTACCTGCTCCTCACTAACAGCGCCACCATCTGCACCACTAGTCGAAGCAAGAAATGAGATACTAAGATGAGATAAGTAAGAGAGGAGGGAATGTAGGGTGCAAAGACAGGAGGAGAAACAGTAAGGCAGGGAGTGCAAAGACAGGGGAGGAGAGACAGCAAGGTGAGAAGGAGGATAAAACAGAGAGACAGCAAGGAGGACGTGGAAACAGATGAGATACGTACTGCACCGACACACTTTATTCGAGCAAATACCCAGTATGTACCTGGCAGATACCTGGAATGCGCCGCTCCTCACCTCTGACAAGCCCCGTTGTGTTTGCCTTCCCAGCCTGGGTTCATGCCTGGCTGACGGGCGGCTGATCTGTTAAATGATAATGATTAGGATTTAATAGGCTGCAATGCTTCGCGTGTCTACCAGATGGCATAAATTCATGAATTGTAATGCAGTATATATATATATATACTGTGCAGTATTGCAGCCAGCGGGAATAAAATGCTTCAATCCCTGCCTGGAAAATACCTCAATGCACTCGGGCAGAAAACAGTCACAAACCTCAATACACCCGGGTATACCCGAATTCGTGGGACTAGCCGAGCTCGAATAAAGTGTGTCGCCAGTGTAGGAGAGGAGGGAGTGTTGTGGGCACAGAGAGGAGCAGAAAAAGTAAGGCAGGGAGTGCAAAGAGAGGGGAGGAGAGAGTTCAAAAGAGAGCAGGGCAGGATTGAGGAGAGAGTCAGTTGGGGAAGAGGGGACAAGACACAGCAAGGTGTTACAGGGAGGGTTAAAAACAAAGAGTAATGTTTCATTACTAACCTTTCAGATCTCCTAGATCGGTGTATATTATGCTAGTATTTTATAATAGCCATACTGTAAACATTTAACATTGTGCTAATGTATATACTTACATTTATTAATTAACCGAGGTTGTCAGAATTATACCAGGTTTATTTTGCCATACAATTTTGAAGTACGTAGTTTTAAACTAATTTCTTTTTAACACAGATACAAATAATTTTAGTACTGTACATACTGTACCATTTACGTTCATTATGCACATTACTACTGCTGCTCCACTTCTTTATCACCTGTTTGCGGCAATATACCCAAATTAAAAATGTTATGGATGCTTACCACGCACTTTGAAAAAAATTGTTAGTAGTTAGACGTGCACACACAAATAACTCTAAATATTCCATTTGTGACACTTAGTACATCAATCCCAGAGAGGAAAGATTCTCCCGTTATAGGCACAACTTTTGATACATCTGAGAAAGTTGAGAATATAATGCAAGGAGTAGGGGGGGGTCTGACGTAAACAGCACTAGGATCTGAGCAGCCATTTTAGTCAGCATCCATCTTAGGTGCCTGATCTAGTCATCCATTTTGATTGTCTGTATGAAAGTTGGAGTGGACGTTTAGTGTAAAACCACATTTTTTCTTTTTATTTGCTCCTGGAGGATAAGCTTTCAACTAACCACAAACCTTGAAGAGACTGGAGAAATGCGCCACTGTTATGAAAATAAAATATAGATAACAGCCACTTCTCACATTTAGGGGGAGGTTCTCATGGTCAAATTCACCCTTTCCCAGAAATCCTGTATATAGAGAAAAGGTCACTGGCGTGTATAATAAATTTTAGCTGATTCAATCCATCTTTAGTATGAATCTTACAGTTATGTGATTAACTCAATGTTCTCTTATTCATATTTTGTTTATCTTATACGCTTATGTAATGACGCACACGCCACCTCATATAGAGGGCGTGGGCTTAGTATTTTGGTATAAATATGGCTTGTAGGCCAATATGTCGTTGGGGAAGTTTTATTTTGAAACTTCCTTCTATGTGCACATGTACGCAAAATAAACTCATTTGTTATTCTGTGATCCTCAGATTTGTTTCTTTATTCACGCTTTTCATACATCCATTACACTGTTACATTGACTCGCTCCTCCTATAATTATTCCCCATAAAGTGAAAGACACAAGTGGAATAATGTGGTGAAAATGGAGCAAGGATTGATGCAAAGTCACATAATGTTAACATGTCGCTATATTCACCAGTTTGCGAGCAATGCTCCAGTTTGTTACACGTAACCACATCGCCCATAATAATGCCTGTTAACTCATCTCTAACTCCTCCTATTTACACAACTCAATCATAAATTGGCAGACAGGGGGCAATATCCCAACACATTGGAAAAACATCTTCACATTATTTGGAACAGGGGCCATGGACGCCATAAAGGTCGGACTTCATGAACATTTAGCATAAATAAGTATTACATACTGTAATTTCTCAGCATATTTAAGGTTTCGTGGGTTGGATGTGATACTTTTAGTGGGTCAGCATTAATCCTCACTACTGTAAAGAAGTACACGCTGGCCTAATTATGAGACCCGCCATAGGCAGATTTGGTAGGAAATAATAACTCATCTTTTACTGACTTGCATTGGACACAAACAGCTTACTTGGAGAAGAAGTTACATTACGAATATAAATCGGGGGTGTCTCATCAATAGACAAAATGAGGGGAGGGGGGAGATTACAGACTGACCAGTCTCTTGAATCTATCCATGCACTGTTAGTAAGGGGAGAAAATTGCCTTATTGCCAATATGTACTGTTTGTATACAAGGAGAAATTAGCCATTACAGGTTTTCATTTGTCTTTTAGAACTTTTAGTCCTTCCTATTGGATTGGTCCTGAAAATCCGGTAATAATAATAGTTCTGACCAGTGTCTCTGTCACAATGGTCATTAACAATCCCAATAGACAAAACGGGCGACAAGAAAAGAGGCTGACCAGTTGTCACGATGGTCATTAACCATCCCATTGTGGTGTATTTAATGTTTAGCACAAGAAATAACACAACAATCACCGATGATGCAAACAGGGTTTATTCATAATCAAGCAGAGCTCTTCTATGCACATTTACAGATTAGTCTGATAGTTAATATCTTGCCTGGCACATGCCGAGAGAATTAGAGACAAAAGGTTAGAGAAACAGAGGGGTGACCAAAACCAATAACAGTGCTTTAACCCGCCATGTATATCATCTAAATATAGAGGAAATCTGAAAAGCTTTAATATTTCTACTTAAAAAGAAGTCTATTTTATTTAATGAAACCAAGTATTCTCATATCTCTGTGCCCAAGACATGCATGAAAACGAAAGGTAACTCTCAATGTATTACTTCCTGGTAAAACATTTTATAAAAAAAAAAAAGTGTGTTATAACTGCTGTATTTATATTTAAAATAACGTAAGTGAATAAGGAAGAAACAGCAAGTAAATTTGCCGATTGATTATTGGAAATAATATAGGCATATGGAAGAATTGAGGAAGTAGAGATGAGCACAAGACCATTAATAGTGGCAGTTTTTTTTTTAAAGGTTTACATGCAGAAATTGGGACGAAAGTAGAGGAAGTGTATTGGTTGAAAGCATAAAAGATTGTCAGACATTGCTACTGTGGTAGAGAAAAAAAAAGAGCAGGGAAGCTAAGAAAGCAAAGGAAAAGAAAGGACAGGAAGTGCTATAATTGTAAAGAGACAGGATATTTTGCCAGTAATTGCAAACTAGCCCCTAAGAAGAGAACCAGAGAATTTTTTTAGTAGAATATTTTAGTCTAAATTCAGACGGGTCTTTCCCGCCGGTATTGAGAATCTCAAGTATTGTAAATCTTAGTGGAAAATATGTTTTGTGTGTAAATTCAAGGTAGGAAAATTGTTTTTTCCCCAGAATGTTTTATTACATTTTATAAATATGGTAAAAAGGTTGATTGAGTAATCCCTGTGTGCTTGTATAATCTGAGTGAATCCTAACTATGTGAAAGTTTTATGTGCATTGAATAATATGAATGTCGGTTTATTGTATATATACAAAATTATTATCTAGATACTATCAAGTGTTTCTAAAATAAGAACATAATTAATTGCTCGTTAAGTTTAAATTTTAAAGGTGAGAAACATCCCCACTATAACACAAACTAATCAATAATGGGAAAGGGAGAGTTTGACTGGTTATTGAGAGAAGGACAAAGAATGGGCAAATGTGAGAAAAAGGAAAAAAAATTATAATTCAGCCCGGTCACTGGTATATTTTGAGGATTTATTCGTTCTGGCCAGACGATGATTTCTTAAAACCAGAAAGACATCCTTTTCCAACTTCTCTATTTCCATGTCAAGAGAGAGAGAGGGTGAGAGAGAATCAGAATAGCAGCCCAGACAGCCCCCCTTCTCCAGTTGAAAAAAAATATGCAGAGATACATTTGAGACACGAAAGTTAACCGAAGCTCTGTAGCTACAAATTAGGTTTAACTGTTTTATTAATATAGTTTGCGGGCAGGATCAAACAGTTTTACATTGCTTTGTCTTGGTAATTTTTGTTGTATTATTTTTGTTTCTTTTGTGTGTCACATTTTATTCTGTAATCAGGCCGTGTGAGGAGCTGCATTTTTAAGATGTCCCAAATTATATTGCAATGTAATTAACAATTTTTTTTCTTATCTGTTTTGTTCTAAGGTTTTGGCAGGATGCCCAGAAATTTATTTCAAGCTTGTTCCAATCCGGAAAAAAAAAAAAAAAAAGTTTTTAAATCTGTGTCTATAATTTCTTATATTACAGGATGTTTCTGTCAGTAGACAATAGCTGATTATATTTATATTCAGTAGTGTTTTCAGGGGTTTTAATGCAAATTTTATACCCAAAGGTTTCAGGTTAGTTTTGCTACAGATCGAGCAACAATAGTTAGTTATGTTTTGAATGCTGTTATCCTTTCTGTAATATTGTTCACATACAGCAGCGGCAGCTCTTATTCGAGCAAATGCCGCTGGCTGTATGAGGCTGGGAAGCGGGTAGCCGCGGCGCGTGGCGGCGCACTGTGACGTCACAGTCACAGGCGCGCCCGGCTTCCCCGTCTTCCCCGGTTTCCCACAGGCTTCCCCGACACCCCTGGACATCAAATTAAGGTAAGCAGGGGTGCGGGGAAACAGAGGGGCAGAGCAGAAGCCGGGCTCGGGGTCCGGAAGGATAGTAAATTGCGCGCGAGGTGGAGGGGGGGTGCGTGTGGGAAACGCGGCGGCGCGCGGATATTACTGGCGGCAGCTGGGGTAGATCCCGGCATGCCGCCGGCATTTAGTGCGATAAAGTATGTCGCTACTGTATAAAAAAATGATGTGAACAAAGGAGGGGTGTTATTGCTGTTTATCATATAGCTGTCTATGCCCAGAAGTTAGATGGCTTAGTGCCCGGGATGAACGAAATCTGAAATTATTATTATTATTTTTTTTAAGAATAATGCTGAGTGCCTTTTAAAGTTGGCAGTGTGCTCGGCACTTTTCAAAGAAATTATATTACAAGTAATTAGTTTGGAGTTCTATACAGAATTATTTTAGCCATTTTTTTTCTTTTAGTTTGGCAATAGCTGAGGCACCAATTTTAATGAATTTAAATTGTAGCAAAGTCAAGACCACAGTGACTGTTTAGTAAAAAATTAGTAAGTATTGTATGCAACTAATATATTTTTGAGTCTCTCTAGGCACATGTCAAAGTTGAAAGTGCACCTACGATAGACGGGTTAATGGTCAAGCATTTCCTACGCAAGAACGTTCTTCATCCCAGAGGAAAAGGCCCTACTACTACTATGAAAAGTACTACTCATCACCATTACAGCAAATAAAGTGGCAGAGGTCTCTTTTTGGATCCACGTTACGCATATGAAACTTATCCCAGCACCACCCACAGTTGCTTCAATCTACACCATAGCCAAAGTGGAAAAGCCTAGAGACACAGCCAAAATTCCAGGCCTCAACACATGAACTTTGAACTTTTTAATAATCTTTTTTTCTTTACAGGTTTTGTTATTTTAATTATAAATGTATAGTTTATTAGGTTTGTGTAAATAGTGTGCACACAAAGACGATAGGGTAGGAGCAGGTATATTTTGTTTAGTAATTGTTATTTTGTTTTTATTGATTTGTGTATAGCATATATGCAAACTTTTTGTCACACAATGGAATCCTGGTAAACAAAGCCCATATTTTATATATAATGTAACCCAATGTACTATCTATATTCAATAGGTTGCACCCCAGGAAAATGAGTGTTATATTTAACCCCTTGAGAAAAGGACAATATGATATAAGACATTTGTAGAACCATCTATAAGAAATTGGTTACGAAGGGTGTAGAAATACGAGTTTTCCCTAGGGAAGTTGTTGACTCTGTGATAGAAGGACAGATAGAATATTACCCTGCAACTAGAACAGGTCATGGTATTTGGGAAAAGTAGTTCCAGTGTTTAAAGGTAGAAATGACGGATGGGATTTGTTGGGACTTGGTGGTTGGATTAGTTCTCTGGAAGCAAAGCTATTGGATGCTTTTGTATGTGTGTCTGTACTACCCATCACTCTCTATGTATGTGTCATATGCAGTAAACTTTGATCCAGAAGTGCGTTGCACCCCCACCGACGCTATGCCTCTTTTCGGTAATGTTGGCAGTCCCCCAGAAGAAGAGACCGAGAAGAAATCAACTGCGCCGATATAATGGCCGAAAAGGAATGACAAGGCACAATTGGACAATCTCCTGGACCAGCAGGACTATGCAATGGTTTACTGTTCTTTAAATAGACTGTCTCTAAAGAATAAGAGGGGACTAAGAAGATTGGATATGAGGCTATGAGGAAAGTGGGAGGTCACCCAGAGGCGTGTATCAGCCACAAGGAAAGGATCATAAGTCAGCCATTTTTGACCATAGCAGCCATTTTGCTGTTTTGCCATTCTGAATAAATGCAGTATGAAAGATGCGTGCAAGATGGATATTTGTGCAATCGCTTCCGGTTGAAATTAGCCCCCACCAATTTTCATAAATTTTAGCCGCCATAATGTGCTAGTAGTTATAGAAGAGCAGTGTGAATAGTAATTTAGAAATTGGTAATGGGTTTTGTAGTAATAGTCAACCTGGTAAACAGAAAAGATATTATACCAGCCACACCGATATATATCTCTCTACAAACAAGAACTCCTGTAACCATATATATATATTTATTTTCTTCTGACCCCCAAAACCTGCACCACTAGTTCAGTACGACAAAGTATATCAACAATATCAAAAACAATTTAGTAGTTGTTAGGTTATGGACCCATGACAAAATGAGGGAAAGAGAATTGTTATGGGACTGATATTAATCATTTGCATGTTTGTAGTATTATTTGTTATTATTTCATGCTGCAAAATAATGTGTTCATCTTTATGTAAAATGATTATGCCTTCTGTTAAGTCAGTTAGCCACACGTATGCTTCACTGAACATTAACGCCCCTATTCCTGGTCCCGCAACTATAACATACGACTCTAGAATTACACCCACTAGTGTCCCGACACCTTTAGTGGATTATGATAATATTCAAATCCAGTACGAGACCCCCGCACCAGTTTGCGAGCAATGCTCCAGTTTGTTACACTTAACCACATCGCCCATAATAATGCCTGGTAACTGTCACGGTTGTGCTCGCCACAAACCAGGGTCGGACCGCGAGGCTGAGGTGGGGTTGTAAAAGCACCGACCTTAGACCGCGCAGGCTGATCCGGATTGCGCAGTTCGTAGTCATATGTAGCAGAATCAGGATTGGAGAAGACAGCATCGTCGTTGTACAAGCCAGGGTCAGGACAGGAGACGTCAGAATAAACATTGTCCACGCAGGAGTTCGGCAACAGGGAGTCAGGAAAGCCCCGCTTCAGCTTAGGAGCGCGGGGGAGGCCTCTGCGCATGTGGCGACCATGGCCCATGGTACTGGTCACAGGAGGTGGAAGACAGACCAGATTACACACCGCCTAGCTGCACGGGTAAACCAGTGCACAGCGCAAGAGTCCTGATCGGGCTGGGGAATCCTCTGTTTCAGCGCAGGAACCAGGACACGGCCTCTCTAGATTAGGGAAAGAGTAGGCCCCAGGAACCAGGAAGCTGAAGATACACAGGGAAACCTCCGCTTCAGTGCAGGAATCCAGGAGGCTGAAGGACGCAGGGACGAAACCTCTGCTTCAGTGCAGGAATCCAGGAGACTGAAGGACGCAGGGACGAAACCACTGCTACAGCACAGGAGAACAGGAAGCTGAAGGACGCAAGACGGAACCTCCGCTTCAGCACAGGGGAACAAGCGGGAGCTTGAGGGAAGCTGAAGGACGCAGGACGGAACCTCCACTTCAGCACAGGAGAACAAGCGGAAGCTTGAAGGAAGCTGAAGGACGCAGGGTGGAACCTCCGCTTCAGCACAGGAGAACAAGCGGGAGCTTGTGGCAGAACAGGTAGTGACATCCGGTAAGGACTATGCTCGGCCGGGAGCATTGTGGGAAAACAGTACTTAAAGGCCAGAGGGCCAATCCCCGGCGGGGGTGTGAAGGTACTGCTCCAATGAGTGAATGCAAGTCTAGGTTGCAGTGATAGGCTGCACAGCTGCAGTAGATACCAGAGGGAGTGTGTATTGCTTTGGTGAGTGAATCCAGGCTGCAGCAAACATCAGGAGAGCTGTTCCAGAACTGCACCGGTCTGCAAGGTAAGGGAACCAGTAAACCGCGGAGCGGATTCCTTCCAGTACCCCCCCCCTTCACGCGAGACCTCCGGGCGAACATGAGCACTCATAGAGTTGGAGGACCGGGAATTGTTGCTGAACCGTCTAGGATTGGGGTTAGAGTCGTGGTCCTGAGACTCGTGGTTAGTCCTTAGTGTACCCCCACCCCCCAGTGAGAACTGCGGCCAGACAGGACCATCCATGGGTCTCGGGGACATTGAGTTGTTCCTAAAATTCTTTAGGTGGAAAGGGCATCCGTAAACGAGCAGTTCTTTGGTGAGTACAGTTCTAGGATATGAGATTGATGGAAGAAACATCCTTGGTACATGGCTCGCCTCGCAAAATGTCTTGGAAATCCAGGGCTGTGAAGAACCAGAGAGTTCCAGAGCAGAAACGGCAGAAGAACCCCCACTGAAAGCCCAGTCTTTAATAAAGGAACCGGAATCTAGGATCAGCGGCCCTGATAGTTGATCGAATACACCAGGAGGAACTTTGTAACAGAAAAAGTCTTGGCTGACCACTGCATGTTGGAATTTGCGAGGAATTTTTCCTCTAGAAGGCTCCCAGGTAATGGTTAGTAAGGGTATAGGCTGGTTGGAAGCATCTCCCGGTATTGGTATGGAAGGTGACAAGGCAAGCAGTAAACCAGGCATAGGGACCGAAATCTTGGGATACGTACAGAGTATTTCCAACTGAGAGGAAATAACAGGGGCAACCGAAAATTCCGAGGGACAAAACCATGGTTTAGCAGGAGCAGAGAAGCAAACAACAGTAGAGCTCTCCAATACTGGGAAATCTTCATTGGAAGATAGTATTGTCAGTGAATCAGGAATAGACCTTGGGATTTTCATATCAGTAGCTTGAGAAAAAGGCAGAGCCAGGGTAGTGGCGGGAGGGAAGCTAACATCAGAAGCTGAAGTCTGTACCTCAGTGACAGGGACCTGAGAATCAACAAGCAGCAAGTATGAACTATGAAAAATCTTAATGACAGGCACCTTAGGAATACAAGGAGTCTTTTCCGAAACTGCAATGGCCCTAACCACAGGGGTACCTAACCTGACAAAAACATGAATAGGTGTGTTTTCTAGTACAAAATCTCTGATCACAGGACTCCTAACCGATAGTGAGGGTGTCTGGGTTTGATTAGAGAAAAAATCAGATGTATTGATAAGTGACTTAGAAACAATTACTGAGGTTCTAGATTTGCTGGACATGTGAGAAAAAATACCCTTTAAGACAGGAGCTTTAATTTCTTCCCAGAGTAACCCCATGTTTGCTGGGGCATATTTAGACACAGTACTGAGGGACTGGGTTTCAGCAAAGGCAGGACAGCTAAATAGCTTAGATTTAAACCCCAGGACTTGTAATATAGGCATGGTGACCTCAGACAGTACTAAGGGAGTGACTACAGATATGCTGATCTCTGGAGAATTAGCCTGGACAGAGAAATCAGGGGGACCCCCAGTCAGGATAATCATTGTAGGAAGAGCTTCAGAATCAGAAGGAGAATCATTACCTCTCAGAGTCTCAAAACTAGTAAGACACAATTCAGCGAAAAGGGAAACAGTGTGCAGGCTTTTTACTAATCTATATGAAAAAGCGTCACTTTTGGGAGAAAACCGTGCGTCAGCAAACATTCCTGGGAACATAATATGAACCCCAGGAGGGACATACAGACTACTATATGCTTTTAACCCTAAGCCTAAAGAGGAGGAGAACTCAGACAGTACACGGGGGTTAATCATAACTGTACTGGTCTCTGAAGTAGGTATTTGGTAAGGAATGTCTGGGAAACCAGAAATTACTGCAGACTCCATAATGTGGGAACTATGCGCTGAAGCAGGGATCACCGCTATGTGGGCGACAGGCTGGTTCAGTGAAATAGCCGGGAGAAGGAACTCTGCGACCAAGCTTAGGGAAAAACCTGACTCCTGACTACATTTATCAGGAACCAGAACTTTAGCCGAAGTCTCCGGAGGCAAAACTGCGGAAACTTGAGCTGAAGCAGGGGATTTATAGCAAAAAATATCTAAGGACTCCGTACGGTTATGGGAATCCCTCAATGCAACCTCTGCTGTCTGACTTGGGGACTCATTCTCTGAGGCTAAAACGAAGGCATTAACTTGGAGGCAGCAAGAATTTACAGGGGTTAATGCAGACAATGCCTGAGAGTAGAACATAGGTAATCTTCTCTCTGTATTAGGAGAGACCAGGAATCTCTCTTCTGGAGCTAGGGGCGTGACCATGGCTGGCAGAGAACAGGGAATTATCAAAGGAGACTCAGAGAGCTGCCCCACAGGGGTTAATACAGAAATGACCCTGGGAACAGAACTTAGGGATTCTCTCTCTGACGGGGAAAGCGCACAGGACTGCCTAGCAGAGGTTAAAGCTGGAAAACCCTCAAGACCTAAAGAGAGGGATTCAGAGCTAGAAATAGGGGAACTAAGGGACTTATTCTCTGATACTAGAACCTTAGTGTTAGTTAGTGAAACATATGTACTCTCCAGGGGAACCTCACAGGACTGATCGGCAGGGGTTAACGTAGACATATCATTAGTGTCAGGGAACCCGGGCACACAATCAGAGCTAGGGACTGTGGCAGTTACTACGTTAGGAGATATTGCTAATGGGTTCGTTTGGTCATCTCCCGGAGAGGGAGATACGTCCCCCGGTTTAGCGACAGGACTGGCAGCAGAGGAAAACCGCCAGAGGACGGCGTTAGCGGCCAGGGGGCGATCCTGTTTTAACAAGTAACCGTCCAATGCCAAGGAAAGTACATGCAGCGTGTCGTGAGCGAGAGCCAACATGACGGAACGGTCCGGGAGTACTACAGGAATGTCCAATGTTAAAGCCAGGGCATTGAGTGTACTACAGGCGTTGACCAGTTCCACAGGACTCACCTTATCCCCAGTTAAAGGGGAATCAGGGGAGAAAGCACTGTTTGCACTGGCCAGAACACTGGCCAGATACTGTTTTAAGTCTCTGAGGCAGTAAGCCTTACAAAGCAGATCATTACGGCATTTCTTTTGCAAGGGAGTTAAGCCCTCCGACATAAACGGATCTTCCATCAGGGGTATTATATCGCACAAATAATCATTCTCAAACTGGGACTGGTCTACAGACTGGGACAGGTTTTTAGGAAAAAACTTACCAACCCACACCTCAGCGCGGTCCGAGTTTGTGAGGCCGAGCATACTGTCACGGTTGTGCTCGCCACAAACCAGGGTCGGACCCCGAGGCTGAGGTGGGATTGTAAAAGCACCGACCTTAGACCGCGCAGGCTGATCCGGATTGCGCAGTTCGTAGTCATACTGCTGCGGCCAAGTTTATTCGAGCATTTGCCCGTTCTTGGCCGCAGCAGTATCCTGGCGCGCGCCGCAGGGTGACGGGCGCGCACCGAAGCAGCGGAAGAGCGCCCTCCGATCGGGGCGCTCTCCCTACCGCTGCCGGGTCCGCCGGGTCCCCCGGAACCCCCTGCCGCCGTCCCGCGATTGCGGGACACCAGGGCTCCCTCGGGGAGCCCTGGACGCGCGTGCAGGGGGCGCTGGCACCCGATGATGCGTGACCGCGCATCGGTGATGCGCGGCACGCTGAGGGAGTGCGGCTCGCAAGCCGGAACATTTCCCGGCTTGCGGAATGAGCCGCACTCGGATAAACTGTGTCGGCAGTGTATGTAGCAGAATCAGGATTGGAGAAGACAGCATCGTCGTTGTACAAGCCAGGGTCAGGACAGGAGACGTCAGAATAAACATTGTCCACGCAGGAGTTCGGCAACAGGGAGTCAGGAAAGCCCCGCTTCAGCTTAGGAGCGCGGGGGAGGCCTCTGCGCATGCGGCGACCATGGCCCATGGTACTGGTCACAGGAGGTGGAAGACAGACCAGATTACACACCGCCTAGCTGCACGGGTAAACCAGTGCACAGCGCAAGAGTCCTGATCGGGCTGGGGAATCCTCTGTTTCAGCGCAGGAACCAGGACATGGCCTATCTAGATTAGGGAGAGAGTAGGCCCCAGGAACCAGGAAGCTGAAGATACACAGGGAAACCTCCGCTTCAGTGCAGGAATCCAGGAGGCTGAAGGATGCAGGGACGAAACCTCTGCTTCAGTGCAGGAATCCAGGAGACTGAAGGACGCAGGGACGAAACCACTGCTACAGCACAGGAGAACAGGAAGCTGAAGGATGCAGGACGGAACCTCCGCTTCAGCACAGGGGAACAAGCGGGAGCTTGAGGGAAGCTGAAGGACGCAGGACGGAAGCTCCGCTTCAGCACAGGAGAACAAGCGGAAGCTTGAAGGAAGCTGAAGGACGCAGGGCGGAACCTCCGCTTCAGCACAGGAGAACAAGCGGGAGCTTGTGGCAGAACAGGTAGTGACATCCGGTAAGGACTATGCTCGGCTGGGAGCATTGTGGGAAAACAGTACTTAAAGGCCAGAGGGCCAATCCCCGGCGGGGGTGTGAAGGTACTGCTCCAATGAGTGAATGCAAGTCTAGGTTGCAGTGATAGGCTGCACAGCTGCAGTAGATACCAGAGGGAGTGTGTATTGCTTTGGTGAGTGAATCCAGGCTGCAGCAAACATCAGGAGAGCTGTTCCAGAACTGCACCGGTCTGCAAGGTAAGGCAACCAGTAAACCGCGGAGTGGATTCCTTACAGTAACTCATCTCTAACTCCTCCTATTTACACAACTCAATCATAAATTGGCAGACAGGGGGCAATATCCCAACACATTGGAAAAACATCTTCACATTATTTGGAACAGGGGCCATGGACGCCATAAAGGTCGGACTTCATGAACATTTAGCATAAATAAGTATTACATACTGTAATTTCTCAGCATATTTAATGTTTCGTGGGTTGGATGTGATACTTTTAATGGGTCAGCATTAATCCTCACTAAATAAGTACACGCTGGCCTAATTATGAGACCCGCCATAGGCAGATTTGGTAGGAAATAATAATTCATCTTTTACTGACTTGCATTGGACACAAACAGCTTACTTGGAGAAGAAGTTACATTACGAATATAAATTGGGGGTGTCTCATCAATAGACAAAATGAGGGGAGGGGGGAGATTAGAGACTGACCAGTCTTCTGAATCTATCCATGCACTGTTATTAAGGGGAGAAAATTGCCTTATTGCCAATATGTATTGTTTGTATACAAGGAGAAATTAGCCATTACAGGTTTTCATTTGTCTTTTAGAACTTTTAGTCCTTCCTATTGGATTGGTCCTGAAAATCCGGTAATAATAATAGTTCTGACCAGTGTCTCTGTCACAATGGTCATTAACAATCCCAATAGACAAAACGGGCGACGAGAAAAGAGGTTGACCAGTTGTCACGATGGTCATTAACCATCCCATTGTGGTGTATTTAATGTTTAGCACAAGAAATAACACAACAATCACCGATGATGCAAACAGGGTTTATTCATAATCAAGCAGAGCTCTTCTATGCACATTTACAGATTAGTCTGATAGTTAATATCTTGCCTGGCACATGCCGAGAGAATTAGAGACAAAAGGTTAGAGAAACAGAGGGATGACCAAAACAAATAACAGTGCTTTAACCCGCCATGTATATCATCTAAATATAAAGGAAATCTGAAAAGCTTTAATATTTCTACTTAAAAAGAAGCCTATTTTATTTAATGAAACCAAGTATTCTCATATCTCTGTGCCCAAGACATGCATGAAAACGAGAGGTAACTCTCAATGTATTACTTCCTGGTAAAACATTTTATACAATTTTAACAAAAAACATGTTTAAGTATTATTTAGCATATTCACTTGAATTGGGCTGCAAGGTAACTGCTAGAGCTGGAAGCCTTCTTGTAGAGCAGCACCACTTAGTAAACATGGACCTACAGCTGCACAACAGGCCATATGGGCTAAGTCCCCCTTCTCCAGCACCTGGGGAAGACATCATGTTGAATTGGAGCCATAGACCTGATTACGGTTTGACTTTGTGAACATAAGACACCTTGACTTGAATGGACCAGGAGGTCTGTTAGGAAATCATACTGCTTAGTTCGCCCCAAAGTGTTATCTAAAATATCTAACCACGTGCTCAATGTAACAAAGTATTGCAAAGCGTATATGTGAGTTGCATGGTATTTTTAACCATATGTTAAATGAAAATGTAAAATGAATATTTCTTCGTTACTCTTACTCAGAACCCATAACACACTTTATGAATGAAAGGGTCAATTTACTACAGTATCCCGGCTGCAACATTTGGGCAGAACCAGTGGAATAAACTGAGAAATATTCATCAAGAAAAAGGAATCCCATTAAAAGCAAAGGGAGTTTTTCCTGTGATAAATCTGGTGCAATTCTTTTGCACAGTCTTTGCATCAGTTTTGCTTAAGTAAACAACACACAAGGTGTCTTACAGGTTAATGTAGTGTTATATAGCTTTGCACCACTTAGTAAATATTCCCCTTATGTTTTCAGTGCTGGAGAGGCTGCAACATTGCTTAATACACCAATATACAGTAAAACACTGCAACGCACCAACGTTACTAAATGGTGCTAAGTCTTAGCACATTTTTCATACAATTAGTGGGATTTAAGGTGAACTAAGACTTAGCCTCAACGTATCCAACATATCCAACATTTCCAATGTTTACTTATTTTATTGATAAGCTACTAAAATGCCCCTTCTTTTTTTGCTCACCTAACACCTGCATTTTAACACGCTAATAGAATTGATGGGTGAGGGGCTTACAGATTGTGTGGCTTACGGGCATGCACAAAGTAATAACTATCAGAATCAGAAATGTTCAAAGCTGACCGGTGTTCACGTGGAAGTACCTCCAGTTTCTCAATTTCATAACCAGCCCCTTTAAAAGCCAGTTCCAGGCCTTCCTTTGTTATGGCCATGCAATAAAAGCACTTTTGGCCAACATAGTAAAAGGAACAATTTAGCGAACTCAGAACGATTAAGTGACCTCCGGGCTTGATCAGGTCATGGAAATGTTTCAGGGTATTGCAAAGAGACTGGATATCCTTGCAGGCAACTTCCAAGCAGAGGCAGCTGAGTATGCAATCTGCTGGTGGCAGAACTTCAGGCTCAAATGGGTTTCTTTTCAAGACATCACACTTTAGGACTTGTTTCACGGTTCTACGGAGTGTACCTTCTTTTTCCTTCCAGTTCTCACTGTCAAAACAAATAAACATTAAAGGCATTTTATTGTTTGTTTATTTATCCCTATGGATGGAATGTTAGGCCTTAGACCCTTTGGAAAATGTTCTGTGTATACATCACAACATCTTTTTCCTTTTACTCTGTTGGGCTGAAAATCTCTGACACAACAAATTAACCACACCGCTCACCTCATTGGATGCAGTAGTAACTTATGACCTGTGCATATAGGGGAAAGAATTCAGCATAGATCCAAACAAAAAGCTGATGACAGAATCACCAAAAGATTCCTATTTCCTGCACTCAGTCTGGTATAGTTTAGTGTATTTAGCACAAATGTCTAACAGGTATGCTACTTAGATGGTAAATAGATACAGGTTACCCATAGTAGCCGGTCCCATCCCTGTAGGAGGATGGATACCAGTAAAAGCCAAAATGGCCAAAGACAATAAAACTTTATTAATTATTTGACATCGACGAATGAACAATTACAGTGACCATATATACAGTGTAGGGATATAAACCTCCCCAAATATAAAAAAAAGGTAGGTGGGTGCTAGACACACAATTCAGAAATCCACGAACGTATCTACGTTACCAATAACCATATAATAATGTGTGTTAGTGTAACGGGTATTCCCCCATACAATCGCATATAATGTGTGTGTGCGGGGAACTTAGTGTTACCAAGTGTGGTGCTTTACCTGTTAGGCTCACAGGGGGTCTAAGCCTCCGCCACGGGGAGCCTGGGGCACGTATAATAGTAATAGGAGTAACCTCGTACTCGGTGCAGCGCCTCCACCTGCGATGACTCCCACCAGAGGGGGAGTGATCCTCGCAGGACAATATATATATATAGATCACACAACAGCATGTAAAACAACCAATAACTTTACTTGTGAGCATTGAACGTATTTGCATATAATAACCAGGTGTCCCTCCCTAGAGGAGACACTACTACGGTGTCTCGCAGGATGCAACCTCCTCCCACCGGGTAATCCCAGCCCGTGTCCAGTGACCCCACACAATATGTCCCTTTAAATGATATTGATGTGTGTGTGACTGCGCAGCCACTAGTCCCGTGTGAGTACTCTGTTGTTACACTTATAACGATACCTGCCTGGTGCGGCGGCACCTGGCTTTCAAGGATCTTCTCAAAGGATCAGACGAGCTCCTACACGACATCCAGGATCCAGCCGTGTGGTGATCCGTCAGGGGCGATCCCACCCTGAAGATAGTCCAGCTCTCTTTAATGGCGGAGACTTGAGCCCAAGTCTCTCAGCAGGAAACACAGCGTCTGCTGTGTCCCTAACTAGCAAACGGCTAATGGGGCAGGGTCCCTAACCTAGGGCCTGTCCCTATAGCACTCAGCTACTGTGACTCAGGGCTATCTGGGGCCTAGAGGGCTGCTGGCCTAGTGCAGGGAGTCACTGACTCCTGCACCCTACCTCCTTCCCCTAGCTGCTCCGGTCACCAACTGAACTAGCGTGCTCCAAACCCGCAAAATGTATCTTATCTCCCTTGCAGGGAGATCCTCCAGCCCTATTGGCTACCTGGCGTCACCTGACTCTGCCCCTGTGCACCCTGGGGGCTGACTGCTCTTGGGAGCTATTCTCCCTGCGGGGGCCTCGCGCGCACTTCTCTTGCGCATGCGCAACTACATAGAAGATGGCGGCGCCCTGCTCGGGAGCCGCCGGGGACTCTGAGACACAGAGAGCGCTCCCTGCACTAGCCCCCACCCCCCAGAAGTGCCGGCGGGTTTGCCGCGTGACCCTCGGCAGCGGAGGTAAGAGGAGGGGGGGGGGGTTGCGGGACAAGGGGAACCAACTACATCCTCCCCCTGGAAAAAACCCCAACGTCCTCGCTTGGGATACAGAGCTCAACCATGTACAGAAATTATATAATAAAAATGCAGTTTGATCATATAACAGCACATGCACGACTCTAAACAATATTGCACAATTATGTGAGCATCACAATCACAGATTGGATCTTGCTCTGAGACCACTGCTGAGCCTCATAATGGGGTGCCCCAATTTGATCATAGGTTACCCGAGTTGGAGGGTACCTGACTCTTTGGCTCCTGCGGAGCTGTTCTTCTGCAACTCCCTCGGGGGAGTAATAAACACAGTCCTCAGGCTCAGCCTCTTCCCTTGAGGGGAGAAATGTCTCTGAACAGTCTCTGTTAGGCACAAAGCACGGGCTCTGTGGATCCAAATGCTGGCCTGTTGGTGCCACCTTAGTAGGCGTTGGCCTATGGAACCCTTTACCTGTAGCTCCTCTGGGAGATGCCCCTTCTGTGGGGTAGTCCCTTTGAGAGGGTCCTTCCATAGGATCTTCAGGAGTTTCAGAGTGGGTCTCGTTATTGACAGTCTCTTGACCCATCCCTGATAAGTTGGACTCACCGTTGAGCGGTGTGGCCGGTATCTCTGCTTCCTCATCTCCCACTTGTGGAATGGGGAGAAGATGATTACGGTGCCATACCTTTAGCCGGCCTTCAGTGTCTTTGATGCGATAGACCGGGAGGCCAGGCATCTGAGATTCTATTTCATATACCCCATCTCTCCATCGATCGGCCAATTTGTGTTTTCCCGGGACTCCCAAATTCCGAAGCAACACAGCGTCCCCAGGACGAAGTTCCCGATATTTGACCTTATGATCGTATCGCCTTTTATTTCCCACGTTCAGCTTAGCTGTAGACTTCTCAGCTTGTTGATAGGCCTGCTGTAAACTGTCTTTAAGTCTTTACACGTATTTGAAATGGGTAGCATTGTGTATACCATCCGTCGAGACTCTAAGACGTACATCCACTGGCAGTCTCGCCTCTCGCCCAAACATGAGGAATTATGGGGAGAATCCAGTTGACTCGTGTCGTGTGCAATAGTACGCATGCGCCAGAGCCTCCACGTGTTAACTCCATTCAGTTTTCTAAACACTCTGTAGAGTTCCGAGCATGTCCAGTAAGGTTCGATTAAATCATTCTGGCAGTGCATCTCCTTCGGGGTGATACGGGGTCGTTCGTGATTTGGCAATGTTTAGCATTTTGAGCAGTTCTCGGATCAACGTGCTCTCGAAGTCCCGACCTTGGTCTGAGTGAAGGCGGTTGGGAAGACCGTAGTGCACGAAATACTTCTCCCATAATATTTTTGCCACTGTGATGGCTTTCTAATCTTTCGTGGTGATGGCCTGGGCATAATGGATGTAATGGTCCGTGATGACCAGCACGTTGCATATTCCCCTGCTATCGGTCTCAATGCACAGAAAGTCCATACACAAAAGGTCCATTTGGCCAGAACTCTTCAGATGGCCCATGGGTGCTGCTCTGGTCGGCAGGGTCTTGCGCTGTATACACCTAGTACAACGGCGACAGTGGCGTTCGACGGCCTCTCGCATCTTTGGCCAGAAAAAGCGGTCTCTGACCAACCCAAAGGTCTTCTCTACTCCGAGATGTCCATGCTCATCATGTAGGGACTTCAACACCATGTATTGCAATTTCTTAGGGAGGACTAGTTGTCGCCTATCCGGTTGGTTGTGGTATTGCACCACCCGATAGAGTAAGCAGTTGTCTATTTCGAATTTGTCCATTTCCCACATGAGCAAGGCCACCAAGTCATTGGGAGCACGCTTCAGAAGGGCTGGGTTCTTCTTTTCGACGGCTTGCCTAATAATACTAACGACAGGATCGCGTATTTGGTAGTCTACCAGATCTTTCCACCGTAGCACTTTGTCATGCGTTATGTTCATCCCTTTTGGATCGCAGTAGGCGGCTGGGACAGCCTGCGACTGGCATCCCAATGAATCTGCAACCCTTAATTCTGAGAAGGCCACTTGGTCGTTGATGATGGCGGCAGTGCTACACATAGCTCGCACCCTGGGTCCTGGGAGTTCTTCCCATTCCTCATCATCTTGAGTAGCACTTAGCCCTGGCCGTCGGGAGAGGGCGTCAGCCCCGATATTCAAGGGTCCCGGCTTACACTTCAGGGAGAAGCGGTAATTGTTCAGAGCGGCCAGCCATTGTTGTCCTGCTGCATCCAATTTGGCCGAAGTATTTATGTACGTGAGGGGATTGTTATTCGTCCTTACCTCAAATGTAACCCCGTAAAGGTAAT
Organism: Ascaphus truei; assembly: GCF_040206685.1. Classification (NCBI taxonomy): domain Eukaryota; kingdom Metazoa; phylum Chordata; class Amphibia; order Anura; family Ascaphidae; genus Ascaphus; species Ascaphus truei. The sequence continues at coordinate 183,971 of NW_027456804.1, read as the reverse complement.
CGTGGAGCTTCTCGGTGATCGCCCACTTGAGAGCCAGGAACTCCAACTTGTGGACGGGGTATCTCTGTTCACTGGGGGTCAGACTGCGGCTGATGTACTGCACCGACACACTTTATTCAAGCAAATACCCGGTATGTACCTGGCAGATACCTGGAATGCGCCGCTCCCCACCTCTGACAAGCCCCGTTGCATTTGCCTTCCCAGCCTGGGTTCATGCCTGGCTGATGGGCGGCTGATCTGTTAAATGATAATGATTAGGATTTAATAGGCTGCAATGCTTCGCGTGTCTACCAGATGGCATAAATTCATGAATTGTAATGCAGTATATATATATATACTGTGCAGTATTGCAGCCAGCGGGAATAAAATGCTTCAATCCCTGCTTGGAAAATAACTCAATGCACTCGGGCAGAAAACAGTCACAAACCTCAATACACCCGGGTATACCCGAATTCGTGGGACTAGCCAAGCTCGAATAAAGTGTGTCGCCAGTGTAGGCTACAGGCTGAAGGCCCTAGGGGTGCTTCTGATGCAGGACGGCACCCAGACCATTGAGACTGGCATCCACATGTAGAACGTTTGGTTGTTCGAGATCAGCATACGCAAGCACCGGCGCTTCGGTCAAGGATTTCTTAAATTTCAGGAAGGCCTGTTCACACTCAGACGTCCATTTATCACCAAACGGTTCGCGAGCCGATACAGCCTTCCTTCCGCTATCTTCGGGGTATATCTTCAACAGATTGTTCAGGGGTTTAGCTCTACTAGGGTACCCTTCCACGAAGAGACGGTAATACCCACAGAACCCCAGGAAGGATCGTAGTTCTGTGACATTCTCGGGACGTGGTCAGTTTATGACCGCTTCTACTTTGGCTGGGTCGGTGGTGATCCCTTGAGCAGACACGATGTCCCCCACGTAGGTCACCGAGGTGTGACAAAACCGGCACTTGTCTAGGGACAATTTCAACCCTTCCTTCCCAAGACGGTCTATCACTTTAAGTAGCCTTTCTTCATGCTCTTCCAGAGTTCTTCCAAAGACAATGATGTCGTCCAGGTAGACGAGACACTCCCGAGGGTTCATGTCCCTGATTGTCTTCTCCATCAGTCTTTGGAAAGTAGCAGGGGCCCCACATATACCTTGGGGCATACGTGTAAATTGGTAGAACCCCATGGGGCAGACAAAGGCTGTTTTCTCCTGATCCTCTGCATTCATGGGTACCTGATAGTACCCAGATTGTAGATCAAGCACACTGAGCCATTGGCTTCCATTCAGAGCATTCAGGATCTCTTCAATGCGGGGAAGGTTGTACTGGTCCGGTATCGTACGGTTATTCAGGGTTCGATAGTCGACACACAGTCGTACGGATCCATTCTTCTTCCTTACCACCACTATGGGAGAGGCGTAAGGGCTCCGAGACTCCGTCAATATCCCAGCGGTCTCCATTTCTTGCAAGACATTCCTTACATCGTCCACATCTCTAGGGGCGATGCGACGAGAGTGTTCCCGGAGCGGAGTGGCATCACTCAGTCTAATGGCATATTGAGCGCTGCGACTGCACCCCACATCCATCTCACTCGTGGAGAATACAGTCCGTCGTTTATTCAATTGGGTTGTCAGCCGCTCTTTCCACTCCATTGGCAACGTTGACTCGCCAAAGTTGAAGTCTAACTCGACTAATCGCTCATCCACTGCAGCAGCGTTCACCTGAGACGTTGTTTCCACAGGGCTAACCGGATATATGCAACCCAGACTCAGTCCGGCATCAAGATCCATCGGGAATGGGGAGATGTTCTGCACATATACGTAAGTTTGTAGAGGGATTTTAGTCGTCCACTCCCTTACTTCGGGTAGAACCCGATACCCTCTCTGAACTTCTTCCTCAGGGGTTCTCTCCAGAGAGAACAGCTGATCGTTCTCATCTCGCTCGGGATAACAGCACCAGATGGCCATTCGTCGCACTCCCCCTGGTAATATGGTCGTCAGTCCGCGTTGATGATTGTAGAGATCCCCGTGACGTTCCAAGGCATATACCTGGTTGCACTCTTCTCGTAAGACGGGGTCTAGGAGCGAAATTGCCAGTGGCAACTCGTTGGTCTCTTTCAGGTATGCTCTGATTACAGCTTGTACTATATCAGTGTTGGTTCCCAAGATGATCGGATACTGATCTTGGGGCTCCGGGCATACCATTGCCGCTACATGCATGGGGTGTTTCTTGCCGGTGTTCAGTTGAAGTATTTCCAGTTGCACCCTTACAATCCCATCGATGGGGTAGTCTTCATTACTTAACCCCCTAACCTTCATATGTTCGGCCGACCTCAGGGGGCAGTGTCTAAGGTGCTGGTCATAGAACTTGCGATTTATAATGGTCACTTGTGATCCCATGTCCAGTAGGGCCAATGCGTAGATCCCTTCCAGTACAACAGGTACGATGGCCGCGGGGCCTACTGCACCGACACACTTTATTCGAGCAAATACCCGGTATGTACCTGGCAGATACCTGGAATGCGCCACTCCTCACCTCTGACAAGCCCCGTTGCATTTGCCTTCCCAGCCTGGGTTCATGCCTGGCTGACGGGCGGCTGATCTGTTAAATGATAATGATTAGGATTTAATAGGCTGCAATGCTTCGCGTGTCTACCAGATGGCATAAATTCATGAATTGTAATGCAGTATATATATATATACTGTGCAGAATTGAAGCCAGCAGGAATAAAATGCTTCAATCCCTGCTTGGAAAATAACTCAATGCACTCGGGCAGAAAACAGTCACAAACCTCAATACACCCGGGTATACCCGAATTCGTGGGACTAGCCGAGCTCGAATAAAGTGTGTCGCCAGTGTACTTGACTGTAAGCTTCCCTTGGTGAGGCGTCATCACTGGGGCCGGAGGCAGAAGAGGCATCTTTGGTTCCAGAAAGAGGGGGTTCCAGGTCAGACGCTGCCATTTGTACGCGACAGACCATTGACCGGGCTGATTTTCCTCTATCGGGAGGTTTCTCCTCTGGAGGGTCCTCCCTCTCCGGACTGTTACTGGAAAAGTGGCCCTTCTTACCGCAGTTATAGCTCACAACCTTGTGGCGTTCTGGACGAACCTTGGATGGGGAAGGTGGACTGTCGGAGGGTTTCGGCTTGTACCCCTTGGACAGAGCGGCAGACTCTTCCTTTTCCATAGAGCACTTTCCCTTTGAGACGGGGGGGTTCTTGGATTTTGCGGTAGAGTGTAGCAAAGCATGTGCCTCCTGAATTTTCACCAGGCGCATCAACCCGGTGAACGTAGGGGGACTCCCGTCCATTATTTTGCTGCAGAGCATATTGGCTATGGGGTGAGTGGGGCTTGATCCCCGCAGGTACTGCTTACGAAGTGCCTCATCCATCCCAGGGGCAGGAATCAGCTTACGACTGAGTAGGATTCCCAAGACCAGTTGCAGGCGGTGTATAAAGGCCGACAAGTCCTCTCCCTCCTTCTGATAGAGATTGTAGTACTTCGTCCAGATCGCTCCTTCATCTTCTGCTAGTCCGTACGCTTCCAGCAGGAATTCCACTATCTCCAACGCTGTCAACTCTGGATGTTGGTCCCTGTGGGTGGTTACAATGGCAGAAGCGGGAGGCCTGAGACACTCCATGATACGCTGCCTCTTTACTGTGTTAGTGCACGACCATTCCTCTACAACTTTTAACGCATTCTACCTCCAAAGGTCTATCCCTCTCTCCCCCTGTCGTGTTGGAAGTACTCCCGAGAAGGCTTTGAGTTTCTGGTAGCTTTGGGACTGGGAGGCCAGGGTGATGGCTTCGACGAATTGGGGTAGCGTCCCCCCCATTGCAGAACCTTCATTAGTTACCCTCTCTCTGATAGGCCGGGAGTATCCCTCACGGGGTGCGGTGGGGGGTGAAGGGGGCGGACTGTCAGCCCAACTAGTGGCTCCCGTGAGAGCGTTTGGGGTAAAGGAGACTTTGGGTGGTGGACGTTCGACCCGGTTTGGGGTACTTGACACTGGTGCAGTTGGTGTCCAAGTACTGGTGGATGGTTCATCTGGAGCCGGAGGAGGGGCCCTTGGTGAAAACATTTCCCGTATTACTGGTAAGTCCGAGTATATAACGGGGTAGCCTTCTGGTGGGCACTCGGGGGCTACTAGAGTGTTCGGGGCCGTCTCTTGGCATATGTCCCGCACCACAGTGAATAGTATGGTGCTCCAATAAAAAGTAGGGTCGAACACCCTGTCCCGGTACCATACTTTATCTGACCCTATGAGCTCCCTCAGCGAGTCCCGGATGTTAGTCTCTGCTACTAATGCTGGAACGTTCCCTACGGCCACGACGTAACTAGGGGGCTCCAGGACGGAGATGGCCCACGCATGGACTTCTTGACGTGAGGGAATCCCATGTTGCTGTTCTCTTATGATACAGGTTTGAATAGGGCACCCCAGGTCTGATATCTCAGCAGCGCCTCCAAATGTAACGGGTATTCCCCCATACAATCGCATATAATGTGTGTGTGCAGGGAACTTAGTGTTACCAAGTGTGGTGCTTTACCTGTTAGGCTCACAGGGGGCCTAAGCCTCTGCCACGGGGAGCCTGGGGCATGTATAATAGTAATAGGAGTAACCTCGTACTCGGTGCAGCACCTCCACCTGCGATGGCTTCCACCAAAGGGGGAGTGATCCTCGCAGGACAATATATATATATAGATCACACAACAGCATGTAAAACAACCAATAACTTTACTTGTGAGCATAGAACATACTTGCATATAATTACCAGGTGTCCCTCACTCTCGCAGGAAGCAACCTCCTCCCACCGGGTGATCCCTCCCCGTGTCCAGTGACCCCACACAATATGTCCCTTTAAATGATATTGATGTGTGTGTGACTGCGCAGCCACTAGTCCCGTGTGAGTGCTCTGTTGGTGCACTTATAACGATACCTGGCTTTAAAGGATCTTCTCAAAGGATCAGACGAGCTCCTACACGACATCCAGGATCCACCCATGTGGTGATCCATCAGGGGCGATCCCACCCTGAAGATAGTCCAGCTTTCTTTAATGGCGGAGACTTGAGCCCAAGTCTCTCAGCAGGAAACGCAGCGTCTGCTGTGTCCCTAACTAGCAAACGGCTAATGGGGCAGGGTCCCTAACCTAGGGCCTGTCCCTATAGCACTCAGCTACTGTGACTCAGGGCTATCTGGGGCCTAGAGGGCTGTTGTCCTAGTGCAGGGAGTCACTGACTCCTGCACCCTACCTCCTTCCCCTAGCTGCTCCGGTCACCAACTGAACTAGCGTGCTCCAAACCCGCGAAATGTATCTAATCTCCCTTGCAGGGAGATCGTCCAGCCCTATTGGCTACCTGGCGTCACCTGACTCTGCCCCTGTGCACCCTGGGGGCTGACTGCTCTTGGGAGCTATTCTCCCTGCGGGGGCCTCGCGCGCATTTCTCTTGCGCATGCGCAACTACATAGAAGATGGCGGCGCCCTCCTCGGGAGCCGCCGGGGACTCGGAGACACCGAGAGTGCTCCCTGCACTAGCCCCCACCCTCCAGAAGTGCCGGCGGGTCTGCTGCGTGACCCTCGGCAGCGGAGGTAAGAGGAGGGGGGGGGGGGTAGCGGGACAAGGGGACCTAGCTACATCAGCAAAGCAGGATCTCAACATATCTATGATGACCCGATGTATATTCAAGTCATCCACCGGTAATGCTTTATCTGATATGGCCTAATGAGCCATCAAATATTCTAGGCGATTGGTAGGGGTGATAAGCAGACAAATCTGTCTTAACTCTGTGCTAGTGTAGTAATGCTCAGCAGAGAAGTAAGGTAAGCTGCAAACAAACAGTCATGTGTTGCTCACACTGTGTCTATATCCCCCTCAATATGCAGTATATACTGTATACATATGGAACACCGCACTTTAGAAAAACATGCCCCGCTAACCTGTGGTCCATGGAAGAAAACATAATTTGTACTTCACCTTTTGTATGCTCTACATTTTTTGGGAAATTGTTTCCTGAACCGTGGTAATTACATTTTCTTTCTATTAAAACAAACACGTTACTATATCAGGGGTCATTCTCTAGGTTAAACTTCTCATGCATCATCTGAAACATTTCAGCTATTTCCCCAATAACCAAAGCTTAAAGCTGCACTTCAAGCAATATCCTGCATGTGTGTTTTTTTTAAATAAATCAGTTCTGTAGTAAGAAAAAATACTTTTAGCATTTTCTGTTTTAAAAAAAACAACTTTGAAATATCAATTTTCTTGTATTCTATTTTTAAAAGCATGCTTGTTGCTTTAGCAAAGCATACATTCCCCATATTTAAAGATGTCACCAAACTTTGCCGATCAATAGACGGAGTACGAATTGACCGGCAGCTATGCAGTTCTTCAGGTAAGTAGAGCATGCCCAAATGAAACTATTGAAGTAAAAAAAAAACTAAAAAAAAAAAACGGGATCTTGAACTGCAGCTTTAATGTCCAACTCAAACAAAGGTGATATGTGACTCTTTTTCAGCCTTCAGTATTTCGTCCTCTGTGTTTTATTTGATCACACACAGCAATTCCTGGCAGCAAGTTCCATCATAACGCTCCCTTGTAACATAATCACTGCATCTACTGTACCTAACAACGAGAAACCAAGATCCTGTATCTTATTATAATAATATCCTTGGCTAACATATATTGTGTTGCATTTAATTCAGAACCAAGTTCTCAACATACTTCAAATTCATCTAAAAGTATTTTCCCATAATTCCCTAAACCTTTTTTACCCTAAGTAATGTCTCATTTATAGAACGCCCTTCATTGCTCATTTCCTTTTCAGTTGCCGTAGAATTTCTTGACTGATATTGTGATTGTTTATATGACTGGTCTGTAAACCTGACAATGTATTCTTCCACATCGTCTCAAATTCTTCTTTCAGTTTTGTGTTCCTCAGCTCACAGGTTTTCATTCCAGAAGGCTACTGACACTCTTCAATTCTTCTCAGGTATTTATTCTGGATACATTGAATCTCATATTTCCCTTTTTGAATGCAAACAGCCTCCTCACACTTGCTAAGTGCACTCCTCTCAAGCTCCTCCTTTAGAAATGGCCCAATCCTGAAGAAGTCTTCTCTGTATCTTTCTATGAGATGCACATTTTCGAATCCACTCTCAGGCTCCTGTTTAAGTAACAGCTACAGTACATCTTTTTCTTCCTTACCTAGGGTATGATCAATATTATCTTTAAAGCTTCTACATGTTTCACAGCCCTCCACCAGCTTTTTATTCAAACAATACATTTCACATATATAACGAAAAAACTGCTAGGTTTTTTATTTCGGTTCTCAAAAGTCCTATAGCATTTTCTGGTTTCAGGTCAGCATTATGTGTACACACGTACTGAACAGTGGCATTGTACGCTGGACACGAAAACTGATCAGTTTCTATCACCTCCCTGAAGTTTTCCTTTCAATACGACTGGAATATTGTACGGAAATGTTCACACCTTATTGTCAGGACTGCTTTATGCACAAACAGTAGTGAGAGAAAGTTTGGGAACCTCAATAATAATTATGTACATTCCATTGTTCCATTGTTTTCCCATGATAATCTTTCTTGAATCAAAACCAGTCTTTTCTTAAATATCCAAGAAGGTTTATATTAACCAATTCCATATCTTTTGAAACAAAATGATGTATGAATTAGACAAACAATGAGTAACAGTCAGGTTATGTGCAAAAGTAAGTGAAACCCTGGTTTTATCAGCTAAATTAAAGGGTATAATTGGAATCAGATGTTTAAATAATTAGGTAGATCTTTCGGTGTGAGTTTGGGAGTAAGGTCATGCCATGGTCAAATGAAATCTCTGACCTCAGAAAAGCAGTTATTGATGCTCATTGATCTAGAAAGGGTTACAAGCCCAATTCCCAGGGGTTGGGATGGAGTCCCCACTGTCAGACAGATGAGAACGTTCAAGACCACTTTACAGAGGACCGGTCGCCCTACCAAAATCTCCACAAGAACAAACCGGCAAATCATACAGGAACTCACAAAGAACCCAAGAGTAACATCCAAGAATCTGCAGGCGACTTTCACCTTGGCTAATGTGAGTGTTCATCACTTAACTATCAAAAAAAGACTGAACAAGAATGGTGTTCATGGAATGATAGCCAGGAGGAAAGCACTGCTCTCAAAAAGAACATTGCTGCCATCTGAAATTTGCCAAAGAGCACATAAATGATCCACAAGACTTCTAGTGCAATGTTTTTTGGACAGAAGAGTCAAAAGTAGAACATTTTGGCCTCAATGAGAAACATTATATTTAGCGAAAACCAAACACTGTCTTCGAAGAGAAGAACCTCATCCCAACAGGTTGGTGGATGTGTGATAGTTTGGCGCGGCTTGCCATCATTGACACAACCATCAATACTGCATTGTATCAGAAGATTCTAGAGGAGAATGTCAGGCCATCCGTCCATGAGCTGAAGCTGAACCTAAAGTGGTTATGCAGCAAGACAATTATCCTAAACATACAAGCAGATTCACATAAAAATGGCTTAAGAAATTCAGCGTCTTAGAATGGCCTAGTCAAAGTCTGGACCTAAACCCCATTGAAATGTTGTGGCAGGACCTGAAGCGAGCTGTTCATGCAAGGAAGCTCTCAAATTTCACTGAGTTGAAGCAGTTCTGTAAGGAAGAATGGGCCAAAATTCCTCAAAACCGATGTGAGAGACTGACGAACAGTTACAGGAAACGCTTAGTTGGAATCATTGCTGCTCAAGGGGGCACCACCAGGTACTGAATCTAAAGGTTCACATACGGCACTTCTTCACACATGGATATTGAATGTTCAATCATTTGTTGATAAATAAATGTTGAAAAACTATCAGGTTTTTATGTCATTTGTTTGATCAGTTTATCTTTATTTATTACTAGCTGATATACCCGGCGTTGCCCGGGATTGAATCTCCCGCTCCCCCTCTCTGTCCACTCACCCCCTATCTCTGCGCCCCATTGGCCTCTCTCTGTGGGTGGATGAGTTAGTGACTGGGTGAGTTAGTGACTGTGCGGGTGAGTTAGTCAGTTAGTGAGTGAGTGGGTGAGTTTGTGGGCGAGCGAGTGAGTGAGCGGGTGAGTTAGTGAGGGCGGGTAAGTGAGTTAGTGAGCGGTGTCTCTCAGCTAGTGACTGGGTGGGTGAGTGAGTTAGTGACTGCGTGGGTGAGTTAGTGATTGCGTGGGTGGATGAGTTAGTGACTGGGTGTTTGGGTGAGTTAGTGACTTGAGTGAGTTAGTGACTGGGTGGGTGGGTGAGTGAGTTAGTGACTGGGTGGGTGGGTGAGTGAGTTAGTGACTGGGTGGGTGGGTGGGTGAGTTAGTGACTGGGTGGGTGAGTGAGTTAGTGACTGGGTGTGTGAGCTAGTGACTGGGTGGGTGAGTGAGTTAGTGACTGGGTGGGTGAGTTAGTGACTGGGTGGGTGAGTGAGCTAGTGACTGGGAGGGTGAGTGAGTTAGTGGGTGGGTGAGTGAGTTAGTGGGTGAGTTAGTGACTGGGTGGGTGAGTGACTGGGTGGGTGAGTTAGTGACAGGGTGGGTGGGTGAGTGAGTTAGTGACTGTCTGGGTGGGTAAGTTAGTGACTGGGTGGGTGATTGAGTTAGTGACTGGGTGGGTGAGTGACTGGGTGGTTGAGTGGGTGGGTAAGTGAGTGACTGGGTGGGTGAGTTTGTGACTGGGTGGGTGAGTGAGTGACTGGGTGGGTGGATTTAGTGACTGGGTGGGTGAGTTAGTGACTTGGTGGGTGAGTTAGTGACTGGGTGGGTGATTTAGTTACTGGGTGGGTGGGTGAGTTAGGGGGTGGGAGAGTGAGTGGGTGGGTGAGTTAGTGACTGGGTGAGTGAGCGAGTTAGTGAGTGGGTGAGTTAGTGACTGGGTGGGTGAGTTAGTGAATGTGTGTGTGGGTGAGTTAGTGAGTGGGTGGGTGGGTGACTTAGTGACTGGGTGGGTGGGTGAGTTAGTGACTGGGTGGGTGGGTGGGTGAGTGAGTTAGTGACTGGGTGGGTGAGTGAGTTAGTGACTGGGTGAGTGAGTGGTTGGGTGAGTTAATGACTGGGTGGGTGGGTGAGTGAGTTAGTGGGTGGGTGAGTTAGTGACTGTGTGGGTGGGTGAGTGAGTTAGTGACTGTGTGGGTGGTTGAGTGAGTTAGTGAGTGGGTGTGTGTTAGTGACTGGGTGGGTGGGTGAGTGACTGGGTGAGTGAGTTAGTGACTGGGTGGGTGAGTGAGTTAGTGACTGGGTAGGTGATTGAGTTAGTGATTGGATGGATGAGTGAGTTAGTGACTTGGTGGTTGAGTGAGTTAGTGACATGGTTGTTGAGTGAGTTAGTGACTGGGTGGGTGGGTGAGTTAGTGACTGGGTGGGTTGAGTTAGTTAGTGACTGGGTGAGTTAGTGACTGGGTTGAGTTAGTGGGTGGGTGAGTGAGTTAGTGACTGGGTGGGTGAGTGAGTTAGTGACTGGGTGGGTGGGTGGATGGGTGAGTGAGTTAGTGAATTGGTGGGTGAGTTAGTGACTGGGTGGGTGAGTGAGTTAGTGACTGGGTGGGAGAGTGAGTTCGTGACTGGGTGGGTGAGTGAGTTAGTGACTGGGTGGGTGAGTGAGTTAGTGACTGGGTGGGTGAGTGAGTTAGTGACTGGGTGGGTGAGTTAGTGACTGGCTGGGTGAGTTAGTGACTGGTTGAGTTATTGAGTGGGTGGGTGGGTTAGTGACTGGGTGGGTTAGTGACTTTTAGTGACTTTTAGTGACTGGGTGGGTGGGTTAGTGACTGGGTGGGTGTGTGGGTTAGTGACTGGGTGGGTGGGTAGGTGGGTTAGTGACTGGGTGGGTGACTTAGTGACTGGGTTTTAGTGACTGGGTGGGTGGGTGACTAGTGACTGGGTTTTAGTGACTTTTAGTGACTTTAGTGACTTTAGTGACTGGGTGGGTGAGTGAGTTAGTGACTGGGAGGGTGAGTGAGTGAGTTAGTGGGTGGGTGAGTGAGTTAGTGGGTGAGTTAGTGACTGGGTGGGTGGGTGAGTGAGTTAGTGACTGGCTGGGTGGGTAAGTTAGTGATTGGGTGGGTGGGTGATTGAGTTAGTGACTGGGTGGGTGGGTGAGTTAGTGACTGGGTGGGTGAGTGAGTTAGTGACTGGGTGGTGGGGTAGGTGGGTTAGTGACTGGGTTGGTGACTTAGTGACTGGGTTTTAGTGACTATAGTGACTGGGTTTTAGTGACTTTTAGTGACTTTTAGTGACTTTAGTGACTGGGTGGGTGAGTTAGTGACTGGGAGGGTGAGTGAGTTAGTGGGTGGGTGAGTGAGTTAGTGGGTGAGTTAGTGACTGGGTGGGTGGGTGAGTGAGTTAGTGACTGTCAGGGTGGGTAAGTTAGTGACTGGGTGGGTGGGTGGGTGATTGAGTTAATGACTGGGTGGGTGGGTGAGTGAGTTAGTGGGTGGGTGAGTTAGTGACTGAGTGGGTGGGTGAGTGAGTTAGTGACTGTGTGGGTGGTTGAGTGAGTTAGTGAGTGGGTGTGTGTTAGTGACTGGGTGGGTGGGTGAGTGACTGGGTGAGTGAGTTAGTGACTGGGTGGGTGAGTGAGTTAGTGACTGGGTAGGTGATTGAGTTAGTGATTGGGTGGGTGAGTGAGTTAGTGACTTGGTAGTTGAGTGAGTTAGTGACTTGGTTGTTGAGTGAGTTAGTGACTGGGTGGGTGGGTGAGTTAGTGACTGGGTGGGTGGGTGAGTTATTGACTGGGTGAGTTAGTGACTGGGTTGAGTTAGTGGGTGGGTGGGTGAGTGAGTTAGTGACTGGGTGGGTGAGTGAGTTAGTGACTGGGTGGGTGGATGGGTGAGTGAGTTAGTGAATGGGTGGGTGGGTGAGTTAGTGACTGGGTGGGTGGGTGAGTTAGTGACTGAGTGGGTGAGTGAGTTAGTGACTGGGTGGGAGAGTAAGTTAGTGACTGGGTGTGTGAGTGAGTTAGTGACTGGGTGGGTGAGTGAGTTAGTGATTGGGTGGCTGGGTGAGTTAGTGACTGGGTGGGTGGGTGAGTGAGTAAGTGACTGGGTGTGTGAGTGAGTTAGTGACTGGGTGGGTGAATGAGTTAGTGACTGGGTGGGTGAGTGAGTTAGTGACTGGGTGGCTGGGTGAGTTACAGAGGCGACCAATTTTATTCTAACTCGGCTAGTTCAGCAAATTTCAGTATATCCCGGTGATGTTCGGTTTTGTATCGTTTTCGCCCGGAGTGTATTGCATTATTTTCCCGGCTGTGATTTAAGCATTTTATTCCCGCTGGCTGCAATACTGCAATGCCGTGTAAAAACACATGGGGGCGTTTGCGAGCTGTTGTCTTTGAAGCCGTCCCCTATAACCCCTAACATACAGTACTGTACATTTTTATTCATAGTGTACATGTGCAGGGGGTCTCCGGAGCTGAACCGCGTTGGTTTCAGGTCAGGGGACCCCCTGCTTCCCGAGATATAGACCCCTTTATGAGGTGCCGGTATCCCTCTGCATTTAAAGGTCCCGATCACGTGACCGCGGCCTGTAAAGCAAGCAGAGGGATACCGGCACCCCCTAAAGGGGCCTGTATCTCGGGGAGCAGGGGGTCCCCGGACCTAAAACCACAGCGGTTCTGCTCCGGAGACCCTCTGCACATGTACAGTATAAATAAATCACACACATCAATAAAGAATCGTTCTTTACCTTTGCGGCTATGTGCTATGGTAACGAAGCAGCATTTCTGTATTTTTAATAATATTGTACAGTGAGCAGGGGGTTCCCTGAGCCAGAAATTAATGCTCAGGGGACCCCCTGCTCCTGCACAATATTATTAAAAATACAGAGATGCTGCTTCATTACCATAGCGTATAGCCGCTAAGGCAATGAAGGGTTAAGGCAGAATAAACAAAAAATACATTTAATACATATTTTTAATGTGTGTGTTAAACCTCCATGCCTTCACTGTAATCTATGTAAAACCCCATCCCCCTATTGTGTGTGTTAAACTTCCCTGCCTTCACTGTAATCTATGTAAAAAAACCCTCTCCCTATTGTGTGTGTTAAACTTCCCTCACTTCACTGTAATCTATGTAAAAACCCCTCCCCCTATTGTGTGTGTTAAGCTTCCCTGCCTTCACTGTAATCTATGTAAAAACCCCTCCCCCTATTGTGTCTGCTAAACTTCCCTGCTTTGACTAATCTGTGTAAGCCCCCCTCCCCCTATTGTGTCGGTTAAATCTCCCTGGCCTGTGTTTCTGTGAGTGCAGTGTACTGTATGTAAATGTGGGGAGGGGGATCGCGTGTAAATAACCACACCCACACCCACTACCCACTACCCACCTGCACATGGCCCCTCCGCTGCTGCAAAAAAGAGACAAAAATGAAAACATACAAAGTAATGTCCCCTAACCCCTTAATCACCATAGCGGTTATTAACCGCTACAGTCATTAAGGGGTTAACCCACCCTCACCCACCACTCGGGATGCCTACATACCCTCCCACACTAACCCCCCCCCCCCCCCCCGTGAGGCCTAACCACCCTCACCCAGTACCCACAAGGGAGGCCTACCCACATACCGTTGGGGAAAAAAACAGTACCCACAATAAAAACACTACAGTGACCCACAATAAACATCATTCTATTTATTAAATACAGTAGAGGCAATTCTTATTCGAACAAAAACCAGTGGCAATTCCCCAAAAGACCCAGGTACACCCAGTTACATTCTGAATACATGCCTTAAACGTTCCTTAAACTAGCCCCAGCATTTCTGCATTGATTAATGGCCTATCAGATTAACAGCGGGGGGTCCCTGGCCGTCCCATTCAAACTGAATTGGACTGCCAGGGATCCCTGCTGTGTTAATCCTATGGGTCGTTAGTCAATGCAGAAATGCCTTAAACGTGCCTCAAACTAGCCCAGAACATACCCAGCACATACCCAGAATGTAACCCGGCTAGTTTACGGCAAATGCTAGAATAAACGTTGCCTCTACTGTACATTACCCACCCCCTGTGCCCCCCCATAAATACAAGATTTATTCTTTTACATACAGGGTTCATAACGCAGCCCCACGCGAGTCCCCGGTGGGCTGGCGGGGCACCTGGACAGACCTACAGTTTACCAGCAGCCCTTTTTACACAGATTCTGGAGGCCTGCTGGTGGGTCCCGCCAGCACCATGGCCCCCAGGTGGTCTCATTGGGTCACCGTCGGCCACAATTGGGTCCCCATGGTAGGCCCGCGGATGTCTGGTAGACCCGGGTCAGACCCACAGGTGTCTGCGGGGCCTCGGGTGGTTCCCTCGGGGGTCTGGGGAACTCACGAGTGCTCACTATGGGTCCGTGGTGCCCCCACAGAAGTGGGACCACACATCATCATCCCCGCACCTAAGGGTCGGCGGTGCCCCCACAGAAGTGGGACCACACATCTTCATCCCCGCAGACTACGGGTCGGCGGTGCCCCCACAGATGTGAGACCACCGCTTCATCCCCGTATGTGTCACCCGTCGAACCACCAGCCTGATACCCGTGGGATACCCGAGGCGATCCACAGGATTATTGAGTTTATTGTAGTGTGTCTGTATGGAGAAGTGTTATTTGTAGGACAGTATGGTTTTGATAACCCTTCTACATTTATTTGTATATTGGTTCATCATGTGTGTGTATATACTGTATATATATATATAGATATATCTATATATATATATACAGTATATATATATATAGTTGCATGATGACGCCACTGTACAAATTCATGGGTGAAGGGTGGGTATCGGGCCAGTGTGGCTTAACCCCTTAATCACCTTTGCGGTTATTATCTGATAAGGTGTTTAAGGGGTTAATTGATATCTGAATGTAATTGCAATGTATTGGCTTTGTATTTGCTATGTATTTTGTGGGCAAGACAAGGATTTTGCTGGCGACGGACACTTCGTATTGATGAGGTCAGTAGTACTTTATTTATTTTAATATGCTAGTTAATGTTTTTAATAATGGGCAATTAATCTATTATCCATATCTGGATAATAGTTATTTTGCACATTATTGTACTGTAGGTGTTGGGGGGGGGGGGGGTTGTATGTAATGAATGTATAGGCCAGGTTTATTTTTTTTACATTCAGGGTTGGTTCCGTGGTTCTGCGTGGGACCTCTGGAGACCACCTGTGGATCGCCTCGGGTATCCCACGGGTATCAGGCTGGTGGTTCGACGGGTGACACATGCGGGGATGAAGCGGTGGTCTCACATCTGTGGGGGCACCACCGACCCGTAGTCTGCGGGGATGAAGATGTGTGGTCCCACTTCTGTGGGGGCACAGCCGACCCGTAGGTGTGGGGATGATGATGTGTGGTCCCACTTCTGTGGGGGCACCGCAGACCCATAGTGAGCACTCGTGAGTTCCCCAGACCCCCGAGGGAACCACCCGAGGCCCCGCAGACACCTGTGGGTCTGACCCGGGGCTCCCAGACATCCGCAGGCCTACCGTGGGGACCCAATTGTGGCCCACGGTGACCCAAGGAGACCACCTGGGGGCCATGGTGCTGGCGGGACCCACCAGCAGGCCTCCAGAACCTGTGTAAAAAGGGCTGCTGGTAAACTGTATGTCTGTCCAGATGCCCCGCCAGCCCACCGAGGACTCGCGTGGGGCTGCGTTATGAACCCTGTATGTAAAAGAATAAATCTTGTATTTATGGGGGGGCACAGGGGGTGGGTAATGTATTTAATAAATAGAATGATGTTTATTGTGGGTCACTGTATTGTTTTTATTGTGGGTACTGGGGGTGGGGGGGGTGTGTTTCCCCAACGGTATGTGGGTAGGCCTCCCTTGTGGGTACTGGGTGAGGGTGGTTAGGCCTCACGGGGGGGGTGGTTAGTGTGGGAGGCTATGTAGGCATCCCGAGTGGTGGGTGAGGGTGGGTTAACCCCTTAATGACTGTAGCGGTTAATAACCGCTATGGTGATTAAGGGGTTAGGGGACATTACTTTGTATGTTTTAATTTTTGTCTCTTTTTTGCAGCAGCGGAGGGGCCATGTGCAGGTGGGTAGTGGGTAGTGGGTGTGGGTGTGGTTATTTACACGGGATCCCCCTTCCCACATTTACATACAGTACACTGCACTCACAGAAACACAGGCCAGGGAGATTTAACTGACACAATAGGGGGAGGGGGGCTTACACAGATTAGTCAAAGCAGGGAATCTTAGCAGACACAATAAGGGGAGGGTTTTTTACATAGATTACAGTGAAGGCAGGGAAGCTTAACACACACAATAGGGGGAGGGTTTTTTACATAGATTACAGTGAAGGCAGGGAGGTTTAACACACACAATAGAGGGGTGGGTTTTTACATAGATTACAATGAAGGCTGGGAAGTTTAACACACACAATAGGGGGAGGTTTTTTTACATAGATTACAGTGAAGGCAGGGAGGTTTAACACACACATTAAAAATATGTATTTAATGTATTTATTGTTTATTCTGCCTTAACCCTTCATTGCCTTAGCGGCTATACGCTATGGTAATGAAGCAGCATTTCTGTATTTTTAATAATATTATGCAGGAGCAGGGGGTCCCCTGAGCATTAATTTCTGGCTCAGGGAACCCCCTGCTCACTGTACAATATTATTAAAAATACAGAAATGCTGCTTCGTTACCATAGCACATAGCCGCAAAGGTAAAGAACGATTCTTTATTGATGTGTGTGTTTTATTCATACTGTTGATGTGCAGAGGGTCTCCGGAGCAGAACTGCTGTGGTTTTAGGTCCGGGGACCCCCTGCTCCCCGAGATACAGGCCCCTTTAGGGGGTGCCGGTATCCCTCTGCTTGCTTTACAGGCCGCGGTCACGTGATCGTGACCTTTAAATGCAGAGGGATACCGGCACCTCATAAAGGGGGCTGTATCTCGGGGAGCAGGGGGTCCCCGGACCTGAAACCAACGCGGTTCAGCTCCGGAGACCGCCTGCACATCTACACTATGAATAAAAATGTATTTCAAATGTATTTATTTATATTCATTTATTTATTTATTTATTTAGATTTTTTTTTTTTTTTGGGCGGCTGCTGTGTGTGAGTTTTTTTTATTGTGGGTAGTGGGGGTGGGTGAAGGGGGTATTAGCCCCAACTGTGCTTGTTTAGGGCTTGCGGGGGGTAGTGGGAGGGGTTAACCCCTTCATGACCGTAGCTGTATTAACTGCTACGATCGTGAAGGGGTTAAGTGCACCCGCAACCCCCCCGCAAGTCCTAAACTCACACCAAGGGCCAAATACCCCTTTCACCCACCCCCGCTACCCACAATAAAGCGGGCACGGTGGGTTAACCCCTTCATTGCCTTAGCGGCTATACGCTATGGTAATGAAGCAGCATTTCTGTATTTTTAATAATATTGTGCAGGAGCAGGGGGTCCCCTGAGCATTAATTTCTGGCTCAGGGAACCCCCTGCTCACTGTACAATATTATTAAAATAGAGAAATGCTGCTTCGTTACTGTAGCACATAACCGCTAAGGTAAGGAATGTGTTTTTATTTAAATATGTGTTTTATTTATACTGTACATGTGCAGAGGGTCTCCGGAGCAGAACCGCTGTGGTTTTAGGTCTGGGGACCCCCTGCTCCCCGAGATACAGGCCCCTTTAGGGGGTGCCGGTATCCCTCTGCTTGGTTTGCAGGCCGCGGTCACGTGATCGGGATTTTTAAACGCAGAGGGATACCGGCACCTCATAAAGGGGGCTGTATCTCGGGAAGCAGGGGGTCCCCCGACCTGAAACCAACGCGGTTCAGCTCCGGAGACCCCCTGCACATCTACACTATGAATAAAAATGTATTTTAAATAATTTTTAATGTGCCGATGTTTGCGCAGAGAGAGCAGCGGATCTTTCTCTGCTGCAAACACATCTCGCCCCCGCCGGCCCATAGTATCATGGATGTGCATATACAGTACTGTATGTGTACAGTACTGTATGTTAGGTGTTATAGGGGTTGTTGTTGTTATACAGTATATATATATATATACTGCATTACAATTCATGATTTGATGCCATCTGGCGGACACGCGAAGAATTGCAGCCTATTAAATCCTGAACCATTATAAATTAACACATCAGCCGCGCGTCAGCGGGCATGACCCCTGGCAGGGAACGCGGTATGCTCCAGGTGAACAGTGTCGCATTCCAGGAACCAGCCAGGGACAAACCGGTGATTTGTTAGAATAAAGTCTGCCGCAGCAGTAGTGACTGGGTGGGTGGGTGAGTGAGTTAGTGACTGGGTGTGTGAGTGAGTTGGTGACTGGGTGGGTGAGTGACTTAGTGAGTGGGTGGGTGAGTTAGTGACTGGCTGGGTGAGTTAGTGACTGGTTGAGTTATTGAGTGGGTGGGTGGGTTAGTGACTGGGTGGGTGGGTGGTTTAGTGACTGGGTGGGTGGGTTAGTGACTGGGTGGGTGGGTGTGTTAGTGACTTTTAGTGACTGGGTTTTAGTGACTGGGTGGGTGTGTGGGTTAGTGACTGGGTGGGTGGGTTAGTGACTGGGTGGGTGTGTGGGTTAGTGACTGGGTGGGTGGGTAGGTGGGTTAGTGACTTTAGTGACTGTGTTTAATGACTGGGTTCTAGTGACTTGGTTTGAGTGACTGGGTTAGTGACTGGGTTTGGGTTAGTGACTTTAGTGACTTTTAGTGACTTTTAGTGACTTTTAGTCACTTTAGTGACTGGGTGGGTTTAGTGACTGGGTGGGTGGGTTAGTTACTGGATGGGTGGGTGAGTTAGTGAATGTGTGGGTGTGTGAGATAGTGAGTGGGTGGGTTAGTGACTGGGTGGGTGGGTGAGTTAGTGACTTGAGTGAGTTAGTGATTTTTGAGTTATTGACTGGGTGGGTGAGTTAGTGGCTGAGAGACTCGGCGTTGCCTGTGAGTTACATTTGCCACTATGAGGGGGGGGGCAGTGGACAGGAGGGGGGGACAGTGGACAGGAGGAGTGGGGGGGGGCAGTGGACAGGGGGGGGGTGGGGGGGGGACAGTGGACAGAAGGGGGACAGTGCACACACACACACACACACACCTCATTCCTGCCGCCACCATCTTAGCTACTCTGCGCCGCGAGGGAGGAAGGGTGTCCTTCCGGCCACCGCCATCTTAGGCACTTGGCGCCTCGATGGAGGAAGGGGGTCTTTCCAGGCACCGCCATCTTAGGCATTTGGCGCCTCGAGGACTCTGCAGGCTGCCTGCCCCCCCGCCGAGGAGGGAGGTGAGCTGTGTGCCGCCGGGGAGGTGAGCGTGCGCCACCGGGGAGGTGAGCTGTGCGCCACCGGGGAGGTGAGCTGTGCGCCGCTGGGGAGGGAGGTGAGCTGTGCGCTGCCGGGGAGGGAGGTGAACGCCGCGAGGCAGCTGCAGGCTGGCTGCCCCCTGCCTATGAGCGCCGGGGAGGGAGGTGAGTGTGATGGGGGGGGGAGAGGAGAGACTGTGTGTGTGTGTGTGTGTGTGTGTGTGTGTGTGTGTGTGTGTGTGTGTGTGTGTGTGTGTGTGTGTGTGTGTGTGTGTGTGTGTGTGTGTGTGTGTGTGTGTGTGTGTGTGTGTGTGTGTGTGTAAGAGAATGGCAGTTGGGTGACATCAGACCCACCAATCTGATTGGCCAGAGGCTGAGGACCAATCAGATTCACCGCAGCTAGTACCAACCATTCGATTTTATATATTAAGATTAGGACTTCGATTAGGATCTAATAAAATGTTAGGTTTCAAATATGTGAACATCCTAAGGGGTTGACCAACTTTTTCTCGTCACTGTACATCTTTTCCACCAACTCTAAATTGTTCCTCTCTGGGTTTTTATGCACCTGACTTGGATATACTCTGTCGCTTTGAACCACTGCTTTTCCCTGATGCACTTAGCTTTCTCCACACTGCGGAGAACTTCTCACTTACAGTAAGCTCATCTTTCCATTTCTCCAACTCTTCTATTACTCACTTGGCAACCAGTTTTCCCACGCTTCATGCTGTCTCCCCACTATGTCACAGTCACGGTCATATGAGTCTGGTTCAGCATGGGCACAGTAGCCCGATTTGTATTTGTATTGCACTTTTCAGTCTTAACTTGATTCTTCTATTCTGCATTTTCTGGGTAAGCAGATTGGAGCACTGCAACAGCACAGCAGACGCACTTATAGGACCTATAGGATTGAATTGCACAAGTAGCTTCCGTCACATTCCTGTAGCGTCTTTGTTGCTGACTTTCTCTTACATTTGACTGGAGCATAATCACACATTTCTTCAAATGTTCATACTTCTTCATTTGTCATTGCATTCTACAAACTAACTGAAGAACACAGGTTGCTTTATTTCTGCAATAAAGCTGATGAGCTTTCATTCCTCTAAAGGCAGTCTGCATTACGACAGTTGCAGAGCGTTTAAGCAATAGCTTTCTCTCTCCATTTTTGCTTGGACATAAGCTCTGTAACATTTCTAAAGTGTTAGAATGCTTCTCTTCTTTCTGAACAGTCAGCTCTGATCTGATACAGTTCAAACTGAAGATGCAAGGACTTGCTCTTTTCCTGCTCCAAAGTGCCCTCTGCTTCTTCCAGTGCTAGTTGCACTTCTAACTTTTCTGCTTCCACTACTTTCTTCACATTTTCTACTTTGTGGAGCTTTTTTTCTCTCTCACTGACTTGGTCAGTCAGTCAGGAACCTCCTCTTTCAGACTTCTGTTTTCATAGGGATCCTTAAGTTTATACACCTCTGTGCTGAGACTGTGGACCTCCTTTTGAGAGACCTCAAGCTCTGTTCTGAGATTTTAGACCCCTTTCTGAGAGACCCCATACTTCTGCTTCCAGTCAGCCATGAGCTGGTCGACAAGACTTTGTATCTTGATAGCTGCAGCGTTTGACCTCTCAGAATTAGTAGTCGCATCCTCTAACTCACTACGCAAGAGACACTCTGTCTTCTCCAATGTAGCATACTCAGTGTTATCTATGAACAGGCGCCTCTGTAGCTTGGTGTTAGGTTCTAGCTCCTTTTCCAGTCATTAACTTAATGAAGTCAGAGTCATCCCTTGCTGATTGAAGTGCCTGGTTAATGGATTCATCACTCTTCTGCTCATCTTTTTCCTTGGCGGACATTCCCAGGCTGATTGTGTCAGTCACTAGGCTGCAGAACACGTTCTTTGTGAAGCATACTTTTCTGGAGCGAAGGGTCATCGTTAAATGTTGCTGCAACTTCCATGTTAAATTGAGAACCTCTTTTCTTTTTCTTCTTTCTTTTCTTTGTTGGGCAATCTGTCTCTTTTCCACAGGGGAAAGTGAAATTTCTCTCTGCTACAATTTCCTTGACCCCCCAGCACATTACTTTCTGTTACAGTTGTTTGACTGTCTGGAAAAAATATTTCTCTTGCAGCTGGTACTGCTCTCTTGGGGGTCACATAAAAATCATCATCAAAGTAAGGCCTGAAGGGACACTTTTTGTGTGTGATCGGGCTCATTACACAACAAATTCATAAAATTTTCCATTCCGGTGCTTCAGGTGTATTATTCACACTGACCACAGAAGGCGCTATTACATCAATACTTTTCTATACCACAAGACCTTTCAGTGTGCTGCCTGCATTCTCCACCATATGTGTTAAAAGTCCCTACAGGGAGTTCTGACTTTTGTCGGGTCCTCATTATAGCACAGTCTTTTAGGGTAAAATAGAAAACAGAATCAAAGTTATTAGGTTTTCAGGCTTTTGCCTGGTTTATTCCCCCATGGAGTGGGCCTGCAGCATAAAATCCAAACAGAACAGAAACAAAATCCTAGCTTAAATGAGCTCTAACTGGACAATTATAAAAAGCCCTCTACACAGGGGCATAGCTATAGCCTGGCAAAGCCTGGGGGCCCACACTCTTGGGGGGCCTGCCCTCCCCCCTGTCGGCGGCCCATCTGTCACTCTTCAGATGGGAGACAGGCTTAGGCGGGTAGGAGGAGAGCGAAAGATGTTGGCTGCGGAGTGCAGAGATGATCCCAGAATGGGAGGAGGGAGGTTGGAGGTCTTCCTGCTAAACCACTTCCGGGCAGCAGGTAGCGCTGCAGAGCACTCCATTGCTGCTCCTCTCTGCATCTCCCGGTTCCATGTGTCTCTGTGTTGGTAAGTGTGTGCGTGTGTGTCTGTGTTGGTAAGTCTGTGTGTGTGTGTGTGGGAGGAGGGTCTGATTGTGTCTGTCAGTGTTGGTAAGTGTGTGTGTGTGTGTGAGTGCGTGCGTGCGTGCATGCATGCGTGTGTGCGTGTGTGTCTGTGTGTATGTCTATGTTGGTAAGTGTGTGTGTTGGTGTGTGTGTGTGTTTGTAATTGTAATGCATATGTGTGTTACATGGATTATGTGCATGTATATGTTGTATATTTAGTGGTTTTATTATATGTTTACTATAAATGTGTATTTGTATATGGTATGTGTGTCTTACACTAATGTTGCATGTTTGGTATGTGTATATGGTGTAGTGTTTGTGTGTATATATGCGAGTGGAGGTTGGAGAGAGAGGATGGGGGAGGAGAGATGATGATGAGGAGGAGGAGGAGGAGGGGGAGAAGAGATAATGATGAGGAGGATGGGGAGAAATGATGAGGGTTATTGATGATGATGAGGGGGAGACATGATGATGATGACGATGAGGAATGATGAGATAGAGCAGGGGAGCGCAATCTTTTTCTCCTGGGCCCCCCTTCCGGCTCCCCGCTCCCCAACACTCCCCACTCCCCTTACCTTGGTTCCGGCATTCTGGACGTCATGACATCATGTTGCCATAGCAACATGACGTTACATTGCCATGGCGACACCTCTCCAGAAGCCGTCTGAACCAAGGTTAAGTGAAGTTTACACTTCACCGCTTTCCTGGCATTTAATTTTAGTGCCTTCGGGAAGCGTGCAGGCCTCTGTAAACCCTACGCCCCCCGCAGATAATTTCGTGCGCCCCCCAGTTTGCGCACCCCAGAGATAGAGGATCAGAGAGAGGATGGTAGGTAGGGAGAAAACATTCTAGTCAGTATTAATATTAATGGGGCTCTGAATTTTTTTGGGCCCGGGAACCCGCGAATGTCTAGCTACGCCAATGCCTCTGCAGTTGAGCAGCTTGTCCACTTACCAACTAATCAAACATGTCACGGTTATGCAGTAAGAAAAGACAATGGACTTCAGTTTGCAGCTTCAGCCTTTCTCTCTGAGTCTCATGAAATCAGACTGGCCTCCAGGCTCTTAGGGCAGAGAGAGCGAACATGAACGGTATGTCCAAGTTCGTGCACATGTGCTGATTGCAGTGCTTGAGACTTTACACGTCCGTCCACACTTTTGATGCAGTGACAGCTTGGTAGCTGGCAACCTTCCTATGGTATACATAGACTGGACTTCCCCCAGGATGGCTGTTTGCCTGCACCAAGCCTTGCTCTCTATGCCTGTGACCCTGACTCAGATTCTCTTACCATCTGCCTTGACTTTTATTATTCCACTTGTTTCTTCACCCTTTCTGCTTTGTGGGGCTTGTTTTTTCTCTCACTGACCTGGGCAGTCAAATCTGCAACCTCCATTTCAGACTTCTGTACTCTCTTTTGCAGTCTAAAAAACACTAAGAATGTTTTCATAGGCATCCTTCTATTTCCACGCCTCTGCACCTCAAGACCTCAAGCTCTATGCCGAGACTGCCCATCTCCTTTAGAGAGACAAGCTCTGTGATGAGTCTACGGACCTCATTCTGAGAGGTCTCAAGCCCTGGGGTGAAATTGCCAACCTCCTTATGAGAGACTTCAAGCTCTGTGCTGAGTCTGCAGTAATCCTTCTAAGAGACCACAAGCTTTGTGCTGAGTCTGTGAACCTCCTTCTGAGAGGTCTCACACTCTGTGCTGAGATTGCTGACCTCCATCTGAGGCCCCATACTTATGCTTCCAGTTGGATGACGAGGCTCTTAATCTAGGCAGCAGCAGCATTTGACCGCTGTCAGCCTTTGACCCTGACTCTGATTCTCTGCCACCTGCCTTGACCTCAACCTGTGACCCCAACATCACTATACTCATTCAGGACTCTGTCTCCCGGTTCTAGTCTGTGATCCTATATCCTATCTCAGCCCTGTGGTTCTGCTTGCTGTTTTGAGATGAGAACCATGTAGAGAACATTATAATTTCCATACCTGTCACCTTCCAGTTCACAAACATATTTGGCCACTGGACTCCAGTCGAAAGCATCTGGATCTTTCTTCAGCCATTTCTGCACCTCTGCCCGGTTGTGTGCAAGAAAATCAGATGTAATGATGTTCTTAAACACTTCACAAGCTGACAGGAGGTGGTAGATGGTTGGCCCAGCACCGATATCAATCAGAGTGTCTCCTTCAACAGCACCTTATAAAAGGATTATAAAGAAGAACAAAGAGCTATTCAGCAGATCAATAAATAATACTCATAAGATTTTCCAATAGGGTACATTAAAGCAGTAAAACATGTGACATCTTATATGGGTTTTTTTTTTTTTAGATATAAATCAGTTCGGTAAAATTACTGTATTTTTTCTTATAATTCAACTCCTAATGCCATTTTTTGTTAGTTTTAAAGCATAATTTGATTTCTATAGCAGGTTTTACCATCGCCCCAGCAGTGCAAGATCTTAGCAACACTTTCCTGTTTGTGATATTTTGTTGCCAATATTCTCAGCAGTTTGAGCTACAAACTGTAAGAATAGATAATGTTACCCTAGCAATATCAGGATACATTGTCGTTGCTGAGTTACACTGACCGAAGTTGCCATCCTTTTGAATTGCCCATTCCTCTTCTTTATATAAACTAATTACATCAAGTACATTTGGAAACTTCTAAATGACGGTTCATAACTTTCGTCCTATGTACTGTATGCTTCCTTCTGTAAGCCATTAATGTTATTTCACGCTTTTTGTAGCCTGTTTGTATTTAATATATTGTCCACTGTTAATTCACAATAAGTAGATTTAAATGCAATCAGAGCTGAGTAAATCATCTTAGCAAATCGTTTAATTGCTTAATTGATATGTGAAGGGGTATATAGAGGATCCAAATATACCAATACATACACTCCTGACGAAGCCGTATACAGTCTATTCAGACTGGGCAAAACGCGTTGAGTGGTACCTTTCTGATCCTGAAGGCGATCCGTAGTTCACCAGCCCTGCAGCCGTGACGTCACAAGCTCTGACGGGTGCAACAGAACAAGCTCCGACAACAGACTGTGAGTGGGGGAAGCTTGGAGAATCCAGGGGAGGTGTGAGCAGTGCGGTGACCCTTCGTTTTCACTTATTAGTGATAAATGCTTGTTTTTATCTTGCACATTATAAGTGCGCATTTTATATTCTTTCTACATAAAGATTTTGTCTATCAGCCTGATCGCGCTATGTAGCATTTTCTCATCTCTCCTATATACCATCATACCGCTGAGTGTGCCTCTGAGGGGAGATCCTGACTGCATTCATTCCACACGGGTAGCAGCCCTAATTGCAAACTGCATTTTATTCATCTACATCTTGTGAGTAGGCTGGACATACAAGCCAAGACTATACTACATGCCACATTTTATTGTCCATACATCTGCACTTATATTGTGTGTTATCTTTGTCTTCTTTCCCCTTATATGCTCCTCCTGGATTGTTTGAACATTGTCATACTCCTTGGAACCCGTGAAACAGGTCCCACCAGAGGGTTTGAGCTGGGTTATTAGATCAACACTTATTATTTTATATTATTATCACTATTTTTATTTTTGATTAATTGTATTTATACCTCTATTATTATATTTTCACTTTTAAGTTGTTTGCGCCTTCATATTCACTTCTTTACAATTTATTTCCAGCCAATCAGCTTTTCCTTTTGTCAGAGCAGCTCTGAGACAGGCATGGGATTGGTCAGAAGGCAAGAACAGATCTCAGAAAGGGCAGGGGATTGGTCAGGAAGTAGCAGCAGGCAGTGACACCCCCCACCCCTCTGTGAACACAGATTCGTATTTAGTTGAGGAGCGAGAGAGAGTGTTTGTGTAGCTGCAAAGTAAGTGGCTGTCTGAAGTTTGTTTGTAGCTGCAGTTTCTGTGTGTGTGTGTGTGTGTGTGTGTGTGTGTGTGTGTGTGTGTGTGTGTGTGTGTGTGTGTGTGTGTAGCTGCAGTGTGTGTAGCTGCAGTGTGTGTGTAGCTTCAGTGTGTGTAGCTGCAGTGTGTGTGTGTGGGTGTGTGTCTGTAGCTGCAGTGTGTGTGTGTGTGTGTGTGTGTGTGTGTGTGTGTGTGTGTGTGTGTGTGTGTGTGTGTGTGTAGAGCTGCTATGTGTATGTGTGTGTGTGTGTGTGTATGTGTGTAAATGAAGTGTGTGTGTAGCTGCAGTGTGCAGTTACAGTGTGTTTGTATGCAGAGCTGCAGTGTATGTGTGTATGTGTAGCTGCACTGTGTGTGTAGCTTCAGTGTGTGTGTAGCTGCAGTGTGTGTGTAGGTGTGTGTGTGTATCTGCAGTGTGTGTGTGTAGAGCTGCTGTGTGTGTATGTGTGTAGCTGAAGTGTGTGTGTGTAGCTGCAGTGTGCAGTTGCAGTGTGTTTGTGTGTAGAGCTGCAGTGTGTGTGTGTGTGTGTGTGTGTGTGTGTGTGTGTGTGTGTGTGTGTGTGTGTGTGTGTGTGTGTGTGTGTGTGTGTGTTTAGCTGCAGTGTGTTTAGCTGCAGTGTTTGTAGCTGCAGTGTGTGTGTGTGTGTAGACAGAGTGTGCGAGTGTGTGTGTGTGTGTGTGTGTGTGTGTGTGTGTGTGTGTGTGTGTGTGTGTGTGTGTGTGTGTGTGTGTGTGTGTGTGTACACAGAGGGGGCGGCTGTGTGTGGATATAGATAGCTGCAGTTTGTGTATACAGAGGTGCTTTAATGTATTTAACATTTTATTTTAATTTTTAAAATCTATATAACTACACAAAAGTGTCTATTATTTATGAAAAAAGCTTACATTAGCCTATAATAGTAATAATCCCCTCAGAACAGGGCATTATTGGCCAGTAATGCCCTGTTCTGAGGGGATTATTACTTAAACATTACAGTAGTCAAGTTCACTGTTCTCTGTATACTCTACTTTGGAATGTTTGGCTTCTAACATCTGCTTGAGGGGAGTGAATAATTTTGTGCATCATTTAACTGCTCTAATACTGTATGGGACTAAGTTCATTAATTTTTTTAAAGGGATACATTTCTCTCTATGCATATTACCCTATTACAACATGTCATGTGTATACCATGAAAATATTCAGTATTTTAACAAATCTGGGACACAAACAGTTTACAGTACTTCTTACAAGATAAAAATTAAACATACATGTATGGTTTTATGGCTGGTCAAACCACTGACCCAGCCTGGGTTTCTGTGTTTGTCTAGGAGTGAGGTTATCTGGGGCCAACCCCTGTTTTGGAAAATGGCGTGTAACTGTATCTATTAACCATTGTCACATATACAACTCGCTTGCTCACAGGTATGCCACTGGTAACTCCACCCAACAAATCCTCTAAGTTCTCTTTCTACTTCTACTCCTCAGTCTTCTTTTATTTTTAACAAACCAACATACTCATTTTAATTTCTGTCTTTTTTCTCCCTCTCTCCCTCTCCATGTCTGTATATCTCAATTTCTCTCTCTTTATCCCTCTTCATCTCCATCTGTCTGTATCTCTCCCTCTCTCTCTCCCTCCCTCTCCATCTGTCTGTATTTCTTCATTTCTTCTCTGTCTGTCTCTCTCCCTCTCTATCCATCTTCATCTGTCTGTATCTCTCCATCTCTCTACCTCTCTCGGTCCCTCTCCATTTACTAATTCATGACAAAAAGCATCAAACATAATCATTGGATTTATCAAATGCATGGTGGTCAATTAAACTCAAAATGTTGGAGGTTATACTGATGTTATTCTTAGTTCGTTAACTTGTTCAACATAATATAAGTGACAAGGGTTTTTAAATTTCCAACCTTAATATAATAGTCACATGTGCATATTATCCAGCATGTAGGGAACCAAAGAGGGTTACCTAGGCACACACACAGGACATCTCAGATACTTTGTTTGTGGTGTCCTTTCGGATTCCTGTGCTAGTCCCTTGTGGTCACCCACCCAACGACTCCTTAGTCCGCAGACAAGATAAATAAAAATTGACTGCAAACAATGAATTTAACCACTTCAGCGATATCTTACCGCAATTTATTCAGTCCCCTGTGCAGAGGCAATAGACAGCAACAATGTTTCGGGAGGGGGGTGGAATATGGGGGTCTGGGGACACAATCCCCACCCTTCGTTTGGTCCTATTGTCTCTGCACTGAGGACTGAATAAATTGCAGTGAGATATCTCTGAAGGGGTTAAATCCCTTGTTTGCAGTTCTTTTCCATGTATCCCATATTATACAACTTCACTCACAAATTTCAATAGTTCTTTAGGACATTTCATAATGCTCTAATAAAGCAATCAATTTGGATCACACTTGGCTTACCTACGTTTGCATCTAAAGGCTGAAAATTATAATGTTAACAAAACAAAAGTGGTAAACATCTACAAAAACTATATTTAAATCTGGACAAAAATAATTGAGGCAAACCCCTCCCTTAAGAGTTAGTTAATGCATGTGATTAGGGTACTTGTTAGTGTAACTTGGCTGTGAGCCATATGGCTGTGTAACATCAAAAGAGTCACATCTTAAGTGTCATATCTAAAGTGTCTGCAAGAGTTAATTTGGGAGTTGAAATTGGAGGTGAAGATTGGAGGAAGATCTGGACTCTGCATTACAACTTTGCCACTGTGAGACATTCACTTTTAACATCTGTGATTATTTGTTCACTTTTATCCTCCATTACCTGTGATGTCTCTCCTCCTGCATCTTACTATGCCCTCCCTACTGCTTTTTCTGTTTTCTGTTTTCTCACTCCTTTGTGAATTTCTCTGTTCTCTCCAACATCCCTTCTCCCCTATGCACCATTATTTATACACCTCTCTCCCAACAAGTTCTATACCCCGCAACAAAAAACACCCACACAAATCCTCTATTCACACCCTCTATCTACTCCTTCCCACTGCTGGGGATCTTCCCATAGCCTGAAGCCAGACATACACACCTGATCTCACTCATGCCTCCCTGCCATCTCTTCCCCTGTAAATTGTGTTAACCTTTTCATGTAATACTGACCAGCCTTAAATCTCACCCCACAAATCAAGTATCCCAATAGCCTGCACTCAAGGCTATAGTCCCACACTTAGTCACTCCTACCACCTGTTGTGACCAAGCACTGCCACCTACAGCACTTACTCCCTCACCTACTGTCTCTGTAAGTTTCCCATGAAACCTCGTAGATTGTAAGCTGTTCGGGGCAGGGATTTCCTTTCCTATTGTCTGATTTTGCTGCACTTATTGTATAATTATGATTCCCTGTACTGTATTCTTTGTGAAGCGCTGAGTACACTTTTGGCGCTATATAAATAAAGACAGACAATACAATACAATTGAGCTTTTTACATTGAGAAAATGGAAATACGTTATTAATAATAATATTAAAACAGTGTACATTTGCAGCTAAAGGTATACTTATTTCAGTAGATAAACAGTTCTGAACAATAAAGCGGCAAAAAAATCTACTGTAATTACGTGATGTATGAAAAGAAAACTGTCTAATTTAATTAGCCATTATTTAAGTTAAAGTTACCTGGGGTGAAGGTTTCATGAAGTTTTCTTAACGCAAAGTTCAACCATTCTCCTTTCAGGACTCCCTTTTCTGCAGAATAGTATGTTTCAAGGTAGTCTTTGGAATTAAATTCCTGTATATATGTTTCCTGCTTGGTGAAAGATGTATCCATTATATCTACAGTTACCCGGTAACAGCTCCTCAACTGTACCTGCTTTTGAGAAGTGTTACTGTATTTAAAAAAAGGGTATTCTGCAGTGTGCTACAAAAAAGTTATCGGATTAATTAGTGTGTAATACAGTGTGCAAATCAGGATGATAATTTTCCTAAATAAATATGTGAATCAATGAGAAAAAAACAGTCTCATGGAAGATGGCCTGCAGGCCAAATCCTCAATGTAAAAAACTCTACAATTATAACTACGGTAATTAACTAAAACGTTCATGAAATGAAAAAGTTCCTGGTGAGGAAGAGTCCTTATCTGAAGCAAGTCCCAGAGTCCTGGATCTGTGGCAGGCGTGGGCAGCTCTCTCTCTGTTTGAGGTTTTCCTCTCTTCTTTCAGTACATGTAGAATAAGAGAAGACTGAAATTACAGAGAACGCCCATAACGCAACACAATTATTTAGTTAAAATAAGTGAAAACAAATGGTACTAAACTCACAAGGTGTCAAGGTAAAAACAGCTCTCACACTTTTTGGGTGTGGGGGGGGGGGGGAGTTTGGTGCCAACAGGTTCAAATGGCGGGGTCCGTCTCTCTCTCCGCTTGTCGGACTGTGTAATTGCCTCTGTGGTCTCTGGCAGTGTGATATGTACCAGCTGTTGGTATATATGGAGGGGCAGGGGGGGAGAGCTTGTGACAGACCTTGTGAGTTTATTGTCATTGGTTGTTATTTACTTTTATTAAATAATTGTGCTGCACTGCGGCGTTTCTCTGCGATTCTTTCTTCTTTTTTTCTTACTGTATTTAAACCGGCAAGAATCTGATCCTTTGCTGTAAGAATAAGGAGGGTTATTGCCCCGTTTTGGGTCATCCATCAGTGTGTTTTATTATCGTGTCAACATGCGGTGTTGGGAGAAGTTATAAAAAAGCAATTAGATAAAGCAATATACTGCAAGGGGGAACAGTTATATAAAGCAATAGCAGGAGTTAAAGGGAGATGTTATATGGGGTAATAGGAGGAGTTATAGGGAGCAGTTATATGGGATAATAGGAGGAGTTATAGGGAACGGTTATATGGGCAATAGGAAGTCTTAAATGGAGAGGTTATTTGGGGTAATAGGAGGAGTTATAGAGTGTTATGTGGAGTAATAGGAGGAATTATAGGGAGCAGTTATAACTGTTAATAGGAGGAGTTATAGGGAATGGTTATATGGAGTAATAGGAGGAGTTATAGGGAAGGTTATATGGGGTATTAGGAGGCGTTATTTGGAGCTGGTATATGGGACAATATGAGTTATAGGGAGTGTGTATATGTGGGGTAATAGGAGTTATAGAGAGCAGTTTTATGGAGTAATAGGAGGAGTTATAGGTAGCGGTGATATGGGGGTATTAGAAGGCATTATTTGGAGAGATTAAATGGGGCAATAGGAGTTATAGGGAGTGTGTATATGTGGGTAAAAGGAGGAGTTATATGAAGCGGTTATATGAATCAATAGGGTGTGTTATAGCGAGCAATAAGTGGAGTTATAGGGAGCAGTTATGTGGAGCAACAGGAGGAGTTATAGGGAGCAGTAATATGGAGCAATAGGATGAGTTATATGGATCAATAGGGGGAGGTATATAGAGTGGTTATATGGAGTAATAGGGGGAGGTATATAGAGTGGTTATATGGAGTAATAGGGGGAGGAATACCTGTAAGTAGCAGTTATATGAATCAATAGGAGGTGTTATCGGGAGATGTTATATGGAGCAATGGCAGGTGTTAAAGGGAATAGTTTTATGGAGCAATGGGAGGAGGTAGGGTAGAGGTGTAGGGGCTGTTGTTATGAAGAAACTCGAGGTGCTGCAGGTAGCGTCTGAATGGAACAATTAAAGGACATATATGTTAATATTTGATGTTTAATGTAGTAAGCAAATTATTTAGGTGGGATCAAGGCCTTTGGAAGGAGGGAGAATTTAGTGGGTGGAAGGTGGAGTTTAGGAGCAGGGAGGAGGGAATTCTGCAGGATGGAGGAGGGGTTTTGCAGGACTGGGATGGGAGTTTTCGGAGGAGGGAGGACAGAGCATATCCTAAGCTAAACCCTGAATACTGCATACCGAATAAGGGCTGAGCCCTCCACTGACATACACTTAGAATGCCTAAGAAACATTAATTTATTTTTACACTGGAAGTTTATCACAGAAACAATGTATGCAGCAGCGGCTTCCAATCAATTGTCAGCAGTCAATTGGTTCACTGACTCCCTGGGGTGACTCATAGCTGAATCTTGCATGTAACCCTGGGAGTTGGAGTTATACTACTAAACTATTCCGGATCACACGCTCTGTGTGCTTATCATTGTCACATCCTGAGTGGGTCAAAACACATGTGATCCCACGACGCCAGTGCACATCCTCCTCTTCAATGCGGCATCAAAGTCCGGGACCTGATCCTGCTATGCAGATTATTATATGTTTGCGTGACCATCTGATACTACAGGGAATAAAGGATTATCTGAAATACAGTATGGCTTTTAATTTTAAACACAAAAGTCCTTATTAATGTTAAGGAATTACAGGCTAAGGCTGAATTGGTGATGACGAAATTGAGTTTTTGTCTTTATATTTATGTTCGTAAACACAGTTTTTACTGTAAATATTGTAACGTTTCCAAGATTTCTTAGTGCTTGTCGATCTTGCCAAAAAGCATGGATTCTGGATCACATTTATTACAAAGTACTTAACTCCAAAGATTACTTGGGATTATAATATGGCTTAATCTTTACACAATCCAAGATTTCCTTATACAATATCTAATGCAGACAGTATTTGTCACACTAATACTTGTTTTATATCTCTCCTCTCTCCCAACCTAGATAGTTTTCATGACTTATTGTGTATAATAATTTTTGTTTTTAGATAATATGATAGTATTACCTGTTTTTTTTTTAATCCATTCCAATTATAGTTAACTGGACTGAATGAGTTATCACATTTGCACTTTTGTTCCAGTACTCAATAAATTTACAT
The DNA here is from genome assembly GCF_040206685.1 of Ascaphus truei. Classification (NCBI taxonomy): domain Eukaryota; kingdom Metazoa; phylum Chordata; class Amphibia; order Anura; family Ascaphidae; genus Ascaphus; species Ascaphus truei. The sequence goes on along the minus strand of NW_027456804.1, from coordinate 151,187 downwards.
AACTAATTAATTAAAAAAATATTTTTCAGTTTTTAAGTATGTATGAATAAAGATTGTCTTAATAATTTTTTTTATGTATTTTAATTATTAGTAAAGAAATGAGTGTAGGTTTTTTTGACCACAGAGCAATGTGCCTATGTAAAGGCAAACCTGTGGGTTAAATCATGTTTTGAATTAGCTGAAAGAGATTAGCATCAATTAACCAATTAGGCTTTAATCATATAAATACACTATGCCCACGCAATATTGTATGACGCTCCTGACGAAGCTGTATGACGCAGCGAAACGCGTAGAGCCTGATCCAGAGCTTACTCAGTCAAGCTGCAGCTGACTGGAAGCGAAGACTAAAGACTCCAGACGTTTGTGCTCTCCAGTGATCCCCCTCTCAGCGCCTCGCAGTCCATTGCCATCGGATGCGACCAGATACCACCCGGAAGTGACGTCAGACGCCATTGCCGACGGCAGCACTGGGAACAGAGGAGGACGGGGAGACAGCACAGCGGGCGCACTGAGCGCAAAAGATACCTTTATGTGCCTGATATTTGTGTACAGAATGTGAGTACATGTCCTACAATTTCACTGCTTATAAAACTCTGCTTTTTGCAAGCTATACTATTGGCCGTTTCTTCTGCTCTTCTTTTATATATATTCCATGGGAAATCGAGCTCCACCATTCCTGAAGTAACCCTCATAAGGGAAGATCAAGAGGGGATAAAAGCCCTACCTAAAGAAACCTCAGTACCATATCACTATCTGACAGAGTCAGAGAAAAGCGAATTTACCCTATATGTTGCTGTAAGTAGGTTCTCCCCCAGAGCTAAGATTCACGCAAATTAATTCATTATTGAATCACAATACTGCACAATTATTGTTTTTATATGTTTTTTATTCACATGTTGTTTTCCTGACTGGGTCGCTCACTTTCCACAACCAATCACGACTGTACTTGTGGGAAATCCGAGCATATTTCCCTGGAAGGTTTGAGAAGTACCCTGTCGGGTAACATCATTTAATTTATTGTATCACACTTCATAATTTATTAGAAAGCTGTGGCGCCTAGGCAAGTCATTTAGTATACTTAATCTTTACACCATCATAAAGACCAGAAACCTATATGGGTTACAATGCTGCCGCTTCTTGTAAAAGCTTTCGAATATGAACAAAAAGAATGTTCCACCAGTCACCCTGATCGCTCTCTCATTGCTTAAAGTCTGATTCTAAGCCCATTTTCACTGCGTTTCGTGTGAGAACTATCTGTAGGCGCCATAAACAAAAATCGTAAACTCTAAGGCAGCAGTGTGCAAAGTGGGGGTGCGCTCCTCGGGGGGGCGTGGGCGGTTGCAGAGGCCCCGCGCTCTTCCCCAAGGCATTAAAATTAAATACCGGGGGATCGCGGGAGGCCTCTGCAATGCTATTACTTACCTTGACTCTGCTGTCGTCACTCGTGTCCATGGTAACGCAGCGTCAAATGACACCACGGGTCATGTGACGTTACACGCGTGTAGGCGGACGCTCACAGAGGTATGCAAGGGAGACTGGTTATAGTGAAATTAAATAAGGCTTTTATTGCGCCTGTTTCCTTAATATCAGGAAACCATCCAAACAAGGGGTAAACAAAGCTTCTATTCACTTGGGAGTATTTCTGGTGAAATACTATGCAATCCACCACTCCCTTTAGATAAGCATGTCTCCCAGCCCCAAACATATAGCATGAAATGAACAGATATAAAAAGTCTTGTAAATGAAAGTCTTATCTGTTAGCTGGGCTGCTGTAGGAGAAGCTTCTCTGCTCTCTTGGAACCGCACCCTTGTGTGCACAGGAAATATCAGGCTCCAGGTTAGAATCTTGTCCCCTTTGTCTTGAAAGCAGCTCTGCTGTTTCTTCTGGCAGGGCTCAAGACAAAAAAATTCACAGAAAAAATCTCTTTTCCTTTCTAACTTCAAAGACCACCTCTCATCCCACTTCTAACACCATATGTAGGCGGACGCTCACAGAGGTATGCAAGGGAGACTGGTTATAGTGAAATTAAATAAGGCTTTTATTGCGCCTGTTTCCTTAAAATCAGGAAACCATCCAAACAAGGGGTAAACAAAGCTTCTATTCACTTGGGAGTATTTCTGGTGAAATACTATGCAATCCACCACTCCCTTTAGATAAGCATGTCTCCCAGCCCCAAACATATAGCATGAAATGAACAGATATAAAAAGTCTTGTAAATGAAAGTCTTATCTGTTAGCTGGGCTGCTGTAGGAGAAGCTTCTCTGCTCTCTTGGAACCGCACCCTTGTGTGCACAGGAAATATCAGGCTCCAGGTTAGAATCTTGTCCCCTTTGTCTTGAAAGCAGCTCTGCTGTTTCTTCTGGCAGGGCTCAAGACAAGTGTCCCCATGTCAGTCTCACAAGTGGTGAGAGTCAAGGACAATCTCTGCTCTGTCTCCAAGTTCAGTTCAGGTGTGAGCTAAGGAGTCTCTCTTCCTGTCTCAAAAGACAGGCTTTTCTAAGCAATCTAATCAGGCAGGTGGTGTTTGTTAATTGACTACCAGCAGTTAACCACCACACTGCTGGATTAGAGGCACATTACCTGAACAAGGATAACTCCCCTGTTACATACCTCCCCTGTTTGTGAGAAGCTCGGGCTTGCCACGGCCAAAGCCCATCCTTCCACTCTCATTGTAGATATTTCTGTGACTTGAATGAGAGTGGATGGAGGAAGAGAACCCTCAGTCCCGCTGGGATCGGAGCCCTTTCTCCAGTTCATTCGTGTCTCCTCCCGAAGGTGCTTGAGATCAGCACTCCTCAGTCGCTCGAGGAGGACTTTTTCTAAGTACAGTCTTTTTGCTACGTGCGTGGTCATGAGATTTCCCTTGCGTCGGGTGCTTGTCTTATTGCAGGCAGACTGTATAGCAGCAGTTGCAGAGCGTTTTAAAACAGCTCGTTGAGTTTTCTGCTCTTGAAGCTGTCTCACTGCCCTTTTCCCACTCAATGGGGTTGCTAGTTCAGCCTCTTTGGGATTAAGTTGCAATTCCACACCCACCTCCAGAGAATGTCTCATCTTTTCAGCTTTATCAGCTAAGGATTCTTCTGGTTTTGATTCAGCACGTGTACCTTCTTTTGTTGCCTATTGGGTGACTGAAGGTTTTGCTAGTGCTTGTTTAGGTGGTTAAAATTTTGCAACCTTGTGTTTCAGATGAGCGGTATTCCCAGCTCTCACTTCACCCTGGTCTTCATGGGTTTTTGTGGCTGTGGGATACTGACGTTTAGTCAGGGTCAATACTTGTCTTTGTAGGACTGTAATCTCATCCGAGTGCGTTTTGCAAATCTCTTCTCAGGGAATTTATCTGCATGCTGTGCTTTCTCTGAGCTTGCTTCCACATTTTTATTGCATTGTGAAGCACTATGAATTTCTTTGCTCCGGCCACAGTTACTTATTTTAGTTTCTGGACCTTCTTGTGCTCCCTTTTGTGCCAGGTCACCTGGTTCTAAGCTTGGCCTCTAGTGATGCTTTGGTGACGCTGACAGGTAGCCTTCAGTTTCTCATGCTGCTTTGCTGGAACATACTGGGTCATCAGACGTTCCTGCAGCACTTGAATTTCTTTAACAGCCTGCAGATTGTCTTCCTGCAGAGTTCGCTGCTTCTCCTCGGCCTTCTCGAGGTGCGTACGTAGACCTTGCAGTTGGTTCTGCAGTCGGTGCTCTACTTCAAACTTCTCACCTTCCAAAAGTCTATTTATTTCTTTAAGCTCGTGCAGCTTTTCATTCTTTTTCTTGACGTCGTCTGTCAAATGAAAATTTTCTTCTTTGAGTTTTAAGTTTTTTATTTTTAATCTTAAATGTTCTCCTTTTTCAGTCTCTGTACTATTCAGGGCCTCCTTGCAGTCCTCCTTCCATTTATGCACATCTGCTTTGAGAATGACAGTCTCCTGGCGTGAGACTTCCTTCTCTAGGTTGAGGGTCTGAAGCTCCTTCTGAGAGACTTGGAGATCTGTATTAAGATTGACAATCGTTTCTTTAGACATGTCCAGCTCCTCAGTGAGACTGTGGCGTTCCTTTCTGGAAACTTCTAGGTCTGTGCGGCAGCTGTTGGTCTCATGATGTGAGGCATCCAGTGCTCTGCGGAGTGTCTGAACCTCTTTCTGAGATACGTCCACCTCTGTCCAGACACTGTTGACCTCCTGTTGTGAGGCATTCAGCTCTATGCGAAGAGTGTGAACCTCTTGCTGGAAGACTGTCATCTGCTTCAGTGCTTCCTCATACTTCTGCTTCAGCTTAGTCATCATTTTATCAGATTGGCTCTGCTTTTCATCCATGGCGGAAATAGTAGCGTTTGCAGTATCTAGATCAGTCTTGAGATCGTCCAATTCTGTCCTGGCTGCAGAGTACATTGCGAGCACATATTCCTGTAGCTTCACGTTATTGTCAGTAGCTCCGCGTAATCATCTTTCTTTTGTTTCAATTGTTTCACGCCTGGCATTTTTCAGGGCATCCTCAGGGCTGGTCAATGGATCGACACTCACTGGTTCCGGCTCCGCTTCCCTGGGATGGTTGGTTGAGGGTTCCTCACTGTTGGCACCGGACAGACACTTCTTTGGGGTACACGACTTCAGCCTTGGGCCCTCTGGATATTCAGTTATCCGCGGGACAAATTCTCCATTTTCTCTAGGCTGCAGGGCATCTCGGTCCCGCTTTTTCTCCACAGGATCTGCGGACGTGTCTGTTCCTTTCATGGTAAGTGCAGAACCACTTTTCTTTTTCTTTTTTCGCCTTTTTGTTTTGGTTGACACGTCCCTTCAGGTATACTGGGGTCTCCATCTTCATTTGAAACTTTAGCAGCGTCACTGGATCCACCCGGCTTTTCTTGCAACTATAATAGCTGACGGAAATATTCGGTGATCCACTGCTCCCGCTCTTTCTCCTGCTGATCATATTCGTCATCATAGGGAGCGGTCTTTTCGGTTCGTGCCGAGTTCAGGCACCCCCACCATTCTTGGGGTGTTTTGTGGGTGTGACTCGGTTCGGGTTCCCCGTAAGAGATGTCTTCCTCTTTATTGGACTGGAAGGGCCACTCTTCAGTGGGGTAGGGTTCATTACAGGAATGCTGCATCTTGTCCTCCATTTTAAGGCTATCAGGTGTAATTTTTTTCCTGACCTCAGGAGGCGCTATTGCAGCTGTTGCCACTGTATTTGCTAGAACCCCCAATTGTGGTAGTCCTACAGGTGAGCATATTTTGCTTGTAGAGGTCGTAGCTCTAACAGGCATCTCTGTAGACTTTTCTTTCTTGGGTAAGTTTTACAATATCAGCAGTCCTGTGCACGCATTTTCTCTCATCAGGTATACAGGATGTGCAGTTGCTAGGTAAAAACATCTATTTGCTTTACACCATTTACTTGCTAGATTTAATCTCTCATTAGGTGTGCTGGATGTGTAGTTGCTAGGTAAAAACTTCTGTTTGTTTTAAACCATTTACCTGCTAGGTGCAATCTCTCTGCTTCAGCCAAATAATGTGATTTTCTGCTTGAGTTCAGTCTCAACTTTGGGTATTATGACATTCACTCTTCACACATTGGGATACCTTTTACACAGTTCAGCAATTCCTTTTTTTTAGTAGGCAATTTTACCCTCAGCACTTGTTTACTGAAAATTCCCCTGCTTCAGCACAGTCTTGCATCAATTTTCACATTTTTCTGCATATACTCCATTCACAACTGGTAGTCCTATGCGGTGTGGCAGCCTTTACTTGCAGAATCAGTACCGCTCATGGGTCACCATCTGTATTCACTGCTTCAGCTAAACATTTGAAAACAACAAACGCCTATCCCTTTTAAGGGCTAACTCACTTCTTGAACCCTGACTATGGCTGGAAGGCAAAACCCCTATTTCAATGACCATATTACACTTTATTGTGAAAGGCAAATAAGGTTTACCTGCTTTAGCAGTCTCTCTCTCCTCTTGGGATTGGGGAAAAGAGTCCATCTGTGGTTTTGTAAGTTTCAGTGCAGTGTAAGTTTCCTGCATGGGTGTGTATCACTTTAATTCTGGTCTCTGCTGTATGAGATTTTTTTTTTTTTTACGTTGCTCAGATTGTTTGTAGGCAAAACGCATAAAAAAATTCACAGAAAAAATCTCTTTTCCTTTCTAACTTCAAAGACCACCTCTGATCCCACTTCTAACACCATATGTAGGCGGACACTCACAGAGGTATGCAAGGGAGACTGGTTATAGTGAAATTAAATAAGGCTTTTAATTCGCCTGTTTCCTTAATATCAGGAAACCATCCAAACAAGTGGTAAACAAAGCTTCTATTCACTTGGGAGTATTTCTAGTAAAATACTTTACAATCCACCACTCCCTTTAGATAAGCATGTCTCCCAGCCCCAAACATATAGCATGAAATGAACAGATATAAAAAGTCTTGTAAATGAAAGTCTTATCTGTTAGCTGGGCTGCTGTAGGGGAAGCTTCTCTGCTCTCTTGGAACCGCACCCTTGTGTGCACAGGAAATATCAAGCTCCAGGTTAGAATCTTGTCCCCTTTGTCTTGAAAGCAGCTCTGCTGTCTCTTCTGGCAGGGCTCAAGACAACTGTCCCCATGTCAGTCTCACAAGTTGTGAGAGTCAAGGACAATCTCTGATCTGTCTCCAAGTTCAGCTCAGGTGTGAGCTAAGGAGTCTCTCTTCCTGTCTCAAAAGACAGGCTTTTCTAAGCAATCTAATCAGGCAGGTGGTGCTTGTTAATTGACTACCAGCAGTTAACCACCACACTGCTGGATTAGAGGCACATTACCTGAACAAGGATAACTCCCCTGTTACAACGCGTTAAATGACACTGTGGGTCACGTGACGTCACATGACCCCGCGGCGTCATTTGACGCCGCATCAAGGTAAGGGAGGGGACTCGAGCACGAGCGGAGGGAAGGCAGGGGGGCGCAGCTGCAAAAGTTTGCGCTCAACTGCTCTAAGGGCCTGATGAATCAAAACCGAAAGTTAGGCACAAAAGCCAAGATCCTCTGAGCGCCTTTATTTCAGGGCTTATAACATCATGTTAGTTTTATTTATGTCGACTTTTTTCTAATGCGCTACACACCAAGACACTCCGTACTACTGCGAGTTATCAAAATGAGAGAAAGAGAGGTGTGTGCTCCCTTCTGTGCACAGCTGTCTCTCCACAAGGTGAGTTTGGGGTGGTATATACTGCATAGCACGTGGGACTTTTATAACGAATCTCTCTGGCCCTCCCCATCACCCTCCCTCTCACCCCAAGTAACGTCAGGTTAAATCCCGGCATTGACTATAACTGAGCTCGATGGATAAGCATCCTTAGGCTGTGCTTATAGTGCTGGCGACGTCGACTCTGACGTCACGCTACGGTCGCTGAAAAAAAATCTAATTTAAGTGACTTCCAGCGATCGCGACCAATCAGTTGGCTTCAATACATTTGTTTAAAAGCCATTGCGTTGCTGTCGCTGTCACCGACACTATAAGCGCAGCCTTAGAGGGAACACCTCTTTAGCCCGAACAGCCGTTATAGTTAACACAAGGCACATTCCGGCTGAATACACAAAATAACACTTACTGTAGTGCTGACAAGTATTCTAAAACAAATCTGGGGCAATCACCAAATGGACCCAGGTACATGCTGGGTACATGCTGCAACATTTCAGTGACATTTCTGCAGAAAGACTAATGGCCCATCGGATTAACAGTGGGGGTCCCTGGCAGTCCCATTAAAACTGAATGGGACTTCCAGGGACCCCTGCTGGGTTAATCCGATGGGCCATTAGTCTCTGCAGAAATGTCACTGAAATGTTTGCAGCATCTACCCAGGATGTACCCAGCATGTACCTCCTTAAGGTAACAACGTACACTGAATAATACCTGCGGCAGGCAACATTTGTTTTAATTTAAATTGCTCCATTTTCAGGTTCTGTGTCAGTCTACAATCAATTGAGTGATTAATGGAGTAATTTGGATGTTAGTGCAGCTCTATGTTCTAAGGAATGTGCGGCTTGTGTCACTTTTCTTGAAAGTTTTGCGTTGGTATTCGGTGGCGTATGCTATGTTTTTGGCTCAGAATACTAGCATAGTGCTGTGTACAGTACTGTATGTGCCAAGTTCTACGGCAGGAGAAATATTCTTAATAATCATGTTGTATTTCAGGGCAAGAAAATATCACATTATTTTACACCACTGCGTCGGCGCAGAATTACTTTTCATATATGGACCACTAAGATCACAAGTTACCACAATTGCGCATTACAACCAATTAATGGAGGGGACATTTTTCCCTTCTCTTCTGTGACGGAGGAAGATATTTCTGTTCCCTGGCAATCACTCCAATGAGCATGTAACTGAGATTGAAAAAAAATAATAGGTTTATTATACAGTACATCAAATATATATAACTTGTGAGATACCGCTCACCACAATAATGTTATGAAAGTGCAAGCAAATCAGAAAGCATACAGTAATTACTATAAGTAATATCATCAAGAAGGAAAAATCACTATATACAGTACTGCACTCAAAAAGTAGTAGAATGTAATGAATTAATAAAAAATAGCTTTTACTGTAATTATTCATTTAAAAAGATTCCTTGCAGCATAACGATGCCTAATTATACATAGAATACACAAACAATGTTGCTACATGTGTTAGTCACCATAGAGCAGTCAGCTGAGTTGTCTGTTAGTGGGTTTATTTGCTTTGCATCTCATCCCAGGCTAGGTTTAAAAGCTGTGTTTAAAGCAGCATGCATTGGCTTAAGGGTTTTCCATGTAATGTGGTCTTGAGACAAAAGGTGGCACTGTGTGCTCATTTGCATGTCATTTTCTAGAATCCCTTGCTGCAGGTGAAACACTGTATGCTAGGTTATAATGGCGAAAAGCAGAGTTGCAGACCTGTCTAAGACATGTGAATGTGCTCACAAGTAATATAGTAATATTTTTATAAGATTGAGATATATACATATAAATATATATATATATATATATATATATATATATATATATATATATATATATATATATAAATATATATATATATATATATATATATATATATATATATATATATATCAGGGACCAGGGATTAATGTAATGGAAATGTTGCTAGTTGCTAGTTGCATGTGACCTTTCCATCTATTTATTTGTATGCAACAAAAGTTATGTTGCATTTCAACCCACCATTCAGGGCTGGGTCATATTGAAGACACCTGGTCTCAACTCTCTATTATTGTAAGCTTGTTGTGGTAGGGGGTATAAAAAGGTTGGGAGGGAGGCCCCTAACTCTAGCTCCAGTTGTTTGACTCTAGCTGTTTCCACATATATGTGAGACTGCGCTCGTCCGTCACCTTCAGACTTTTACCAGGTCATCTTCCTCCCGCAGCTCCAAGACTCTCCGGTAATCAACCGGGACACATGTACACGTCCCTGTGCCTAGGTCTATAAGGTGATCCCAGTTCCCCCAGTTGGGAGTGTGTGTTGTTTACCTGTGCACAGTTGTACATTTTTTCCAATAAATTCAATTTGATCAAATCTGTGGTTCTGCCTGGTGAGTTGATCCCTGGTGAGTTGATCCCTGGTGTGAGAGTCCTGGTCTCCCGTGACCAAATCCACTTAGAAATTAACTTTGTTTCCGTCACAAACAGCTGTGATTTTCATGCACGAGAATCCGTGTTCTTTATAGGGACTTCCATTTTCCCTCCCCTCTATTAGATTAGGGCAGGGGTGGCCAACTCCAGTCCTCAATGGCCACCAACAGCTCAAGTTTTAAGGATATCCCTGCTTCAGCCCAGGTGGTTCAATCAGTGGCTCAGTCAAGGAGAAGGAAGGGAAATCCGGCGCCTCAACCAGTGACAAACTCCAAAGCACTTCCGGGTCGTAGAAAAACTTTATTGCAATAACAAACGGACAACAGGCTACACCACAGTCTCCCCCTCAACGCGTTTCACGCTCGGAGAAGAGGGCAGCTACAGTATTAGATCTCTCTCAAATAATGATTCTATTCTTATTAGAAAAGCTGACAAAGGGGGTGCCACCGTCGTTCTTGACAGAGATTATTATGTGCTGGAGGCTCGGAGGCAACTTGAGGATCCTGAGGCCTACAAAATCCTGGAAAGGGACCCACCCCGCAGTTCCTTAGGGAATTCATCGATTTGATGGATGAAGGTGAGATTTTACAAGTTCTTACACCTTCTGAACGAGACTTCCTCACCACTCCAGATCCTATTACTCCAATTTTCCATCACCTTCCCAAAATTCACAAAACACTCATTGCACCCCCGGGTAGGCCCATCATTTCTAGTATTGGTTCAAGGGGTGAGCACCTTTCGCAATACATAGATCACTTTTTACAACCCCTAGTATTTCACTTACCCTCACATCTTATAGACACCAAGCACCTTTATCACTTTTAGCACCCATCTCCTGGCACTCCTCCTACATCTGGGTCACTCTAGATGTAGCTTCCCTTTATAATATTATTAATCACGACCACGGGCTTACTGCAGTAGAAGTTTTTCTTTATTCACATTCTTCTCTTTCTCCATCACATATAGCCTTTTTTACTTGATAGTATCAGATTTTCACTCACACACACCTTTTTTCTGTTTGTTGGGGTTTATTATCTCCAAACACGTGGGACTTCTATGGGGACTTCCTTTGCCCCCTCCTACGCCAACCTTTTTATGGGTTGGTGGGAGATGTCCCACGTGTTTGGAGATCTTAACCCCTTTAGGCATCATATAGCGTTTTACAAGCACTATATTGATGATCTTCTGTTGATCTGGAGTGGTGGGGAAGAGGATCTCATTACATTTTTTGAGTATCTGGCTGATAATCAATTAAATCTTCATTTTACGCATAGCTACGATATGCAACGCATACAATTTTTGGATCTTGATCTTTATATCAATACAATATCGAGCGCAAAATTCAATCTGACATTTTCAGAAAAGAGAATGCCAGAAATTCTTTGTTACACGCTAAAAACTGTAATTCCGGCCCTCTGATGAAAGGAATCCCAAGAGGGCAGTTCCTGCGTTTACGCAGGAATTGTTCCTCGATGGAGGACTTTGTATATAGCCTTTTTACTTGATAGTTTCAGATTTTCACTCACACACAACTTTTTTCTGTTTGACAGGGTTTATTATCTCCAAACACGTGGGACTGCTATGGGGACTTCCGTTGCCCCCTCCTACTGCTGCGGCCAAGTTTATTCGAGCATTTGCCCGTTCTTGGCCGCAGCAGTAGCCTGGCGCGCGCCCGAGAGTGACGGGCGCGCGCCGAAGCAGCGGAAGAGCGCCCTCCGATCGGGGCGCTCTCCCTACCGCTGCCGGGTCCGCCGGGTCCCCCGGAACCCCCTGCCGCTGTCCCGCGATCGCGGGACACCAGGGCTCCCTCGGGGAGCCCCTGGACGCGCGTGCAGGGGGCGCACGCTCCCGAAGACGCGTGAAGGGGCGGCCACTAGCAAGCCGGGAAATCTCCCGGCTTGCGGATCTGGCCGCAGTGTGATTAAGTGTGTCGGTAGTGTACGCCAACCTTTTTATGGGTTGGTGGGAGACGTGCCATGTTTTTGGAGATCTTAACCCCTTAAGGCATCACTAGCTGAGAGACCCGGCGTTGCCCGGGCGTGGAAGGGCAGGGGGCATGGAGTGGAAGGGTGGAGGGGGGGAGGGGCGTGGAAGGGCGGGGGGGCAATGGGCGTGGAAGGGCGGGGAGGGCAAAGAGCAGGGAAGGGCAAAGGGCAGGGAGGGGCGGGGGGGGCAAAGGGCAGGGAGGGGCGGGGGGCAAAGGGCAGGGAGTGGCGGGAAGGGCGGGGGGCAAAGGGCAGGGAGGGGCAGGCAAAGGGCAGGGAGGGGCGGGCAAAGGGCAGGGAGGGGCGGGGGGGGGAAAAGGATGGGGGGGCAAAGGGCAGCTTTTCCAGGGAGGGGCAGGGGGGCAAAGGGCAGGGAGGGGCGGGAAAAGGGCAGGGAGGGTTGAGGGGGGGCAAAGGGCAGGGAGGGGCGGGGGGGCAAAGGGCAGGGAGGGGTGGGGGGGGGCAAAGGGCAGGGAGGGGTGGGGGGGCAAAGGGCAGGGAGGGGCGGGGGGGCAAAGGGCGGTGGGGGGCAAAGGGCAGGGAGGGGCGGGGGGGGCAAAGGGCAGGGAGGGGTGGGGGGGCAAAGGGCAGGGAGGGGTGGGGGGGGGCAAAGGGCAGGGAGGGGCGGGGGGGGGCAAAGGGCAGGGAGGGGTGGGGCAAAGGGCAGGGAGGGGGGGCAAAGGGCAGGGAGGGGCGGGGGGCAAAGGGCAGGGAGGGGTGGGGGGGTAAAGTGCAGGGAGGGGTGGGGCAAAGGGCAGGGAGGGGCGGGGGGGCCAAAGGGCAGGGAGGGGCGGGGGGGCCAAAGGGCAGGGAGGGGCAGGGAGGGGCGGGGGGGCCAAAGGGCAAGGAGGCCAAAGGGCAGGGAGGGGCGGGGGGGCCAAAGGGCAGGGAGGGGCGGGGGGGAAAAGGGCAGGGAGTGGCGGGAAGGGCGTGGGGCAAAAGGCAAGGAGGGGCGGGCAAAGGGCAGGGAGGGGCGGGGGGGCAAAGGGCAGGGAGGGACGGGGGGGGCAAAGGGCAGGGAGGGGCAGGGGGGCCAAAGGGCAGGGAGGGGTGGGGGGGCAGGGAGGGGTGGGGGGGCAGGGAGGGGCGGGGGGCCAAAGGGCAGGGAGGGGCGGGGGGCCAAAGGGCAGGGAGGGGCGGGGGGCCAAAGGGCAGGGAGGGGCGGGGAAGGGCAGGGGGGCAAAGGGCAGGGAGGGGCGGGCAAAGGGCAGGGAGGGGCAGGGGGGGCAAAGGGCAGGGAGGGGCGGGGGGGGCAAAGGGCAGGGAGGGGTGGGGGGGGACAAAGGGCAGTGGGGGGGGGGGCAAATGGCAGGGAGGGGCGGGGGGGCCAAAGGGCAGGGAGGGGCAGGGGGGCCAAAGGGCAGGGAGGGGTGGGGGGGCAGGGAGGGGCGGGGGGCCAAAGGGCAGGGAGGGGCGGGGGGCCAAAGGGCAGGGAGGGGCAGGAGGGCAAGAGGGCAGGGGGGCAAGAGGGCAGGGAGGGAGGGGGGCAAAGGGCAGGGGGCAAGAGGGCAGGAGGGGTGGGCAAAGGGCAGGGAGGGGCGGGGGGGCAAAGGGCAGGGAGGGACGGGGGGGCAAAGGGCAGGGAAGGGCGGGGAAGGGCAGGGGGGCAAAGGGCAGGGAGGGGCGGGCAAAGGGCAGGGAGGGGCGGGGGGGCAAAGGGCAGGGAGGGGCGGGGGGGGCAAAGGGCAGGGAGGGGCGGGGGGGGCAAAGGGCAGGGAGGGGTGGGGGGGGACAAAGGGCAGTGGGGGGGAAATGGCAGGGAGGGGCGGGGGGGCCAAAGGGCAGGGAGGGGCAGGGGGGCCAAAGGGCAGGGAGGGGTGGGGGGGCAGGGAGGGGCAGGGGGCCAAAGGGCAGGGAGGGGCGGGGGGCCAAAGGGCAGGGAGGGGCGGGGGGCCAAAGGGCAGGGAGGGGCAGGAGGGCAGGGGGGCAAGAGGGCAGGGAGGGAGGGAGGGGGGCAAAGGGCAGGGTGCAAGAGGGCAGGAGGGGCAAGAGGGCAGGGAGGCAAAGGGCAGGGGGGGCAAGAGGGCAGGGAGGGAGGGGGGCAAGAGGGCAGGGAGGGAGGGGGGCAAAGGTCAGGGGGGGCAAGAGGGCAGGGAGGGAGGGGGGCAAGAGGGCAGGGAGGGGGGCAAGAGGGCAAGGAGCAAGAGGCCAAAGGGCAGGGGGGCAAAAGTCAGGGTGGCAAAGGGCAGGGGGGCAAAGGGGAAAAGGGCAGGGGGGGAGGGCAGGGGGGAAAAGGGCAGGGGGAGGGAGGGCAGGGGGGGGCAAAGGGCATTGGGAGGGAGGGCAGGGGGGGCAAAGGGCAGAGGGAGGGAGGGCAGGGGGGGCAAAGGGCTGGGGGGCATAGGGCAGGGGGAGGGAGGGCAGGGGGGGGCAAAGGGCAGGGGGAGGGAGGGCAGGGGGGGGGCAAAGGGCAGGGGGAGTCAGGGACGCGTTAAATAACCCATTCCCCTGCCTGTTCTCACCTTGCACACGGCCGCCCTCCGCCTCCTCCTCTGGCTCCTCCGCGGCGAGGCTGAGACGCTCCGGTGAGGAGGTGCTGGGCCTCTCGCGGGGAGAGGCGAAGACAGCCTGAGGAGAGGCCGCGGGGACGGGGAGCGGCCTGTGTGAGGGGAGAGCCGCAGAGCGTGCTCTGTGTGTGTGTGAGGGGAGAGCCGCAGAGCGTGCTCTGTGTGTGTGTGAGGGGAGAGCCGCAGAGCGTGCTCTGTGTGTGTGTGGGGGGGGGTGGTGAGGGAGTGCCGCGTGCTCTGTGTGTGTGTGAGGGGAGAGCCGTAGAGCGTGCTCTGTGTGTGTGTGGGGGGGGGGGGGGGTGAGGGAGAGCCGCGTGCTCTGTGGGGGGGGTGAGGGAGCGGCCTGTGTGAGGGGAGAGCCGCGTGCTCTGTGTGTGTGTGGGGGGGGGTGAGGGAGAGCACCTGGTGAGGGAGAGCGCCTGGTGAGGTGAGAGCCCCCCGCTGTGTCCCGGGCGCTCGCTCCGCTCCCCCGCTGACTGACTAAATCTACTCATTTTTCCAATAGAGAAGAGAGACGCAGGTTCAAAATTAAATCATTTATTTCATGTCAAACAGATTTTGTTGTATATTTATTAATATGTAAGTGCAACAAACAGTACGTACACTACCGACACACTTAATCCGAGCAGGGCTAGTTCCGCAAGCCGGGGGATGCCCCGGCTTGCTAGCCCCACTCCCTCAGCGTGCCGCGCGTCACCGATGCGTGGTCACGCGTCATCGGGTGCCAGCGCCCCCTGCACGCGCGTCCAGGGCTCCCCGAGGGAGCCCTGGTGTCCCTCGATGTGGGGGACGGCGGCAGGGGGTTCCGGGGGACCCGGCGGACCCGGCAGCGGGAGGGAGAGCGCCCCGATCGGAGGGCGCTCTTCCGCTGCTTCGGCGCGCGCCCGGCACCCTCCGGCGCGCGCCAGGTTACTGCTGCGGCCGAGAACGGGCAAATGCTCGAATAAACTGATAAATTTAATACAAATATTTTTAAAAAAAATAAATAAAATGCAGACACTGATCTACAATCCATTGGTAATAGATTACCGCCTGTGCTTATGTGGTGGACTAACACATTTTAACAACATTGCTTGTATACATTTCTACGTATAATAATGCATCATTATGCTGCTAGGCCTCTTTTTTTTTTCAATCTTTTGATAGCCGCCGCCGCCGCTTCTAATGGCCCCCGCTCCCCCCACAGGGCCGCAGACATATGCGGCGGCGGCGGCGATAGCCGCCGGCGCCGCTCCTAACGCTACTATACGTCCCAGTGACGTCAGGCGCTGGTGGGGGAACTCCGTCAGCTGTCTGAAGCTGCTCCGGTCCCACCGCTGTTATTCCTCTTATGTCAGAAGCATACAGACTCCTCTGTCACCCTGCAAGTCCCCCTGCCCCCGGAGCAAACATTGTTTGCTCCTAACTGCCACGGCGCCGCTGTTCCGCCGCCCGCTGCCATGCCGCGCGCCACGCATGCGCAGAAGTGGCTGGCAGCGGCGCCGTTCCCCGCCCACTGCCATGCCGCGCGCCACGCATGCGCAGAAGCGGCTGGCAGCGGCGCCTGGGAATAGGGTGGTTTGAGCGCGCCGCCGGTGGGGGGTGGGGAAGGGGGGAGCTTGAGCACGCCGCCGGGGGGGGGAGCTTGAGCGCGCCGCCGGGTTGTGGGGAAGGGGGAGCTTGAGCGCGCCGCCGGGTTGTGGGGAAGGGGGGAGCTTGAGCGCGCCACCGGGTTGTGGGGAAGGGGGGAGCTTGAGCGTGCCGCCGGGGGGTGGGGAAGGGGGGAGCTTGAGCGCGCCGCCGGGGGGTGGGGGGGTATCTGCTCAGAAGACTCAGACTGAGCCCCCCGGGTCCGCAGCTCTGTCGGGGGTGGGGGGAGTCAGGAGAGAGGGGGCAGGACACAGACAGAGAGACATACGGTACATACAGAGAGATACACATACACTGACAGACACACACACACTGACAGACACGCACACACTGACATACACACATTGACTGACACACACATTGACTGATACATACACACAATGACACACACACACTTACTCTGACGCACACACACACACTGACTGACACACACACACACACACACTTACTCTGACGCACGCACACACTCTGACGCACGCGCACACACTCTGACGCACGCGCACACACTGACGCACGCACGCGCACACACTGACGCACGCACGCGCACACTCTGACACACACTGACACACGCACGCACACCCCAGTGATGTACCGAACACCGCCCCTGAATGATGTGCCTATTCCTTCCCCCCCACTGTGAGCTCCCCCACCCGCTCAACATTCATGATGCTGGTACTGCTGCCAATAAACACATACACACACACTGACGCATGCACACTTTGACGCACGCGCACGCACACTGACTGTCACACATACGCACACACACTGACTGACACACATACGCACGCACACTGACTGACACACATACACTCACTGACCGACACAGAGAGACATTCACACAACACAGAGAGAGAGAGACATACACTCACACACACACACACACACACAAAATGACTGACACAAATACACACACTGACCGGTACAGATACATACACTGACCGGCACAGATACATACACTGACTGACACACACACACACACAAACAAACACATACATACTCACTGACTGACACACTGACACATGTGTGCCGAGCACGCGCGTTATAAGTCAATTTCTGTGACAAAAGTCAAAGAAGTTTCACTTACTATGCGCGTGCACAGCACACACAGCTTTTTTTTTCCTTTATTGGAGACATGTGTATAGGTTACAAACAGTGATTACATCGGATCAATACACAGTCCAGTGAGGTCATCGGCACATGATCGTAGAGTATATGAGATGTCCCAATAAATCCATTTCCTGTTTTTTTAATAGAAAAAGATGGGGAGACATAGGGTGGGACGATAGCTTGGGACGACAAAAGAAGGGGAAGAGGGGGAGGGAGGGGAGGAGAGGAGGAGGGGTAGGGTATCTCTCCGATTAATTCCCAGCGTCAGTTGCTTAGTTAGTAGTTAGAACCTGGGGCAGGGGTAGGTCCTCTGGGTTGGGCCAGGGTTCCCATGTATTGTAAAATTGGGGCATTTTTTGTTTTAGCATGGCCGTGAGTTTTTCCATGTTCCTGACCATGTTTATCCTATTCACTACTGTCCTTCTCGAGGGTGCCTTTGCTTGCTTCCAGGCCGCCGCAACTGAGCATCTCGCCGCCGTGAGTATAACGGAGGTCAGCCTGGTCGTGGGGGCCGGGAGGTCCTCTATTGGTTTACCCAGCACGTATGTCAGGGGGTCCAAGGGGATCTCCAGGCCCAGGGTATCGTCCAGAAGTCTCTGGATTACAGCCCAGAATCTCTGGATCTCCGGACATGTCCACCAAATGTGGGCCATGTCACCCTTTTGTCCACATCCTCTCCAGCACAGGTCAACCGTGCCGGGGAAAATCTGGCTCAGTCTTTTTTTCACATTATCAGTCTCCTCGGGGTCAGGTACCACTGAAATAGGATTTTGTAAATGTTTTCTTTTGTGACTGTGCATATTGAAGTTTTGGAAGCTGCTTCCCAGACGTCCTCCCAGTCCTCCAGGTCCAGTGGCGTGTTAAGGTCTGCACACCATTTTTGCATGTAGGTGTGTGTGGGTAGGGGGAGGGAGTTCTCGAGTATTCTATAGATTCCTGAAATTAGTCCTTTTTGGTACTCTCATACGACAGAGAGACTCAAATCTGGAGAGCGGGGGGAATTTCGAGGTCGGGGATAGAGCTCCAAGGAAATGCCTTATCTGTAGGAATTTGAATATGGGGAGATCGGGGGATGTAAATTTAGTTTTGAGCTCTTGGAAGGACAGAGCTTCGTTATTCTCCAGTAGACCCGCAACCATGCTAATGTCTAGGTCCTGAAATTGACCAAACTGTGTTCGGGAGCACCCTGGAGGGAATTCTGGGTTCCCGAGAATGGGGGTGAGTTGGGAGGGGGATAAAGTTAGGCCATATTTCCCTCTGTTCTTGAACCATGTGGACCATGTGCATTTCATTGCTCCAAGCTCGAGCCTCTGAGGTTGTTTTTGCTTGTACTCTTGGGACCATAGTAGTACTGGAAGAGGGATGGGGGGTGCGTGGTGAGTCTCAATTTCTAGCCAGCAGGCAGAGCTCGGGAGGCTGTTCCAGAACACCGCATGCCTAAGCTGGGCTGCAAGGTAGTATCTAACCACGTCAGGGACCCCCAGTCCTCCCCTTGTCTTTGCGGACAGGAGTACCGACCTCGGGACTCTAGGCTTACGATGTTTCCATATGAAACGTAGGATATGTGATTGTATATTTCTTAATTCGGCCAGGGGGACTGGGATTGGGAGTGTCTGAAAATAATACAGTAGGCGGGGGAGGATATTCATTTTAGCGGAGACAATTCTGCCAAACCAGGAGATCTGGTATGCATTCCAAGTGTCTAGGTCTCTCTTGATTTGGTCAAATAGAGGGGGGTAGTTTACTTTGTACAACAAGTTGTATGAGCTAGAAATTTTTATACCCAAGTATTTTATGTGGGAAAAGTTCCACTTATATTTGTAATTTAATTGTAGAAGCTTCCAAATGGGATCAGGGAGAGATATGTTCAGCGCTTCGGATTTATCCATGTTTATCTTATAGTCTGAGACCTGGCTGAATTGGTCTAATAGTTTATGTAGATTAGGGAGGGAGATGTGGGGGTCGGCTAGGGTCAGAATTACGTCATCCGCGAAAAGGGATATTTTATAGTTTTTATCAGCGATTGTTATGCCTTTGATGTTCGGGTCGGCTCTAATTTGAGATGCTAATGGTTCAATAGAGATCGCGAAAAGCAGAGGGGAGACGGGGCAACCCTGTCTGGTTCCATTTTTTATATGGATTGGGTTGGATTGTCCTCCCGGGAGTTTTAGGTATGCGGTGGGGTTCTGATATATGGCTCGGACACCCTCGAGAAAGGTGCCTGAGAAGCCGAGTTTAATCATGGTTTGGTCGAGGAAGGTCCATTTGATCCGATCAAAGGCCTTCTCGGCATCTAGACTGAGAATCATGGCCTGGAGTTTATTGAGATGCACGTGGTCGATAATATCAATGATTTTACGGGTGTTGTCAGAGGCCTGTCTTCCTGACACGAAACCCACTTGGTCTATATGAATTAGTCTGGGGAGAATAGGATTTAGCCTGTTTGCGAGGATCTAACTGAAGAGTTTCAGGTCTGTGTTAAGCAGGGAGATCGGTCTGTAGTTACCGCATTGTAGCGGGTCCCTTCCTTCCTTATGAATAATGGCTAAGTTGGCAGCGGAAATTGTGCCCGAGATCGGTTCTCCTTCTAGGAAGGAGTTGAACATTTCAATTAGGTAAGGGGAGAGGGACGATGTGAATTTGTTATAGTAGGCGTTCGAGAAGCCATCAGGGCCTGGAGTTTTAGCTATTTTGAGGGAGCTTATGGCTTGGGTCAATTCCTCCTTTGTGATTTTGTGGTTCAGAGCTGTAAGCTCCTCTTCAGTGAGAGAGGGAAGATTACATCGCGCCAGAAATTGCGAGGCAATATCTACTGCGTTTGGGTCTTGATTAGGGGGGTGTAGATTATAGAGGTCTGTGTAATAGTTTGCAAATTCTTGGGCGATTTCTTTTTCCACATAAGTGGTGTGGCCGCCTTTGGTGCGGATCTTAGTGATTTGGGCCTTTGCCTTAAGACCTCTTAGCTTTGTTGCTAAAAGTTTGTCTGCTTTGTTGCTCCTATCGTAGAACCTCTGGTTGGTCCACTTGAGCGCTCTCTCTACCTCTTCTAGTTGTGATTGTTTTAGTTCAGATCTTGCTTTGTCAAGTGTTCTGAGTAATTTCTTGGAGGGGGTCTTTTTGTGTTGTTGTTCGAGGACTAGTATCTTGTCAGTTAGTGCTTTCTGTATTTTTAGTTTGCTTTTTTTCTTGTGGGATGCTAGAGAGATTAGGTCTCCTCTAATTGTAGCCTTGTGGGCTTCCCACAGCATTGATGCAGCGGAGACAGACCCTTTATTTATTTCAAAGAATGATGCTAGTTTTCGCTGGATTGTTTCCACAACTTGTGGGTCGTTAAGGAGGGAATCATTAAGTTTCCACTTGTACGAGGAGTTCTTAACAAAGGGCAGAGAGAGGGTCAATTCGATTGGGGCATGGTCCGACCATGTGATCGGGCCTATGTCGGAGTGGGAGCCCGCCTGGAGAACGTTTGTGGTTCCTAGGAAATAGTCGATCCGCGAGTAAGACTGATGTGGGGCCAAGAAGAACGTGTTGTCCCTCTGGCCTACGTGCTGGGCCCTCCAAATATCCGTGAGGGAAAAGTTCTGTAAGATCTCTCTGAACTTTTTCGCCTTTTGCTGGATCTGGGCTGTGTGTGTAGCGGAGGGCATGCTAGACTTGTCTTGATCTGGTGACAAAACCATATTAACGTCTCCGACCAGTAGTAGCGAGGCGAGTATTGATTGGTCTAGGGATTCTAAAAGGTCCTGTATAAATCGTACTTGGTTTTCGTTGGGGGCGTATACATTAATGATAGAAATGGGGTTTCCGGATAGGGAACCCTGCAAGAGTAAGTATCGTCCCTCTGGGTCTCGGACTATTTTAGTAGGGGCAAAGGGGACATTGTTTTTTATCAGTATGGATTCCTGAGTCAGTCCCGCCAGAATCCCTCCAGGCCTATCTCAAAAAGCTTTTTCTGAACCTTGTCCCCGACCTAACCGATCACGAACTCCAGCTTGACAGGGCACACAGAGCCCTCGGTCCTAAATCACCCGACCCTAACCACCCAAGTGACGTGATCGTGAGATATCACGTCTATACAACAAAGGAAAAGATCTCGGCGGCCGCAAGAAGAGCGGGAGACGTCAAAATGGACGACCACACTGTCCAGATATACAGCGACCTATCCAGGTCCACGGTCATGAAACGAATGGAGATGAAGCCTCTCATGGCTCTCCTTCGTGACCGCGGAGTATCCTACCGCTGGGGCTTCCCTTTTAAACTCATTGTCCCGAGGAATGGAAGGTTCTTCACTATCACGGATCCAGAGGACACCAACGACTTCCTCAAAGCTATCGGCATCACCCCCCCCATGAGGAGAAGAACGTACCCCCCGAGCAGCAAGATCCGAACCCGCCGAAACCCCCCGAGCCTCAGAAAGACTCGCTAACCAAAGGATCCAGTGAGCCTCATACCCCACAACGGTGCCCCGAACAGCCTTGCTGCCTCTACGTTCCTGCATGCCGCCATCCTTACAAGATACCCAACCCACCCACACTAACTCTCTCCAACATTATCCCCTGAACCATTAAATTGATGGCCCAACTGGACATCCCCCCCTCCTACCTCCCCCCCCCCACTCCTCGCCCCCCTCTCTCCTCTCCCCTCCCCTCCCTCCCCTTCCTCCCCCCCCCTCCTCACTCCCCCCTCCTTCTTTCCTTCCTCCCTACTCCCTATCCCCCCTCAACCAGCAGGAGGTCTCCCCTCCGAATGGCCGCGAGCACAACCCCCTCCCCTCCCCCTCTTGCCTACCTCCCCAGGTCGTATAAGCTAAGCTGCCCCCCTCCCCATTCCCCTCCATACGTCCCCCACGACCGAGCTCAACGGTCCCCCCCATACTCTGCTCCAAGTCCGTCCCAAATGTTCTATGTATATCAAACACAGCAAACTTAGCTGTATGCTCTAGGAGCCCCCAAATCACCGCTAGTTGGCATCACCCTCTAAAGGAACCCCACCTCCATCAACGCTGCTCCCTTCCCTCCCCACCCCCCTCCCCTTCCTTCCCCCCCCCCCATATGCCCCCTGTACACCCGGACTTAAGAGGTAATCCAGGACAGCCACAGGGGCCTCACAAGCCTCCCAGGGGCTCTTTGCGCCGAACATCTGCTAACAGTTAAAGGTTTATCACTTGTTGCATCTGTTTCAGACTATACGCCAGGGATCCCTCTCTGCAATCTCCCCCGCCACTACCCCCCTCCCCCACCCTTCTCCCCCCCTCCTCCCCCACTTTCCCCCCCCCCCCCCCCCATACATCGACTGCAGGGGTACTCTCTGCCTCACCCAGCAGACTTTTGCGGCCCCAGCGGCCCCCTGAACCGCACAATAACTGTTCATATGGTGTAAATAAGATGAGGCACGCGTTAGATGCTACCAATGTACCGAAAGGTCCTGTATTTAACCAAGAGTCCTTATGTGCAGTGGTCGACAAATCACCAAAAAATCTACTCGCCACACAAAAAAATCTACTCGCCACCTAGTACCAAACGTGTGCTGCTTGGGCCAATAGGAGCTCGCCACGATGTTAAATCCACTCGCCCGGGGCGAGCAAATGTATAGGTTTGTCGAACACTGCTTATGTGATATCAATAATCTGTGATAGATGGGAACTGTTATGTAGGAAATGTAAAAGCACAATATGCTTATGAAGGTCAGACCCCCATGGGTCCCCCCCCCATCACGTCCTTCCCCCTATCCCCCCTCTCTCGTCCCCCCACCCCTCATCCGCCCTCCCCCTCCCCACTCACCCCCCCTTCCCCCCCGCACATCACCTGCAGAAGCACCCAAAATCTGCTTCAGCAGATGCGACAACTGAGCCGAATACCAGTAGTTTCTATGGTGTATTAAGGATATGAAAAATGAACGTTGATCAATGGGTTGAAATGTCATGTACAAAACCACTGACCAATATATTGTATAGATAACCTGTGGTAAATGAGAACTGCTACGAAGGTGATGAACAAGCACCACCTGCTCACAATTGTCAGATTTATATGCGTCCCTCCCCCCCCTCTTTCCCCCCCCTCCCCTCAACCGCCCTCCCCCCCTCGCCCCCTCCTCCCTCCCCTACATTGCCCCCCCCCCTCCCCCCTCCCCCCCTCACTGCCCCCTGTACACCCGGACTCAAGAGGTAAACCATGACAACCACAGAGGCTTCACAACCCTCCCAGGGGCCCATTGTGCTGAACGACAGCTAACAGTTAAAGGCTTACCAACTGCTGCAGCGGTTTAAGGTTGCATGCCAGTGAGCCCTCTCCACCAATCCCCTCCCCCCCTCTTTTCCTCCCTCCACCCCTTCTCCCCCCCCCCTCTCTCCTCCCCCTCTCCCCCCCCCCCCCCACACTTCGACTGCAGGGGCACTCTCAGTCAACCGAAGAAGAATTTTGCGGCCCCAGTGACCCTCTGAACCGCACAATAGCTGTTTATATGATGTAAAAAAGGGGTAGAACGCATTAGATGCCACTAAGGTGCCGAAATGTCCTGCACTTAACCAAGAGTATTTAAGATATGAAAAAGAATCGTTGATTAATGTGTTGAAATGTCCTGTGCATAACCACAGATCAATATGTTGTATAGATAACCTGTGGTAAACGGGAACTGCTACAAAGGTGATGAAAAAGCGCCACCCGTTCAAAAGGACCCCCCTCCCCCCCTTTCTTTCATTGCCCTTCCCCCCCCCCCCACACACCACACGCTGACGTACCCACACCAGGACCAGCTCCCCGTGCCAGTGCCTACCCCCCCCCCCTCTTCCCCTCCCCCTCCACCCCCTTTTTTCTCCCTCCCCCTCCCTCTTCCCCCCGTGGCATTTCCCCTCATACAAACCCCCAACACCAAGGGGTCCAACTGCCTCTAGATTACGCGCGCGTTCCCCCCCTCCCTCCACCCCCACGTTGTCCCACCATTGGGAATACAAGTTGCTCTCCCGAGTTACAACCCTCCCCATGGCTATAGGTAGCTCCCCCCAGTTAATCGAAACAGGGAGGGTGTCGGACCTCCCAGCCTGGCAGTGCCCCATGATTGGCGCTCCGGAAGGATCTCCAGGGGCTCTGATCCCCCTTTCCTTGACACAATGCTGTCAAAGGAAACTACTATTGGGCTCCCCGAAAGCCCGCTTCTTTTTCCCTTATGTGTGTCTGCCCCCTTTCCTCCCCCGGCCCCTTCCGGTCCTCTCCCCCCCCCCCAGCCCTCTCCGACTCCCCACATCATTACGGATCGTAAGGTAGAAAACACGTCCATCAGCTCCCCCCCCCCCCGTAAGGAACCAGACCTCCCCCGTCATGGGAAACATACGGGGCCCAGACCCTCCAACTCTGGGGAAAACCCCCCCAAATAATGTCGTCAATTAAAATTACCTCCCTCAATGTTAAGGGCCTCAACTCAGTTAAGAAACGCAGCCTAGCACTACAGGAACTCAAAAAAACCAAGAGCGACATTATTTGCATTCAAGAAACCCATTTTAACTCTAAAGACCCCCCCCCAATACGGTCAAACAGGCCTTTCCTCAGGCCTTCTATGCTTCCTCCCCCATTAAAAAAAGGGGACTCTTTTTTAATTAATAATGACATTAAAAGCAATTTTTTTAATTCATTACATTCTACTACTGTACTTGTATTTTTAGCGCAGTATATAAGGCTTTTTCCTTCTTGATGTTATTAGTTTTCCAGCCTGTATGCAACTAAACCTACCTCCCTTTTGCTAACATTTTAACTATTTGCCGAGCAAGGGATGTTTCTCTATTTTAACTACTATAAGTATACTATAGAGAGAAACCTCGCTCTAACCCCTAGTTGGTGATTGCGTGCTGCCTAGGGATATACTGAACGGACAAAAGGTGTGTACCAAGGAGGGTACATCAAAGAATCCCCTTATAGGCGCACCGCAGACCTAATAGTATAGACGGTCAGGGGTGGATGTAGTAGGTCAAATAAACTTTATTAATTATGTAAGCGTGTAGTTAAAACAGTATATAGTACAATACCATATTCTGGAATAAAAAGTAGACTCCTAAAGGTCTATTCAAACTCTGCCAAGCGTCTCGCTTAGCTCCAGGGCAATTGTCTATGTGGTGCCGTAACTACATAGGGTATCTAATAACCTCCCAGTCACAAGGTCCACAAACAGGGTAGGTATATGTACTCAAAAGTTAATGTTGGTATAAAAGAAGGGATCACTTAGAATAATTCCCCTAAGTCTCTAATAGATGTATAGAGTATGTAATGGGGTTAAGCGATCTTTATAGGTACATTGGGCGTCCGAGTCCCTTGGCAATACCTAAATGACCCTGATTGTATGTTAAGCCCGTCACGTTGTCCCCCTTAGGATATATAGATGTTCATGTTCCTAAAATAGCTTTATAGAGGAGGTAATGTAATATCTGAACTTCTGTTACCAAACGGGGGGTATCTATTAACCTCTCAGTCACTTGGTCCATATACAAGGTAGGTATATACAGATAGTGAAGTTAGTATACATAATCTGATCACTTCTGATGGTTCCCCTAGGTATAGTGGACGGTGGGGTGTGTGATCTATATTAGTACATTAGATCTTTGTGTCCCTGTGCAGAGGGTAATTTAGTTCTTTAGAATGTGTAATGAGGGACTGGTTTTCACATATCTAAAATGCTGAGAGAGGGGGGGGGGAGGTGTATGGGGCCTTGGTACTGGAAAAACCGTGTTTAGTTCATTATCATACAGCCTGTATTTATTGATGCTGCTTATTGACCTTGAGTTTATAATGAAAAAACCTGTCCTGTTGTTTTCCTTGGAAAAATATAAGTAGGTGCTCCTAGTATGACCTAACAGAGCGAGCCATGATCTGTCAGTGTTTTTGTTGCCAGTGTTTAGCTCTACACGCACTCACAGTGCTTCAAGTTAGCACAGTCACGCAGTGTGTAGACTGCGCATGCGTCACGTGTTGCGCTGTGTGTGTCCCTGAGATACTCTTGCGGACATACGTTGCGCATGCGCCAAGACTGGGCTCAGTTTTGACCGCTTTTGGCGGCTAGTTTGAAGGTGAGTAGTGGACGCACAGAGACACTTAGTGTGTTAGGGTGAGTTTGATGATTCTCTGGCGCATTGGTATAGTCATAACGTAATGTCTAGAAGTCACAATGCAGTTCCTAGTATGTTCCGGGCCGCGCACGCGTCACTGACAGAGCTGTAAATGCTCTAGTGGTATTTCAGTAAGTGCCAAGTGCGCATGTGCCAGGGCTGGGCTACGTACAGTATATGCTATATAGGTTAACAACAGTGATATTGTGAGTAATCAGAGGCGCGGTTACAGCGATATAGAGTAGGATAAGGTTATATCCAAGTGACAGCACAGCTGCTAGTGATGGAGATATTGCGCAGGGAAAAGTCCCGGCCGCTCTCAGCAAAAGGACTCAGCTGTTAGTTGTGCATATGTTGCGCAATGTGCTGTAATGATACGAGCAGTTTTGCCTGAGGAAAGCAGTGTAGATATTGACTCGTGGTGCTTGCTGCAGTTATTCACATAGTGGTGTAGGCTGAGGATACATATTGCCTAGATAGCGAGTGCTGCCCTGCGGCAGTACTAACACCTCTTTAATTGGGTGTAACAAGTCAATGGTGATATTCAAGAGAGCTAGGCCCTCAGAGAGCTGCTAGAGATAGCTGACAGAGTTAGTTATAAGTCGGCAAACTTTGGGTCTTTTGCCGACTTATAACTAACTCTGTCAGCTATCTCTAGCAGCTCTCTGAGGGCCTAGCTCTCTTGAATATCACCATTGATTTGTTACACCCAATTAAAGAGGTGTTAGTACTGCCGCAGGGCAGCACTCGCTATCTAGGCAATATGTATCCTCAGCCTACACCACTATGTGAATAACTGCAGCAAGCACCACGAGTCAATATCTACACTGCTTTCCTCAGGCAAAACTGCTCGTATCATTACAGCACATTGCGCAACATATGCACAACTAACAGCTGAGTCCTTTTGCTGAGAGCGGCCGGGACTTTTCCCTGCGCAATATCTCCATCACTAGCAGCTGTGCTGTCACTTGGATATAACCTTATCCTACTCTATATCGCTGTAACCGCGCCTCTGATTACTCACAATATCACTGTTGTTAACCTATATAG
Source organism: Ascaphus truei (assembly GCF_040206685.1). Classification (NCBI taxonomy): domain Eukaryota; kingdom Metazoa; phylum Chordata; class Amphibia; order Anura; family Ascaphidae; genus Ascaphus; species Ascaphus truei. The sequence goes on along the minus strand of NW_027456804.1, from coordinate 124,236 downwards.
CATATACTGTACGTAGCCCAGCCCTGGCACATGCGCACTTGGCACTTACTGAAATACCACTAGAGCATTTACAGCTCTGTCAGTGACGCGTGCGCGGCCCGGAACATACTAGGAACTGCATTGTGACTTCTAGACATTACGTTATGACTATACCAATGCGCCAGAGAATCATCAAACTCACCCTAACACACTAAGTGTCTCTGTGCGTCCACTACTCACCTTCAAACTAGCCGCCGAAAGCGGTCAAAACTGAGCCCAGTCTTGGCGCATGCGCAACGTATGTCCGCAAGAGTATCTCAGGGACACACACAGCGCAACACGTGACGCATGCGCAGTCTACACACTGCGTGACTGTGCTAACTTGAAGCACTGTGAGTGCGTGTAGAGCTAAACACTGGCAACAAAAACACTGACAGATCATGGCTCGCTCTGTTAGGTCATACTAGGAGCACCTACTTATATTTTTCCAAGGAAAACAACAGGACAGGTTTTTTCATTATAAACTCAAGGTCAATAAGCAGCATCAATAAATACAGGCTGTATGATAATGAACTAAACACGGTTTTTCCAGTACCAAGGTCCCATACACCTCCCCCCCCCCCCCTCTCTCAGCATTTTAGATATGTGAAAACCAGTCCCTCATTACACATTCTAAAGAACTAAATTACCCTCTGCACAGGGACACAAAGATCTAATGTACTAATATAGATCACACACCCCACCGTCCACTATACCTAGGGGAACCATCAGAAGTGATCAGATTATGTATACTAACTTCACTATCTGTATATACCTACCTTGTATACAGACCAAGTGACTGAGAGGTTAATAGATACCCCCCGTTTGGTAACAGAAGTTCAGATATTACATTACCTCCTCTATAAAGCTATTTTAGGAACATGAACATCTATATATCCTAAGGGGGACAACGTGACGGGCTTAACATACAATCAGGGTCATTTAGGTATTGCCAAGGGACTCGGACGCCCAATGTACCTATAAAGATCGCTTAACCCCATTACATACTCTATACATCTATTAGAGACTTAGGGGAATTATTCTAAGTGATCCCTTCTTTTATACCAACATTAACTTTTGAGTACATATACCTACCCTGTTTGTGGACCTTGTGACTGGGAGGTTATTAGATACCCTATGTAGTTACGGCACCACATAGACAATTGCCCTGGAGCTAAGCGAGACGCTTGGCAGAGTTTGAATAGACCTTTAGGAGTCTACTTTTTATTCCAGAATATGGTATTGTACTATATACTGTTTTAACTACACGCTTACATAATTAATAAAGTTTATTTGACCTACTACATCCACCCCTGACCGTCTATACTATTAGGTCTGCGGTGCGCCTATAAGGGGATTCTTTGATGTACCCTCCTTGGTACACACCTTTTGTCCAAATACTATAAGTAGACAGAATAAATGTAAATTGCATAGCTGGCATACCTTATCTAATTTCCCCTCTAGGCTTTGATCAGCACACTAGTACAACACGGTTTCGGCGGTTTTCCCGCGCCTCTGATGCTTTCAATAGTAAGCGCCATTAGCGCTTATCTATTGAAGCGGCCGCCACGCGGGAAACTCCATTTTTAAACGGAAAACGGACCAGCGGCTAGCCCGCTACGATCCCGGCCAGCTCCCGGCAAGCTTTACACTCAGCTTAGCCGGGACAGTATATAAATTCATGCATACAGTACATGTTTCTATAAAGACCAACTCCTACTGTTATGTCCTGTATATTGCCGCCCCAGTACTTCCGCTTCAGCTACAATGGAAACTTGACGCCCCCGTAAGTCTACAGGGTAAAGCTGGATGTAGTTGGCAGACATTTTCTTTTATCCCTTCTACTGCTTCTTTTTACATTGCTGGCCCGTATTGCCAAAACAGATGAGCTTAAAGCCGCACACTGACCTGCAGTCCTGGTTTCCGGAGATCAATGAAGCGAAGGACGGAGTCAGCACTTCCAACAGCGACACTGCAGTGAGGAGGCGGCATCGTTGCTACAGCCGTGATGGGCACTTTGCTATCCCCAGTCTCGTAGGTTCGGATGGTTTTACCTTTGCAAAGTGAAGAACGTTTACTGCACCTAACATGCTGTGTGCACCAACAGATCTTTAGTAGGAAGAGACCGCTAGTCCCTCGCATTGCACCAGTATCTCAAAAGCACAAAAAAAATAAAATCAGGTGGTTAAAGACCTTATTCTATATACACAGAAGGCAGGACCCGGCTTGGGAGAAATCACAGGGGCCCGGTGCAAACTAAGTGTGGGGCCTATTCCCTTCCCGGTAGCCCTACCTGTGGGGTTGCTGCGGCGCTGGAGGGAGCCCACTCGGAAGGGGGGGTCCTAACATGGAAGTTGTGCCAGGTTTTTATTTTAATCTTATACTGTATATGGATAGATCTGTCGCGGTTTAATAAATATGATCATTAACATCAATCCTCATAGGCTCCCTATGCATCCCACAGGATACATGATTTAATATAAGTTAATAATCCTGTCTATGATTCAGGTTTGGTTCATTTCCACCTGTTTTTTTGTTTTAAGAATTCTCTCCTTTTTAAATTTAATTCAAATATTTTTATGTGTGTCAAAGTATGATTATATATATATATCACTGGTCAGTTTCTGATCTTCAAAATCTAGTTCAGTTTCTTTTGATTATAGACACACATATATTTCCCTTGTTTATGTAGGATAGAGGGTTATCAAACCTTTAGTGGCCTTAGATAATGTTCATATATATATATATATATATATATATACTGTGTCCGTGAGTGTCAGTGAGAGACAAGGCACATAGGGCAGTACAATTGGCTGTCATAGAACAACATTGAATACAAAAACTTTAATCAAACAAATATGAACAAACATAAAAAAAACCATATAACATGGAAATGAAACCCAAACATAAACTAGAAGGATATACACTGCTAAAATAAACCCAGTGACCTAAAAGACAATAACATATCTATATAAAGATATATAACATAATAATGTATAACATATAATATACACCAAATGTCACAAACAGCCACGAATAGAAGTTAAAGTAGTCAAGAGTAGTATTAAATCTCTTAATCACATTAGGTTGAATGTTGGCACTGGTGCACAATATATATATATATATATATATATATATATATATATATATATATATATATATATATATATATATATATATATATTGTGCACCAGTGCCAACATTCAACCTAATGTGATTAAGAGATTTAATACTACTCTTGACTACTTTAACTTCTATTCGTGGCTGTTTGTGACATTTGGTGTATATTATATGTTATACATTATTATGTTATATATCTTTATATAGATATGTTATTGTCTTTTAGGTCACTGGGTTTATTTTAGCAGTGTATATCCTTCTAGTTTATGTTTGGGTTTCATTTCCATGTTATATGGTTTTTTTTATGTTTGTTCATATTTGTTTGATTAAAGTTTTTGTATTCAATGTTGTTCTATGACAGCCAATTGTACTGGCTTATGTGCCTTGTCTCTCACTGACACTCACGGACACAGTTAGCTGTGCACCACGTGCCCTGCATTATATTCCCAAAGGACGGGCTCTTTATCTGTTTTAGTGCTGCTAACTCTTTTAGTTTTTAGCCTCTTTTTGCTCATTGTTTTAATTTGTTTTAATTTGTTAAATAAAAACCTTGGCCTTTTACTCAATGTAAGAGACTTATCCTTATCATTCTGGGGCTGGAATCTTTCACCCTATTATCTTTGGATTACGGTTTGGAGATCGCAGGAGAAGCACTAACATACCAATGGAAGTGTGCGCTCACACTTGGCCGTGTGAGTATTAGTATTCTGTTAAAGTATTTTTTCTCACATTTAGTTTACTAGAAAGTTTACATCCGAGGGGCTTCTGTGTCTGCAGAAGATAAAGAAACCTCCCTAAAGACTGCACTCACACGTGCCCGTGTGAGTGATTGCAGTCTTTTCTGCCTCTATATATTCATTTAGAGTTTTGATATTATCACTTATTACCTTCTTTCATTCATATGTTCACTCATTTATCCCGAGGGTGATACCGCATCAAAGAACGAGGAGTAGGAGTACACAGACGGAGAGAGAAGAAAAGCAACATAAGAGAAAGTGGAGAAGACCAAAAGAAACCTTGATGCGACAGCATTTGCACAAGGCCGTGTAAGTGTTTAGAGTATTACACACTTCAATATCCCCACTGTTATTGTTTCAGGGACTAACACACCTGAAACAAATCTGTTATTCCCATTTCACCCCTCAACCTGTGCTCCCCCATTTTTTCTTTTGTTTCCCTATACCACCAAGGATTCTGGATAGATCCTTTTTGGGGTTTTTGAGTCACAGGAAGAGACTGAGAAGCGGAGGGAAACCTTATGAACTCCTAAGGTTGTAATTACACAATTATATTTTCCTACCCTTATCGCATATAGAGGTAGCGCCTGGGTTTTCTCTTTCTACTCTCACTGACACGACTTAGGCTGCGGTCCCAGTCACTGCCACAGCTCACGGCTCGGCGTGCGCTGTGCTATCAAGCCCCGCCCCCCCAGTCCGGCCGGTCCCAGTCCCTACCTAGTCGCGCACCATTCCCCAGCGGTCTGCGACAAGGTAGGGAGGCAGGGGAATTTGAAATTGACATCTGCGACGGAGGCGTGGCCACGCCCCCACCGGCGGTTCAGCCAATAAGGGTGAACCAGCTGCGGGACGTCATGGCCACGCCCGCGCAAACCCACAGCCACGCCCCCTCCCGTCGCAAACCTTCCCTCTCTCCCCAGACTGCAGATCGCGTTGTAGCGCTGTGCACGCCTCCCCGCCGGGCGCGCGTGCCACAGTGAAGACTGGGGACTCAGCCTTAGGCTGGGTACGCGCAGTGATGACACAACTCAGTTCCGGGTCGCGCAGTGATGACGTCATTATGGGTCGTTTTGGGCGCGAAAATTTTATGTTAAATTCTATGCTGTTACATGTCTCCATACACCTTGAGAAAGTCCTGCGGGATGAAACGCGTTGGTGCGTTGTCCTACCCCATTGGAAAGCTGATTAAATAAAGTAACTGTTTTTTATTTCATTTGGAGTTGCCCATATTCATTTCTTGCACCTTGGATGCAGATGGCTGTGCTCCTTCCTTCTTCTACACATTCTGAACTACACTCCTGAGGACGGCACGCTGAGGAATTCTACCCATCTGGAACACACAGTCAGGTAAAGGGCAGCAGCCCTTCTGTTATTACCTTTCTAGTGCTGGATTGTTTATTTCCTACACCCCATGCGTTATTCATGTCTCACCAATGTCTTATGTGGTAGCTGTGTGGGCACCACTAGGTCCCCACCTCGCCCTGGGGTGATCATTTTTGTTATAACACAGTTATTCTGGATTCATTCTGAATGGACTTATGCTCGCTGTGAGCTTACCCTGTGATGTACCAATTTACCACATAATCTATGTAATTAAGGTGTTAAAAGCATTAGTCTCTTGTGACAGTGACAGACTGAGTGGGTGGGTGACTGGGTAGGTGGGTTGCTGCGTGGGTGACTGGCCCCAATACATTTTAAAAAGACCCCAATACATTTTAAAAGGACCCCTACCTACCCAATACATATTCAAAATACACCCATCAGCCCAATACATATAAAATTCAGACTTACCTTGGAGATGGTGTCAGGAGGATGGGCAGTGGATGCGGAGGGGGGGGCAGTGGATGAGGAGGGCGGGCAGTGGATGCGGAGGGCGGGCAGTGGATGCGGGGTGCGGGCAGTGGATGCGGGGGGCGGGCAGTGGATGCGGAGGGGGGGGCAGTGGACGCGGAGGGGGGGCAGTGGACGCGGAGAGGGGGGGCAGTGGACGCGGAGAGGGGAAGGGCAGTGGATGCGGGGGGGCAGTGGACGCGGAGAGGGGGGGCAGCAGTGGATGCAGAGGGGGCGGCAGTGGACGCGGAGGGGGGGGCAGTGGCACACAGACCGTGGGACCACCGCAACCGTCTCCCCAAACATCCCTCTGCTCAAACAGCTGCCAGTGGTAATTGGGAATGGGGGGGGGGGGGGGGGGGGGTGAGGAGCAGCAGCCGCATGGCCATGGCCAACGTGCCTGACCCATACACACACATACACGTGGAGGAGGCCGATCACATATATATATATATATATATATATATATATATATATATATATATATATATATATATATGTATGTATATATATGTATATATATATATATACATATACATATACATATACACACACATACACACAGAGGATGCCGGTGGGGGGCGATAGATTGGAACCGCTGTAGCTGGTAGGAGAGTGAGGAGGAGGGCAGGACTGAGAGGAGAGCGGAGGGGGGAGAGGGAGGCAAGCAAAAAAAGGCCTGCCTGCTACTCTCTCCCTCGTCCAACACCTCACTCATCTCCTCAGGGCACCCAGCATGTTTCTGTTAGGTGGCCCCTCAGCTGCATGTGGCTGGGGTCTTCTCCCCAGCCATGAGAAGCAGCAGCAGCAGCACTTTGCTGCATCCCTCTCCTCCTCACACACCTCATCCTCCTTCTCATACAAATCCTTCTCCAACTTATCCCATAACACATCCCACTTCTCCCCCTCCCCACAGACCTTCTTCTTCCCCTCCCCACAGACCTTCTTCTCCCCCTCCCCACAGACCTTCTTCTCCCCCTCCCCACAGACCTTCTTCTCCCCCTGCCCACAGGCCTTCTTCTCCCCCTCTCAACAGGCCTTCTTCTCCCCCTCCCCACAGGCCTTCTTCTCCCCCTCCCCACAGGCCTTCTTCTCCCCCTCCCCACAGGCCTTCTTCTCCCCCTCCCCACAGGCCTTCTTCTCCCCCTCCCCACATCCCTTCTTCTCCCCCTCCCCACAGGCCTTCTTCTCCCCCTCCCCACAGGCCTTCTTCTCCCCCTCCCCACAGGCCTTCTTCTCCCCCTCCCCACAGGCCTTCTTCTCCCCCTCCCCACAGGCCTTCTTCTCCCCCTCCCCACAGGCCTTCTTCTCCCCCTCCCCACAGGCCTTATTCTCCCCCTCCCCACAGGCCTTCTTCTCCCCCTCCCCACAGGCCTTATTCTCCCCCTCCCCACAGGCCTTCTTCTCCCCCTCCCACAGGCCTCCTTCTCCCCCTCCCCACAGACCTCTTTCTCCCCCTCCCCACAGACCTCCTTCTCCCCCTCCCCACAGGCCTTCTTCTCCCCCTCCCCACAGGCCTTCTTCTCCCCCTCCCCACAGGCCTTCTTCTCCCCCTCCCCACAGGCCTTCTTCTCCCCCTCCCCACAGGCCTTCTTCTCCCCCTCCCCACAGGCCTTCTTCTCCCCCTCCCCACACCCCTTCTTCTCCCCCTCCCCACAGCCCTCCTTCTCCCCCTCCCCACACCCCTTCTTCTCCCCCTCCCCACAGCCCTCCTTCTCCCCATCCCCACAGACCTCCTTCTCCCCCTCCCCACAGACCTCCTTTTCCCCCTCCCCACAGACCTCCTTCTCCCCATCCCCACAGACCTCCTTCTCCCCCTCCCCACAGACCTCATTTTCCCCCTCCCCACAGACCTCCTTCTCCCCCTCCCCACAGACCTCCTTCTCTCCCTCCCCACAGACCTCCTTCTCCCCCTCCCCACAGATCTCCTTCTCCCCCTCCCCACAGACCTCCTTCTCCCCCTCCCCACAGACCTCCTTCTCCCCCTCCCCACAGACCTTCTTCTCCTCCCCCTCCCCACAGACCTTCTTCTCCTCCCCCTCCCCACAGACCTTCTTCTCCTCCCCCTCCCCACAGACCTTCTTCTCCTCCCCCTCCCCACAGACCTCCTTCTCCTCCCCCTCCCCCTCCCCACAGACCTTCTCCTCCCCCTCCCCACAGGCCTTCTTCTCCTCCCCCTCCCCACAGACCTTCTTCTCCTCCCCCTCCCCACAGACCTTCTTCTCCTCCCCCTCCCCACAGGCCTTCTTCTCCCCCTCCTCCCCACAGGCCTTCTTCTCCTCCCCCTCCCCACAGGCCTTCTTCTCCTCCCCCTCCACACAGGCCTTCTTCTCCTCCCCCTCCCCACAGGCCTTCTTCTCCTCCCCCACCCCACAGGCCTTCTTCTCCTCCCCCTCCCCACAGACCTTCTTCTCCTCCCCCTCCCCACAGACCTTCTACTCCTCCCCCTCCCCACAGACCTCCTTCTCCTCCCCCTCCCCTCCCCACAGACCTTCTCCTCCCCACAGTCCTTCTTCTCCTCCCCCTCCCCACAGACCTTCTTCTCCTCCCCCTCCCCACAGGCCTTCTTCTCCTCCCCACAGGCCTTCTTCTCCTCCCCCTCCCCACAGACCTTCTCCTCCTCCTCCACCTCCCCACAGACCTTCTCCTCCCCCTCCCCACAGACCTTATTCTCCTCCCCCTCCCCACAGGCCTTCTTCTCCTCCCCCTCCCCACAGACCTACTTCTCCTCCCCCTCCCCACAGACCTTCTTCTTCTCCCCCTCCCCACAGACCTTCTTCTCCTCCCCCTCCCCACAGGCCTTCTTCTCCCCCTCCCCACAGGCCTTCTTCTCCCCCTCCCCACAGGCCTTCTTCTCCTCCCCCTCCCCACAGACCTTCTTCTCCTCACCCTCCCCACAGACCTTCTCCTCCCCCTCCCCACAGACCTCCTTCTCCTCCCCCTCCCCCCAGACCTTCTCCTCCCCCTTCCCACAGGCCTTCTTCTCCTCCCCCTCCCCACAGACCTTCTTCTCCTCCCCCTCCCCACAGACCTTCTTCTCTCCCCCCTCCCCACAGGCCTTCTTCTCCTCCCCCTCCCCACAGGCCTTCTTCTCCTCCCCCTCCCCACAGGCCTTCTTCTCCTCCCCCTCCCCACAGGCCTTCTTCTCTCCTCCCCCTCCACACAGGCCTTCTTCTCCTCCCCCTCCTCACAAGCCTTCTTCTCCTCCCCCTCCCCACAGGCCTTCGTCTCCCCCTCCTCCCCACAGGCCTTCTTCTCCTCCCCCTCCCCACAGGCCTTCTTCTCCTCCCCCTCCCCACAGGCCTTCTTCTCCTCCCCCTCCCCACAGGCCTTCTTCTCCTCCCCCTCCCCACAGGCCTTCTTCTCCTCCCCCTCCCCACAGGCCTTCTTCTCCTCCCCCTCCCCACAGGCCTTCTTCTCCCCCCCCTCCCCACAGGCCTTCTTCTCCTTCCCCTCCCCACAGACCTTCTTCTCCCCCTCCTCCCCACAGACCTTCTTCTCCCCCTCCCCACAGACCTTCTTCTCCTCCCCCTCCCCACAGACCTTCTTCTCCTCCCCCTCCCCACAGACCTTCTCCTCCTCCTCCACCTCCCCACAGACCTTCTCCTCCCCCTCCCCACAGACCTCCTTCTCCTCCCCCTCCCCCAAACCTTCTCCTCCCCCTTCCCACAGGCCTTCTTCTCCTCCCCCTCCCCACAGACCTTCTCCTCCCCCTCCCCACAGACCTTCTTCTCCTCCCCCTCCCCACAGGCCTTCTTCTCCTCCCCCTCCCCACAGACCTTCTTCTCCTCCCCCTCCCCACAGACCTTCTTCTTCTCCCCCTCCCCACAGACCTTCTTCTCCTCCCCCTCCCCACAGGCCTTCTTCTCCCCCTCCCCACAAGCCTTCTTCTCCCCCTCCCCACAGGCCTTTTTCTCCTCCCCCTCCCCACAGACCTTCTTCTCCTCCCCCTCCCCACAGACCTTCTTCTCCCCCTCCCCACAGACCTTCTTCTCCTCCCCCTCCCACAGACCTTCTTCTACTCCCCCTCCCCACAGGCCTTCTTCTCCTCCCCCTCCCCACAGACCTTCTTCTCCTCCCCCTCCCCACAAACCTTCTTCTCCTCCCCCTCCCCACAGACCTTCTTCTCCTCCCCCTCCCCACAGACCTTCTTCTACTCCCCCTCCCCACAGACCTTCTTCTCCTCCCCCTCCCCACATCCTTCTTCTCCTCCCCCTCCCCACAGACCTTCTTCTCCTCCCCCTCCCCACATCCTTCTTCTCCTCCCCCTCCCCACAGACCTTCTTCTCCTCCCCCTCCCCACAGGCCTTCTTCTCCTCCCCCTCCCCACAGGCCTTCTTCTCCTCCCCCTCCCCACAGGCCTTCTTCTCCTCCCCCTCCCCACAGGCCTTCTTCTCCTCCCCCTCCCCACAGGCCTTCTTCTCCCCCTCCCCACAGGCCTTCTTCTTCTCCCCCTCCCCACAGGCCTTCTTCTCCCCCTCCTCCCCACAGGCCTTCTTCTCCTCCCCCTCCCCACAGGCCTTCTTCTCTTCCCCCTCCCCACAGACCTTCTCCTCCCCCTCCCCACAGGCCTTCTTCTCCTCCCCCTCCCCACAGACCTTCTTCTCCTCCCCCTCCCCACAGGCCCTTCTCCTCCCCCCTCCTCCCCACAGGCCTTCTTCTCCTCCCCCTCCCCACAGGCCTTCTTCTCCTCCCCCTCCCCACAGGCCTTCTTCTCCTCCCCCTCCCCACAGGCCTTCTTCTCCTCCCCCCTCCCCCCAGACCTTCTTCTCCTCCCCCTCCCCACAGACCTTCTCCTCCCCCTCCCCACAGACCTCCTTCTCCTCCTTCTCCCCCCAGACCTTCTCCTCCCCCTTCCCACAGGCCTTCTTCTCCTCCCCCTCCCCATAGACCTTCTTCTCCTCCCCCTCCCCACAGACCTTCTTCTCCTCCCCCTCCCCACAGGCCTTCTTCTCCTCCCCCTCCCCACAGGCCTTCTTCTCCTCCCCCTCCCCACAGACCTTCTTCTCCTCCCCCTCCCCACAGGCCTTCTTCTCCCCCTCCTCCCCACAGGCCTTCTTCTCCTCCCCCTCCCCACAGCCTTCTTCTCCCCCTCCCCACAGGCCTTCTTCTCCCCCTCCCCACAGGCCTTCTTCTCCTCCCCCCTCCCCACAGACCTTCTTCTCCTCACCCTCCCCCACAGACCTTCTCCTCCCCCTCCCCACAGACCTCCTTCTCCTCCCCCTCCCCACAGACCTCCTTCTCCTCCCCCTCCTCACAAGCCTTCTTCTCCTCCCCCTCCCCACAGGCCTTCGTCTCCCCCTCCTCCCCACAGGCCTTCTTCTCCTCCCCCTCCCCACAGGCCTTCTTCTCCTCCCCCTCCCCACAGGCCTTCTTCTCCTCCCCCTCCCCACAGACCTTCTTCTCCTCCCCCTCCCCACAGGCCTTCTTCTCCTCCCCCTCCCCACAGGCCTTCTTCTCCTCCCCCTCCCCACAGGCCTTCTTCTCCCCCCCCCTCCCCACAGGCCTTCTTCTCCTTCCCCCTCCCCACAGACCTTCTTCTCCCGCTCCTCCCCACAGACCTTCTTCTCCCCCTCCCCACAGACCTTCTTCTCCTCCCCCTCCCCACAGACCTTCTTCTCCTCCCCCTCCCCACAGACCTTCTCCTCCTCCTCCACCTCCCCCACAGACCTTCTCCTCCCCCTCCCCACAGACCTCCTTCTCCTCCCCCTCCCCCAGACCTTCTCCTCCCCCTTCCCACAGGCCTTCTTCTCCTCCCCCTCCCCACAGACCTTCTCCTCCCCCTCCCCACAGACCTTCTTCTCCTCCCCCTCCCCACAGGCCTTCTTCTCCTCCCCCTCCCCACAGACCTTCTTCTCCTCCCCCTCCCCACAGACCTTCTTCTTCTCCCCCTCCCCACAGACCTTCTTCTCCTCCCCCCTCCCCACAGGCCTTCTTCTCCCCCTCCCCACAAGCCTTCTTCTCCCCCTCCCCACAGGCCTTCTTCTCCTCCCCCCTCCCCACAGACCTTCTTCTCCTCCCCCTCCCCACAGACCTTCTCCTCCCCCTCCCCACAGACCTTCTTCTCCTCCCCCTCCCCACAGACCTTCTTCTACTCCCCCTCCCCACAGGCCTTCTTCTCCTCCCCCTCCCCACAGACCTTCTTCTCCTCCCCCTCCCCACAAACCTTCTTCTCCTCCCCCTCCCCACAGACCTTCTTCTCCTCCCCCTCCCCACAGACCTTCTTCTACTCCCCCTCCCCACAGACCTTCTTCTCCTCCCCCTCCCCACATCCTTCTTCTCCTCCCCCTCCCCACAGACCTTCTACTCCTCCCCCTCCCCACAGGCCTTCTTCTCCTCCCCCTCCCCACAGGCCTTCTTCTCCTCCCCCTCCCCACAGGCCTTCCTCTCCTCCCCCTCCCCACAGGCCTTCTTCTCCTCCCCCTCCCCACAGGCCTTCTTCTTCTCCCCCTCCCCCACAGGCCTTCTTCTCCCCCTCCTCCCCACAGGCCTTCTTCCTCCTCCCCACAGGCCTTCTTCTCTTCCCCCTCCCCACAGACCTTCTCCTCCCCCTCCCCACAGGCCTTCTTCTCCTCCCCCTCCCCACAGACCTTCTTCTCCTCCCCCTCCCCACAGGCCTTCTTCTCCCCCTCCTCCCCACAGGCCTTCTTCTCTCCCCCTCCCCACAGGCCTTCTTCTCCTCCCCCTCCCCACAGGCCTTCTTCTCCTCCCCCTCCCCCACAAGCCTTCTTCTCCTCCCCCTCCCCCCAGACCTTCTTCTCCTCCCCCTCCCCACAGACCTTCTCCTCCCCCTCCCCACAGACCTCCTTCTCCTCCCCCTCCCCCCAGACCTTCTCCTCCCCCTTCCCACAGGCCTTCTTCTCCTCCCCCTCCCCACAGACCTTCTTCTCCTCCCCCTCCCCACAGACCTTCTTCTCCTCCCCCTCCCCACAGACCTTCTTCTCCTCCCCCTCCCCACAGGCCTTCTTCTCCTCCCCCTCCCCACAGGCCTTCTTCTCCTCCCCCTCCCCACAGGCCTTCTTCTAATCCCCCTCCCCACAGGCCTTCTTCTCCTCCCCCTCCTCACAAGCCTTCTTCTCCTCCCCCTCCCCACAGACCTTCGTCTCCCCCTCCTCCCCACAGGCCTTCTTCTCCTCCCCCTCCCCACAGGCTTCTCCTCCCCCTCCCCACAGGCCTTCTTCTCCTCCCCCTCCCCACAGGCCTTCTTCTCCTCCCCCTCCCCACAGACCTTCTTCTCCTCCCCCTCCCCACAGGCCTTCTTCTCCTCCCCCTCCCCACAGGCCTTCTTCTCCTCCCCCTCCCCACAGGCCTTCTTCTCCTCCCCTCCCCACAGGCCTTCTTCTCCCCCCCCCTCCCCACAGGCCTTCTTCTCCCTCCCCCCTCCCCACAGGCCTTCTTCTCCTTCCCCTCCCCACAGACCTTCTTCTCCCCCCTCCCCACAGACCTTCTTCTCCCCCCCTCCCCACAGACCTCTTCTTCTCCCCCCTCCCCACAGACCTTCTTCTCCTCCCCCTCCCCACAGACCTTCTCCTCCTCCTCCACCTCCCACAGACCTTCTCCTCCCCCTCCCCACAGACCTTCTTCTCCTCCCCCTCCCCACAGACCTTCTTCTCCTCCCCCTCCCCACAGGCCTTCTTCTCCTCCCCCTCCCCACAGACCTTCTTCTTCTCCCCCTCCCCACAGACCTTCTTCTCCTCCCCCTCCCCACAGGCCTTCTTCTCCCCCTCCCCACAGGCCTTCTCTCCCCTCCCCACAGGCCTTCTCTCCCCCTCCCCACAGACCTTCTTCTCCTCCCCCTCCCCACAGACCTTCTTCTCCTCCCCCTCCCCACAGACCTTCTTCTCCTCCCCCTCCCCACAGACCTTCTTCTCCTCCCCCTCCCCACAGACCTTCTTCTCCTCCCCCTCCCCACAGACCTTCTTCTCCTCCCCCTCCCCACAGACCTTCTTCTCCTCCCCCTCCCCACAGACCTTCTTCTCCTCCCCCTCCCCACAGACCTTCTTCCTCCCCTCCCCACAGGCCTCTCCCCCTCCCACAGGCCTTCTCCCTCCCCCTCCCCACAGGCCTTCTTCTCCTCCCCCCTCCCCACAGGCCTTCTTCTCCTCCCCCTCCCCACAGGCCTTCTTCTCCCATACCTTCTCCTTACGTATCTCCTTCTTACGCATCTTTCCACTCCTCACACACCTCTCTCTCCTCAAACACCTCCCTCTCCTCAAACACCTCCCTCTCCTCACACACCTCCCCTTCAACCACCCATTCCTCACACATACACTGCTCCAACACCTCCTCTTCCATAGATGACTTCACGGTGTTGGTTCCTGGGGTACTGCAGCGGGATCCTGATGGTGATAGAATGAACGCCTCCACCTCCGTATACTCCACTTCCTGCAGGAGATACAAAGTGTTTGTAACCAGCGGCAGTGATACTCTGTATCGCAAGAGCTCCTGTGCCACTTGAGGCAGGAAACGCATCGCCGAGCCATATAACACGCACAGCAAAGCCATTGCTTGCCTCTTTGGCACTAAAGGGGTTAAATCACAGAACCATTTATACCATTTTTGTGGAAGTAAAAATGGTCACAGCTTTATTGTTTAACAATACTTTCAAATAACTGTCAGGCCATAAATGACAACACGCGTCAACCGGGAGACACAGTCTCCGCCGCGAGGGGCACTCTCGCCCCTTACCACGGCCCCGTCATCCGTACACACTAGGTCCCCCTTTTCATGGCCGCGTGTGCCTACCCGCATAGGATAGAGCCCAGCTACCTAAGATTGGTGCCAGGGGTACAGCGACCAACCGCCTGCGTCGGCGCCTCCAGCCCGCACGATCTTCTCCGGGGGACCGTTACCTGGCGGCCCATCCGCATCGGGTGGAGCCCCATTCGGGTATTTACGGTGTCCCTATGATGACTGGCCTGACAGTTCCGCCCGCCAAAGCTGTAACAATGGATCTGTTAACAGATTTATAAGAAATGGTTAGACATTACAGCATTCTTCATGGGATGGGTGGGTGGGAAAAAACAAGATTAGTGCCTTCTCCCTCGCGCTGCGGGTTTAAATAGCCCGCCCTCCTGCTCCCCCCTCCCCTTGCTGCGCGCGCAACTGCACACCGCCTCGTGGTGCGGGAGAGGAGGAGGCAGCCGATCCCTGCAAACACTGGAGGGCACGGCGGCCATTATGAGGGCGCCGGGCCCATTTTGGAACCTCTGCCCTTCTTAAAGGGCCTAGAGTGCCTACCGCGTGGTTTGCCTACCCCACCATACAAACTTAGACGACACAGTTTTTTGTGGAAGTAAAAATGGTCACAGCTTTATTGTTTAACAATACTTTCAAATAACTGTCAGGCCATAAATGACAACACGCGTTAACCGGGAGACACAGTCTCCGCCGCGAGGGGCACTCTCGCCCCTTACCACGGCCCGTCATCCGTACACACACACTAGGTCCCCCTTTTAATGGCCGCGTGGGCCTACCCGCATAGGATAGAGCCCAGCTACCTAAGATTGGTGCCAGGGGTACAGCGACCGACCGCCTGCGTCGGCGCCTCCAGCCCGCACGATCTTCTCCGGGGGACCGTTACCTGGCGGCCCATCCACATCGGGTGGAGCCCCATTTCGGGTATTTACGGTGTCCCTATGATGACTGGCCTGACAGTTCCGCCACCCGGAGGACCCATTAAGGCCACTTACTGGGGACTCACCCCACACACCAAGCAGTGACCCTAAACCCTGACTGCTGATCGCTTGCAACGGCCTGAGCATGTTGTCAATAAAAATATCCAGGGAGGCGCATGCGCGACGGATCAGGAGATGGCGGCTTAATTTGAAGGCTCCGCCAGTCCCCGGTGCAATTAAATAAATAAATACAATAAGCACCCGGTCTAACACGACGCAAACTACACCCCAAGAAGCGCTGAAGTGTGGCTATGCCAATAACAAGGGCCAGCACAAAGAGCACGAAGAGAAAATCCCTAGACCTGAGATCCTACTTCTGGCATACCGATTAGGCAAAGAACAGAGACGAGACAGCTATGTCAGCGGGCGGGAGCTCCGATACGGACTCCACGCAAGAGCGGGGATACCCAGAGGAAGAAACGGAGATGCAGCCTGTCCTACGGAAGGACATGGCAAAAAAAATTTGGTAACAATTTTTTTATTGGTCACAGTCAAAGATGATTTTACATACAATAGTGTCGTGGGCCCACAACATTTCTGCTCGTTACTTTCAGGGAAGGACAAATAACAGTTTTCCGTTTTCAGTAGGAAAAAGAGTAAGGGGAAGAGGAGGGGAAGGGGGAGACAAACATGGGGAGTGGGGGAGGGGGGGGGAGGGGGATATGTGGGCTTGCCCAGAGGTGTCCCGGTGTAGCTCTCCAATTGTTTGGGGGTGGTTGCTTGACCTAGGTGCTTTGAATTTTTGGGGGTTTATCTCTCGATCCAGGGGTCCCATGTGTTCTAGAACTGGGGCATTTTCTTTTGGAGCATGGCCGTAAGCTTCTCCATAGTCATGACCTCATTAACCCTTCTCACTACTGTGTCTCTCGAGGGGGCCTTAATCTGTTTCCAGGCTGCCGCTATAGAGCATCTGGCTGCTGTCAGCATCGCCCTGATCAGCCGGGACATTGGTGGGGGGAGGTCGTCAATGGGTTTGCTCAGCACCATGGTCAGAGGGTCAAGGGGGATTCCAGTGATCTCGTAGATAAGTGTCTGGATCTTGGACCAGAACTTCTGGATCTCCGGACATGACCACCAAATGTGGGCCATGTCTCCCTTTTGACCACATCCCCTCCAGCACAGGTCCGGTGTGCCGGGGTAGACCTGGCTCAGCCTAGCCGGGGTCAGGTACCACTGGAATATAATTTTATAGATGTTTTCTTTTATTGTCGTGCAAATTGAGGTTTTAGGGGCTTGCTCCCAAATATCCTCCCAGTCTTCCAGGTCTATTGGGAGACCTAGTTCGTCCGACCATTTTTGCATATAGCGGTGTTTCGGGGGGTCTGATGACGGTTCCGTGCTTTTGTCGATCAGTGATATCAGGCCTCTCTGGTATATGTCTTTGAGACATAGGGTTTCAAATCGGGTCAGCGGGGGGAATTTGGAGGTTGGGGACAGTGAGTGTAGGAAGTGCCTAAGATGTAGATATTTAAATAGATGAAGGTCTTGGATCTGGAATTTGTTCTTTAATGCCTGAAAAGTTAGGATCTCTCCCTTCTGCAGTAGATCGGCAACCATCCTAATATTGTGACCCTGGAATTGGTCAAATTGTCTTGAGGAACACACAGGCGGGAAGTTGGGGTTCCCAAAGAGTGGGGTGAGCAGGCAGGGGGAAAATAGCAGACCATACTTCCCTTTGCTTTTGAGCCATGTGTCCCACGTGCATCTCATTGCTCCGAGGCCGAACCTCTGTGGCCCACTCCCTCTCCCTCCTGTGGTCCAGAGTGCCACTTGGATGGAGTGAGGCTGTGCGTAATGTGACTATTGCGAGCCAACAGGCCGAGGCTGGGTCGCAATTCCAAACTACAGCCTGCTTCAATTGTGCTGCGAGGTAATATCTGACTAAGTCGGGGACCCCCATGCCTCCTCTTGCTCTTGATGAGAGCATCACTGACCTTGGGACCCTAGGTCTCTTATCGTTCCAAATAAATTGGAGTATTAGTGACTGGATGTTCTTTAGAGCCGGCCGTGGCACTACGATGGGGAGGGTTTGGAAGTAATATAGTAGCCGTGGGAGGACATTCATTTTTACGGACCCTATTCTTCCGAACCAGGAAATTTGGTGTTTTTGCCATGTTTCCAAGTCTTTTTTAATCTGATCAAATAGGGGGGGGTAATTGTGTTGATAAAGGGAGTTATACGAGTTTGAAATTTTGACACCCAGATATTTTATATAGGTGGAGCTCCACTTGTATTTGTAGTGGGCTTGGATAAGTTTCCACGTCTGGGGTGGAAGGGAGATATTTAGGGCTTCCGATTTGTCTATGTTGACCTTATAGTCAGAGAAAAACACACATTTTATTCCCTGATGAAGAAACCCACGGGTTTCGAAACGCGTTGGAAGAGCCTAGAGCAGTAGTACTACTAACTTTACTGCTATATCACAACGAGCATACCCAGTGTTAACCGGCGCCAGCATCGGCGAGAAACCCCGCGGTGACGTCACCAATCCGGAAGTGTTTCAACGGAGGGGAGAGAGAGAGGTTTTCTGCTGGTGTGGAGCTCGGTTTGAAGCAGCGATTGAGGACAGAGCTGCAAACGTGTTTATCTACTCTTGGGAGTAAGGACTTTCAAAGACTTCCCACTTACCTGCACAGGAACCGGTGTGAGAGGAACCAGCCTCCATCTGCATGAGAGGACATCTGATCCGGCTTCCACGTGGTGTTGGGTAACATTATCCCAAAATTGCCTAATTATTACTATTTTGATGTACGCTTAATACTCACCTTTATTATTCTTTATGTCAATATAATTTTTAATGCACTATGAGCGTCGTGCGCTGTGTTTTTTGTGTTTTTTTTCTGCTAGCTTTAGGGGGTTCATGAGCCCTCCCTTCTACCGCAGCTGCAGACGCTAATTATTATTAAGGTCACGTATTTATTTTTATTTTCACTACATCACTATTAACAATAGTTGCGCACTATTCTCTTAACTCACTCACTCTTATAGTCAGAGACCTGCCCAAATTGAGTCAGATGCCTTTGTACTCTCGGTCCGCAATTTGGATCCCCTTGATACTTTTTTCGGCTCTAATTTTGGCCGCAAGAGGTTCAATGGTTAGGGCAAATAACAAGGGGGAAAGCGGGCAGCCCTGTCTGGTCCCGTTCCTGATTTTTATTGGATCCGAGAAGCCGCCTGATAGTTTGACATACGCTGTTGGGTTTTGATAGAGGGCTCTCACTCCCTCTAGGAAAGGGCCACTGAAGCCGAACCTCAGCATTGTTTGGTCTAAAAAAGACCATTTGATTCTGTCGAACGCTTTTTCAGTGTCGAGGCTCAAAATCATTGCTTTGGATCCGGTGAGATGCACGTGGTCTATTATATCCACGATTTTGCGGGTGTTGTCGGAGGCCTGTCTTCCTGACACAAAACCTACTTGATCTATGTGTATGAGTCTAGGGAGAATTGGATTTAGCCTGTTTGCCAAGATCTTACTGTAGATTTTGAGATCGGTATTTAACAGGGAGATGGGCCTATAGTTGCCGTAGAGGAGCGGGTCTCTACCCTCCTTGTGGTTATAGCCAGATTTGCCGCTGTAATCATGGCGGGGATTGGTTCCCCTTGGAGGAAGGAGTTGTACATATCTAATAGGTATGGGGAGAGGATTGGCATGAACATTTTATAATAAGAGTTTGAGAAACCGTCTGGGCCCGGGGTTTTGGCTAATTTGAGGGATTTAATGGCTTCAGACAGTTCCTCTTGGGAGACATTTTTATTTAACTTCTCTACCTCTTCCTGGGATAGGGTGGACAAGTTACATTGCTCTAGGTATTGTGAGATAGTGTTAAGGCTAACCGGGTCCTGGGTTGGGGGGTGAAGGTTGTAAAGGTCCGAGTAAAAGTCTGCAAATTCCTGTGCTATCTCTTTTTCTATGTATGTGGTCTGTCCATTTCGTGTCTGTATTCGGGCTATCTGAGATTTGACTCTTGTGCGCCTGAGTTTTGAGGCTAGAAGCCTGTCAGCTTTATTGCCTTTATCGAAGAATTTTTGCTTCGTCCACCTTAGTGCCTTCTCTACTTCCTCGAGTTTTGTCTGTTTGAGGGCAGATCTAGCTAGATTTAGTTGTTTAAGCGTTTTTTTAGATGCCGTGGTTTTATGCTGCTGTTCTAGCTTGGTAATCTTGTCTAAGATCTCTTTTTGGAGCTTGAGTTTAGTTTTCTTTTTGTGTTATGTGATTGAAATCAGGTCTCCTCTGATGGAGGCTTTATGGGCATCCCAGAGCATGGCTGGGGCGGAGACTGAACCTGCATTAATTTGAAAGAACATTGATAGCTTTTGGCGGAGTACCATTTCTGTGTCAGGGCAGTTATACAGAGGGGGGCGGCAGTGGACGCGGAGGGGGGGGCAGTGGCACACAGACCGTGGGACCACCGCAACCGTCTCCCCAAACATCCCCCCGCTCAAACAGCTGCCAGCGGTAATCGGGAATGGGGGGGGGGTGAGGAGCGGCAGCCACATGGCCATGGCCAACGTGCCTGACCCATACATACACACACACACGAGGAGGAGGAGGAGGCCGATCACATATATATATATATATATATATATGTATATATATACATATACACACACATAGACACAGAGTATGCCGGTGGGGGCGATAGATTGGAACCGCTGTAGTTGGTAGGAGAGTGAGGAGGAGGGCAGGACTGAGAGGAGGGCAGATGGGGGAGAGGGAGGCAAGCAAAAAAAGGCCTGCCTGCTACTCTCTCCCTCTCCAACACCTCACTCATCTCCTCAGGGCACCCAGAATGTTTCTGTTAGGTGGCCCCTCAGCTGCACGTGGCTGGGGTCTTCTCCCCAGCCATGAGAAGCAGCAGCAGCAGCACTTTGCTGCATCCCTCTCCTCCTCACACACCTCATCCTCCTTCTCATACAAATCCTTCTCCAACTTATCCCATAACACATCCCACTTCTCCCCCTCCCCACAGACCTTCTTCTCCCCCTCCCCACAGACCTTCTTCTCCCCCTCCCCACAGACCTTCTTCTCCCCCTCACCACAGGCCTTCTTCTCCCCCTCCCCACAGGCCTTCTTCTCCCCCTCCCCACAGGCTTTCTTCTCCCCCTCCCCACAGGCCTTCTTCTCCCCCTCCCCACAGGCTTTCTTCTCCCCCTCCCCACAGGCCTTCTTCTCCCCCTCCCCACAGGCCTTCTTCTCCCCTCCCCACAGGCCTTCTTCTCCCCCTCCCCACAGGCCTTCTTCTCCCCCTCCCCACAGGCCTCCTTCTCCCCCTCTCCACACCCCTTCTTCTCCCCCTCCCCACAGGCCTTCTTCTACCCCTCCCCACAGGCCTTCTTCTCCCCTTCCCCACAGACCTTCTTCTCCCCCTCCCCACAGACCTCCTTCTCCCCCTCCCCACAGACCTCCTTCTCTCCCTCCCCACAGACCTCCTTCTCCTCCCCCTCCCCACAGACCTTCTTCTCCTCCCCCTCCCCTCAGACCTTCTTCTCCTCCCCCTCCCCACAGACCTTCTTCTCCTCCCCCTCCCCACAGACCTTCTTCTCCTCCCCCTCCCCACAGGCCTTCTTCTCCTCCCCCTCCCCACAGACCTTCTTCTCCTCCCCCTCCCCACAGACCTTCTTCTCCTCCCCCTCCCCACAGACCTTCTTCTCCTCCCCCTCCTCACAGACCTTCTTCTCCTCCCCCTCCCCACAGACCTTCTCCTCCCCCTCCCCACAGACCTCCTTCTCCTCCCCCTCCCCACAGAACTTCTCCTCCCCCTCCCCACAGACCTTCTTCTCCTCCCCCTCCCCACAGACCTTCTTCTCCTCCCCCTCCCCACAGAACTTCTTCTCCTCCCCCTCCCCACAGACCTTCTTCTCCTCCCCCTCCCCACAGACCTTCTTCTCCTCCCCCTCCCCACAGACCTTTTTCTCCTCCCCCTCCCCACAGGCCTTCTTCTCCTCCCCCTCCCCACAGGCCTTCTTCTCCTCCCCCTCCCCACAGGCCTTCTTCTCCTCCCCCTCCCCACAGGCCTTCTTCTCCTCCCCCTCCCCACAGGCCTTCTCATCCCCCTCCCCACAGGCCTTTTTCTCCTCCCCCTCCCCACAGGCCTTCTCCACCCCCTCCCCGTAGGCCTTCTCCTCCCCCTCCCCACAGGCCTTCTTCTCCCCCTCCCCACAGGCCTTCTTCTCCTCCCCCTCCCCGCAGGCCTTCTTTTCCTCCCCTCCCCACAGGCCTTCTTCTCCTCCCCCTCCCCACAGGCCTTCTTCTCCTCCCCCTCCCCACAGGCCTTCTTCTCCTCCCCCTCCCCACAGGCCTTCTTCTCCTCCCCCTCCCCACAGGCCTTCTTCTCCTCCCCCTCCCCACAGGCCTTCTTCTCCTCCCCCTCCCCACAGGCCTTCTTCTCCTCCCCTCCCCACAGGCCTTCTTCTCCTCCCCCTCCCCACAGGCCTTCTTCTCCTCCCCCTCCCCACAGGCCTTCTTCTCCTCCCCCTCCCCACAGGCCTTCTTCTCCTCCCCTCCCCACAGGCCTTCTTCTCCTCCCCCTCCCCACAGGCCTTCTTCTCCTTCCCCTCCCCACAGGCCTTCTTCCCCCCCCTCCCCACAGGCCTTCTTCTCCTACCCCTCCCCACAGTCCTTCTTCTCCTCCCCCTCCCCACAGGCCTTCTTCTCCTCCCCCTCCCCACAGGCCTTCTTCTCATCCCCCTCCCCACAGGCCTTCTTCTCCTCCCCCTCCCCACAGGCCTTCTTCTCCTCCCCCTCCCCACAGGCCTTCTTCTCCTCCCCCTCCCCACAGGCCTTCTTCTCCTCCCCCTCCCCACAGGCCTTCTTCTCCTCCCCCTCCCCACAGGCCTTCTTCTCCTCCCCCTCCCCACAGGCCTTCTCCTCCCCCTCCCCACACTTCTTCTCCCCCCCCTCCCCACAGGCCTTCTTCTCCCCCCCCTCCCCACAGGCCTTCTTCTCCTCCCCCTCCCCACAGGCCTTCTTCTCCTCCCCCTCCCCACAGGCCTTCTCCTCCCCCTCCCCACAGGCCTTCTTCTCCTCCCCCTACCCACAGGCCTTCTTCTCCTCCCCCTTCTCACAGGCCTTCTTCTCCTCCCCCTCCCACAGGCCTTCTTCTCCTCCCCTTCCCCACAGGCCTTCTTCTCCAACCCCTCCCCACAGGCCTTCTTCTCCTCCCCCTCCCCACAGGCCTTCTTCTCCTCCCTTTCCCCACAGGCCTTCTTCTCCTCCCCCTCCCCACAGGCCTTCTTCTCCTCCCCCTCCTCACAGGCCTTCTTCTGCTCCCCCTCCCCACAGGCCTTCTTCTCCTCCCCCTCCCCACAGGCATTCTTCTCCTCCCCCTCCCCACAGGCCTTCTTCTCCTCCCCCTCCCCACAGGCCTTCTTCTCCCATACCTTCTCCTTACGTATCTCCTTCTTACGCATTTTTCCACTCATCTTTCCACTCCTCACACACCTCTCTCTCCTCAAACACCTTCCTCTCCTCAAACACCTCCCTCTCCTCACACACCTCCCCTTCAACCACCCATTCCTCACACATACACTGCTCCAACACATCCTCTTCCATAGATGACTTCACGGTGTTGGCTCCTGGGGTACTGCAGCTTGATCCTGATGGTGATAGAATGAACGCCTCCACCTCCGTGTACTCCACTTCCTGCAGGAGATACAAAGTGTTTGTAACCAGCGGCAGTGATACTCTGTATTGCAAGAGCTCCGGTGCCACTTGAGGCAGGAAATGCATCGCCGAGCCATATAACACGCACAGCAAAGCCATTGCTTGTCTCTCTGGCACTGAAGGGATTAAATCACAGAACCATTTATACCATTTGAAAAACAATTGATAAACTGTGTGCATTGTACGTCATTGTATTGTCCGTTATTAGCGGATCCCTCGTTTTTCTGTCCTGTTCCCGCTGAAGAGTTTGGAAAATGATGCTGCAGATGGACATTAGCAGATGTGTCTCTATGAGAATCCCCTCTCCCTGTCACACACAGTTACACTCGGCTATAAGATGAGAAAGCTCTGCACCTCTTCCTCTGACTCCTTACATCTACAACTTGGGGGTCCTCATCTTCTCTCCTCTGAAGACCGGCTCCACCTATTCCCCCATCCCCAGTACCCCCTAATACTCCCACCCCCAGGCCCAATACCCCCTAACACCCTCCTCCCCAGGCTCAATACCCCCTAATACCCTCCTCCCCGGACCCAGTACTCTCAAATACCCCCCCTCCCACGGCTCAACCATTAGTGTGTATGTGTGTGTGTAACCATTAGTGTGTATGTGTGTGTGTAACCATTAGTGTGTGTCTGAGTGAGTGCGTGATACTGTCTGATAGTTACTGTGTGGGTGTGTATATAACCATTAGTGTGTGTGTATCGGAGTGAGTGTGTGTTACTGTCTGATCGTTACTGTGTGTGTATGTAATCATTAGTGTGTGTGTATCGGAGTGAGTGTTACTGTGATAGTTACTGTGTGTATGTAACCATTAGTGTACATGTAACGGAGGTGTGAGTGTGTGTTACTGTCTGATAGTCACTGTGTGTGTGTGTTTGTAAATCATAATGAGAAATGGATTTTGTCTTATATCACAGTGTGTGTCTGTGCTAAGCTGCCGTATTGTGGCTGTGTTTGTACAAGTGTATCAATCTGTTAGTGCTATTTTAGTGTGAGTGTGTGAGAATATTACTGATTGTGTGTTTATGTATACATAGATATATAAAGAAAAAGCAGACACACCAGGGCTTTGTAAAAACAAAAAAATTACAATACTATTGAATAGAACTGATCAACGCTTTGGCTCTTTATAGGAGCCTCTCAACACACAGGGACCCCAGGTAGTCAGATCTCACCCCTATTTAATTCTGTTACATGCCACATCAGACTTTGTTTTGCTGCATTCTAAGGTTGTCCTTTTATCAGATATTACCTTGGGTGTCTCCATCTTGTTGGGAAATTTGTTGTCTTCAATCTCAAAATCTCAATCTGGATGGTGGGGAAGGGAGATCAGTGAGGTAGTGACTTAAATACCAATAAATATAATCTCTTATACTAATAAATATAATCTCTTATACTAATAAATATAATCTCTTATACTAATACATATAATCTACAGTATTATTCTAATAAATATAATCTATTATATTTATAAATATAATCTATTGAACTACAACACAAAAAAGATGGAAAAGTGATACTGTACTTCTAAAAAGCCACAGATTTGATATCAATTAAGTGGCAGAAAATAGTTTTTTATGTTAGACCAAAAAATCTCAGAGGAGACCCAATGAATGGGCCATTGCCCTCCACAGGGAGGCTGCTGTAATCCTCTCCCAATGGGACAAAAAGTTGTGAATTTGTCCTGAAGCTGAAATATAAACCTCCTGGTTATAAATATGATCCAAATGAGCGGTGAAGTGTCTGAAATCTCTGCTACGTCTCAGAAGAAACCTTACCTGGCAGATCCACAATGGTTATGGCAGAGAGTGATAGCATAGAACTCTGGTACCAAGCAGTTTAGCTGTAACCATGGAAGTCAGGTAAACATGTATTTTTTTTTAAATTAGAATACAAATGTCTGTCCCATTCTGGGCTCAGCCTGAGCACTGTCAGACGTTTCCAGCTTGTGATAATGGGAGATCTCCATATACTGGGATGTGATAAGAGACATGGGAGAGGGAGTGGCTCAGTGAGTAAAGATACTGACTGGCAATGAGAGTTTGAAGCAGAGGAGCCTGGTTCAATTTCCAGTGTCACCTCCTTGTCAACTTAGGCAAGTCACTTTATCTCCGTGTGCCTCAGGCACCAAAAACATAGATTGTAAGCTCCACGGGGCAGGGACTTGTGCCTGCAAAATGTCTCTTTAAAGCGCTACGTAAAACTAGCAGTGCTAGGAATTTCCCATTCACTGTCATATCCAGTTGATACGGAGACTCCAGGGAGGGATAACAACATACTGTATGATTCTTTCCGGACCATTACTCTTCACGGGGGGGCTCTTGATATTGTATACTAGTGCCTATGTCTGGACATACTCTATTTTTGCTATCAGTATCATATTATTACCCCACCGTGTTGTCCCTGTTTGTCTTTAGCTGCACTTCCACATACAGTATGATATACTTATCAGATGGTGATTATTTCATACAGTTACTGCTACTGTTATTATGTATGATACTAAGATCATTTAATGTCTGCAGCTCTTTGAGTACCATTAACGGCCTAGAGTGCCTACCGCGTGGTTTGCCTACCCCACCATACAAACTTAGACGACACAGTTGTTTGTGGAAGTAAAAATGGTCACAGCTTTATTGTTTAACAATACTTTCAAATAACTGTCAGGCCATAAATGACAACACGCGTCAACCGGGAGACACAGTCTCCGCCGCGAGGGGCACTCTCGCCCCTTACCACGGCCCCGTCATCCGTACACACTAGGTCCCCCTTTTCATGGCCGCGTGTGCCTACCCGCATAGGATAGAGCCCAGCTACCTAAGATTGGTGTCGGGTACAACGACCAACCGCGTGCGTCGGCACCTCCAGCCCGCACGATCTTCTCCGGGGGACCATTACCTGGCGGCCCATCTGCATCGGGTGGAGCCCCATTCGGGTATTTACAGTGTCCCTATGATGACTGGCCTGACAGTTCCGCCACCCGGAGGACCCATTAAGGCCACTTACTGGGGACTCACCCCACACACCAAGCAGTGACCCTAAACCCTGACTGCTGATCGCTTGCAACGGCCTGAGCATGTTGTCAATAAAAATATCCAGGGAGGCGCATGCGCGACGGATCAGGAGATGGCGGCTTAATTTGAAGGCTCCGCCAGTCCCCGGTGCAATTAAATAAATAAATACAATAAGCACCCGGTCTAACACGACGCAAACTACACCCCAAGAAGCGCTGAAGTGTGGCTATGCCAATAACAAGGGCCAGCACAAAGAGCACGAAGAGAAAATCCCTACTTCTGGCATACTGATCAGGCAAAGAACAGAGACGAGACAGCTATGTCAGCGGGCGGGAGCTCCGATACGGACTCCACGCAAGAGCGGGGATACCCAGAGGAAGAAACGGAGATGCAGCCTGTCCTACGGAAGGACATGGCAAAAAAAATTTTGGTAACAATTTTTTTATTGGTCACAGTCAAAGATGATTTTACATACAATAGTGTCGTGGGCCCACAACATTTCTGCTCGTTACTTTCAGGGAAGGACCAATAACAGTTTTCCGTTTTCAGTAGGAAAAAGAGTAAGGGGAAGAGGAGGGGAAGGGGGAGACAAACATGGGGGGGGGAGAGGGGGGGAGGGGGGTATGTGGGCTTGCCCAGAGGTGTCCCGGTGTAGCTCTCCAATTGTTTGGGGATGGTTGCTTGACCTAGGTGCTTTGAATTTTTGGGGGTTTATCTCTCGATCCAGGGGTCCCATGTGTTCCAGAACTGGGGCATTTTCTTTTGGAGCATGGCCGTAAGCTTCTCCATAGTCATGACCTCATTAACCCTTCTCACTACTGTGTCTCTCGAGGGGGCCTTAATCTGTTTCCAGGCTGCCGCTATAGAGCATCTGGCCGCTGTCAGCATGGCCCTGATCAGCCGGGACATTGGTGGGGGGAGGTCGTCAATGGGTTTGCTCAGCACCATGGTCAGAGGGTCAAGGGGGAGGGGGATTCCAGGGATCTCATAGATAAGTGTCTGGATCTTGGACCAGAACTTCTGCATCTCCAGACATGACCACCAAATGTGGGCCATGTCTCCCTTTTGACCACATCCCCTCCAGCACAGGTCCGGTGTGCCGGGGTAGACCTGGCTCAGCCTAGCCAGGGTCAGGTACCACTGGAATATAATTTTATACTGTAGATGTTTTCTTTTATTGTCGTGCAAATTGAGGTTTTAGGGGCTTGCTCCCAAATATCCTCCCAGTCTTCCAGGTCTATTAGAGACCTAGTTCGTCCGACCATTTTTGCATATAGCGGTGTTTCGGGGGGTCTGATGACGGTTCCGTGCTTTTGTAGATCAGTGATATCAGGCCTCTCTGGTATATGTCTTTGAGACATAGGGTTTCAAATCGGGTCAGCGGGGGGAATTTGGAAGTTGGGGACAGTGAGTGTAGGAAGTGCCTAAGTTGTAGATATTTAAATAGATGAAGGTCTTGGATCTGGAATTTGTTCTTTAATGCCTGAAAAGTTAGGATCTCTCCCTTCTGCAGTAGATCGGCAACCATCCTAATATTGTGACCCCGGAATTGGTCAAATTGTCTTGTGGAACACCCAGGCGGGAAGTTGGGGTTCCCAAAGAGTGGGGTGAGCTGGGAGGGAGAAGCTAGCAGACCATACTTCCCTTTGCTTTTGAGCCAGGCGTCCCACGTGCATCTCATTGCTCCGAGGCCGAACCTCTGTGGCCCACTCCCTCTCCCTCCTGTGGTCCAGAGTGCCACTTGGATGGAGTGAGGCTGTGCGTAATGTGACTATTGCGAGCCAACAGGCCGAGGCTGGGTCGCAATTCCAAACTACAGCCTGCTTCAATTGTGCTGCGAGGTAATATCTGACTAAGTCGGGGACCCCCATGCCTCCTCTTGCTCTTGATGAGAGCATCACTGACCTTGGGACCCTAGGTCTCTTATCGTTCCAAATAAATTGGAGTATTAGTGACTGGATGTTCTTTAGAGCCGGCCGTGGCACTACGATGGGGAGGGTTTGGAAGTAATATTGTAGCCGTGGGAGGACATTAATTTTTACGGACACTATTCTTCCGAACCAGGAAATTTGGTGTTTTTGCCACGTTTCCAAGTCTTTTTTAATCTGATCAAAGAGGGGGGGGGGGGGTAATTGTGTTGATAAAGGGAGTTATACGAGTTTGAAATTTTGACCCCCAGATATTTTATATAGGTGGAGCTCCACTTGTATTTGTAGTGGGCTTGGATAAGTTTCCACGTCTGGGGTGGAAGGGAGATATTTAGGGCTTCCGATTTGTCTATGTTGACCTTATAGTCAGAGATCTGCCCAAATTGAGTCAGATGCCTTTGTACTCTCGGTCCGCTATTTGGATCCCCTTGATACTTTTTTCGGCTCTAATTTTGGCCGCAAGAGGTTCAATGGTTAGGGCAAATAACAAGGGGGAAAGCGGGCAGCCCTGTCTGGTCCCGTTCCTGATTTTTATTGGATCCGAGAAGCCGCCTGATAGTTTGACATACGCTGTTGGGTTTTGATAGAGGGCTCTCACTCCCTCTAGGAAAGGGCCACTGAAGCCGAACCTCAGCATTGTTTGGTCTAAAAAAGACCATTTGATTGTGTCGAACGCTTTTTCAGCGTCGAGGCTCAGAATCATTGCTTTGGATCCGGTGAGATGCACGTGGTCTATTATATCCACGATTTTGCGGGTGTTGTCGGAGGCCTGTCTTCCTGACACAAAACCTACTTGATCTATGTGTATGAGTCTAGGGAGAATTGGATTTAGCCTGTTTGCCAAGATCTTACTGTATAGTTGCCGCAGAGGAGCGATTCTCTACCCTCCTTGTGGTTATAGCCAGATTTGCCGCTGTAATCATGGCGGGGATTGGTTCCCCTTGGAGGAAGGAGTTATACATATCTAATAGGTATGGGGAGAGGATTGGCATGAACATTTTATAATAAGAGTTTGAGAAACCGTCTGGGCCCGGGGTTTTGGCTAATTTGAGGGATTTAATGGCCTCAGACAGTTCCTCTTGGGAGACATTTTTATTTAACTTCTCTACCTCTTCCTGGGATAGGGTGGGCAAGTTACATTGCTCTAGTTATTGTGAGATAGTGTTAAGGCTAACCGGGTCCTGGGTTGGGGGGTGAAGGTTGTAAAGGTCCGAGTAAAAGTCTGCAAATTCCTGTGCTATCTCTTTTTCTATGTACAGTATGTGGTCTGTCCATTTCGTGTCTGTATTCGGGCTATCTGAGATTTGACTCTTGTGCCCCTGAGTTTTGAGGCTAGAAGCCTGTCAGCTTTATTGCCTTTATCGAAGAATTTTTGCTTCGTCCACCTTAGTGCCTTCTCTACTTCCTCGAGTTTGGTCTGTTTGAGGGCAGATCTAGCTAGATTTAGTTGTTTAAGCGTTTTTTAGATGCCGTGGTTTTATGCTGCTGTTCTAGCTTGGTAATCTTGTCTAAGATCTCTTTTTGGAGCTTGAGTTTAGTTTTCTTTTTGTGTGATGTGATTGAAATCAGGTCTCCTCTGATGGAGGCTTTATGGGCCTCCCAGAGCATGGCTGGGGCGGAGACTGAACCTGCATTAATTTGAAAGAACATTGATAGCTTTTGGTGGAGTACCATTTCTGTGTCAGGGAAGTTTAACAGAGGGGGCGGCAGTGGACGCGGAGTGGGGGGCAGTGGCACACAGACCGTGGGACCACCGCAACCGTCTCCCCAAACATCCCCCCGCTCAAACAGCTGCCAGCGGTAATCGGGAATGGGGGGGGGTGAGGAGCGGCAGCCGCATGGCCATGGCCAACGTGCCTGACTCATACACACACACACACACACACACGAGGAGGAGGCCGATCACATATATATGTATATATATATATATATATACATATACACACACATTGACACAGAGTATGCCGGTGGGGGCGATAGATTGGAACCGCTGTAGTTGGTAGGAGAGTGAGGAGGAGAGCAGGACTGAGAGGAGAGCGGATGGGGGAGAGGGAGGCAAGCAAAAAAAGGCCTGCCTGCTACTCTCTCCCTCTCCAACACCTCACTCATCTCCTCAGGGCACCCAGAATGTTTCTGTTAGGTGGCCCCTCAGCTGCACATGGCTGGGGTCTTCTCCCCAGCCATGAGAAGCAGCAGCACTTTGCTGCATCCCTCTCCTCCTCACACACCTCATCCTCCTTCTCATACAAATCCTTCTCCAACTTATCCCATAACACATCCCACTTCTCCCCCTCCCCACAGACCTTCTTCTTCCCCTCCCCACAGACCTTCTTCTCCCCCTCCCCACAGACCTTCTTCTCCCCCTCCCCACAGGCGTTCTTCTCACCCTCCCCACAGGCTTTCTTCTCCCCCTCCCCACAGGCCTTCTTCTCCCCCTCCCCACAGGCCTTCTTCACCCCCTCCCCACACCCCTTCTTCTCCCCCTCACCACAGGCCTTCTTCTCTCACTCCCCACAGGCCTTTTTCTCCCCCTCCCCACAGGCCTTCTTCTCCCCCTCCCCACAGACCTCCTTCTCCCCCTCCCCACAGACCTCCTTCTCCCCCTCCCCACAGGCCTTCTTCTCCCCCTCCCCACAGGCCTTCTTCTCCCCTCCCAACAGGCCTTCTTCTCCCCCTCCCCACAGGCCTTCTTCTCCCCCTCCCCACAGGCCTTCTTCTCCCCCTCCCCACACCCCTTCTTCTCCCCCTCCCCACAGGCCTTCTTCTCCCCCTCCCCACAGGCCTTCTTCTCCCCCTCCCCACAGACCTTCTCCCCCTCCCCACAGACCTCCCTTTCCCCCCCCCACAGACCTCCTTCTCCATCTACTCACAGACCTCCTTCTCTCCCTCCCCACAGACCTCCTTCTCCCCCTCCCCACAGACCTCCTTCTCCCCCTCCCCACAGATCTCCTTCTCCCCCTCCCCACAGACCAGGCCTTCTTCTCCCATACCTTCTCCTTACGTATCTCCTTCTTATGCATTTTTCCACTCATCTTTCCACTCCTCACACACCTCTCTCCTCACACACCTCTCTCTCCTCACACACCTCTCTCTCCTCAAACACCTTCCTCTCCTCAAACACCTCCCTCTCCTCACACACCTCCCCTTCAACCACCCATTCCTCACACATACACTGCTCCAACACATCCTCTTCCATAGATGACTTCACGGTGTTGGCTCCTGGGGTACTGCAGCTTGATCCTGATGGTGATAGAATGAACGCCTCCACCTCCGTGTACTCCACTTCCTGCAGGAGATACAAAGTGTTTGTAACCAGCGGCAGTGATACTCTGTATCGCAAGAGCTCCTGTGCCACTTGAGGCAGGAAACGCATCGCCGAGCCATATAACACGCACAGCAAAGCCATTGCTTGTCTCTCTGGCACTGAAGGGGTTAAATCACAGAACCATTTATACCATTTGAAAAACAATTGATAAACTGTGTGCATTGTACGTCATTGTATTGTCCGTTATTAGCGGATCCCTCGTTTTTCTGTCCTGTTCCCGCTGAAGAGTTTGGAAAATGATGCTGCAGATGGACATTAGCAGATGTGTCTCTATGGGAATCCCCTCTCCCTGTCACACACAGTTACACTCGGCTATAAGATGAGAAAGCTCTGCACCTCTTCCTCTGACTCCTTACATCTACAACTTGGGGGTCCTCATCTTCTCTCCTCTGAGGACCGGCTCCACCTATTCACCCATCCCCAGTAGCCCCTAATACTCCCACCCCCAGGCCCAATACCCCTAACACCCTCCTCCCCAGGCTCAATACCCCCTAATTCCCTCCTCCCCAGGACCAGTACTCTCAAATACCCCCCCTCCCACGGCTCAACCATTAGTGTGTATGTTTGTGTGTAACCATTAGTGTGTATGTGTGTGTGTAACCATTAGTGTGTGTCTGAGTGAGTGCGTGATACTGTCTGATAGTTACTGTGTGGGTGTGTATATAACCATTAGTGTGTGTGTATCGGAGTGAGTGTGTGTTACTGTCTGATCGTTACTGTGTGTGTATGTAATCATTAGTGTGTGTGTATCGGAGTGAGTGTTACTGTGATAGTTACTGTGTGTATGTAACCATTAGTGTACATGTAACGGAGGTGTGAGTGTGTGTTACTGTCTGATAGTCACTGTGTGTGTGTGTTTGTAAATCATAATGAGAAATGGATTTTGTCTTATATCACAGTGTGTGTCTGTGCTAAGATGCCGTATTGTGGCTGTGTTTGTACAAGTGTATCAATCTGTTAGTGCTATTTTAGTGTGAGTGTGTGAGAATATTACTGATTGTGCGTTTGTATTTTAGGAGCAGGAATCTGTGTGTGTGTGTGTAAAACAGAAACATTGTGCCAATAATATAAATATATATATATACACACACACAAATACTTGTGTGTTTATGTATACATAGATATATAAAGAAAAAGCAGGCACACCAGGGCTTTGTAAAAACAAAAAAATTACAATACTATTGAATAGAACTGATCAACACTTTAGCTCTTTATAGGAGCCTCTCAACACACAGGGACCCCCAGGTAGTCAGATCTCACCCCTATTTAATTCTGTTACATGCCACATCAGACTTTGTTTTGATGCATTCTAAGGTTGTCCTTTTATCAGATCTTACCTTGGGTGTCTCCATCTTGTTGGGAAATTTGTTGTCTTCAATCTCAAAATCTCAATCTGGATGGTGGGGAAGGGAGATCAGTGAGGTAGTGACTTAAATACCAATAAATATAATCTCTTATACTAATAAATATAATCTCTTATACTAATACATATAATCTACAGTATTATTCTAATAAATATAATCTATTATATTTATAAATATAATCTATTGAACTACAACACAAAAAAGATGGAAAAGTGATACTGTACTTCTAAAAAGCCACAGATTTGATATCAATTAAGTGGCAGAAAATAGTTTTTTATGTTAGACCAAAAAATCTCAGAGGAGACCCAATGAATGGGCCATTGCCCTCCACAGGGAGGCTGCTGTAATCCTCTCCCAATGGGACAAAAAGTTGTGAATTTGTCCTGAAGATGAAATATAAACCTCCTGGTTATAAATATGATCCAAATGAGCGGTGAAGTGTCTGAAATCTCTGCTACGTCTCAGAAGAAACCTTACCTGGCAGATCCACAATGGTTATGGCAGAGAGTGATAGCATAGAACTCTGGTACCAAGCAGTTTAGCTGTAACCATGGAAGTCAGGTAAACATGTATTTTTTTTTAAATTAGAATACAAATGTCTGTCCCATTCTGGGCTCAGCCTTAGCACTGTCAGACGTTTCCAGCTTGTGATAATGGGAGATCTCCATATACTGGGATGTGATAAGAGACATGGGAGAGGGAGTGGCTCAGTGAGTAAAGATACTGACTGGCACTGAGAGTTTGAAGCAGAGGAGCCTGGTTCAATTTCCAGTGTCACCTCCTTGTGACCTTAGGCAAGTCACATTATTTCCCTGTGCCTCAGGCACGAAAAACATAGATTGTAAGCTCCACGGGGCAGGGACTTGTGCCTGCAAAATGTCTCTTTAAAGCGCTACGTAAAACTAGCAGTGCTAGGAATTTCCCATTCACTGTCATATCCAGTTGATACGGAGACTCCAGGGAGGGATAACAACATACTGTATGATTCTTTCCGGACCATTACTCTTCACGGGGGGGCTCTTGATACTGTATACTAGTGCCTATGTCTGGACATACTCTATTTTTGCTATCAGTATCATATTATTACCCCACCGTGTTGTCCCTGTTTGTCTTTAGCAGCACTTCCACATACAGTATGATATACAGCTAAACCCCGTTATAACGCACCTCGTTATACCGCGATTCGGTTATAACGCGGTTTTCCCGTGGCTCCCGTTAAAAAAAAAAAAAATTTAATTTTTTTTTTTTTTTTAAATGTTTTTTTTTTTTTTTGCACACTGCACACTGCACACTGCACACACTGCACACACTCACTGCACACACACTGCTCATTGCTCACACTGCACACACACTGCACACACACTGCACACTGCACACACACTGCTTATTGCTCACACTGCACACACTGACACACTGCACACACACTTCACACACACTGCACACTGCACACACTGACACTGCACACACACTGCACACACACTGCACACTGCTCATTGCTCACACTGCACACACTGACACACTGCACACACACTGCACACTGCACACACACTGCTCATTGCTCACACTGCACACACACTGCACACACACTGCACACTGCACACACACTGCTTATTGCTCACACTGCACACACTGACACACTGCACACACACTTCACACACACTGCACACTGCACACACTGACACTGCACACACACTGCACACACACTGCACACTGCTCATTGCTCACACTGCACACACTGACACACTGCACACACACTGCACACTGCACACACACTGCTCATTGCTCACACTGCACACACTGACACACTGCACACACACTGCTCATTGCTCACATTGCACACACTGACACACTGCACACACACTGCACACACACTGCACATTGCTCACACTGCACGCACACTGCACACACACTGCTCATTGCTCACACTGCACACACTGACACTGCACACACACTGCACACACACTGCACACTGCACACACACTGCTCATTGCTCACACTGCACACACTGACACACTGCTCATTGCTCACACTGACACACACTGACACACACTGCACACACACTGACACACACTGCACAGACACTGCTCATTGCTCACACTGCACACACTGACACACTGCTCATTGCTCACACTGACACACACTGCACACTGCTCACACTGACACACACTGCACAGACACTGCTCACACTGACACACACTGCACACTGCTCACACTGACACACACTGCACAGACACTGCTCATTGCTCACACTTACTGCACACAGCTCTCACAATACACTCACATGTCAGCAGCCCACCCCCCCCTCACATGTCAGCAGCCCACCCCCCCCCTCACATGTCAGCAGCCCACCCCCCCCCTCACATGTCAGCAGCCCACCCCCCCCTCACATGTCAGTAGCCCACCAGCCCGTTTTTCACATGTCAGCAGCCCACCAGCCCGTTTTTCACATGTCAGCAGCCCACCAGCCCGGTGGAGGTTGGAATAATGACATCACCCGCAGGGGGCGGAGAGCGGACGGCTTGATTGACAAGAAGAGGGCTGTGGGCGGGGCGACTGAATGAGGCCAGGCAGTAAGAGTGCCCGGATGTGGGATGCTTATTCTGCAGTCATTGGTGCCATATAGGAGGAGGTAAGTGGGCGTGGCTTGCATCCTTTACCCCCCTTTGTCTCTATGGCAACTTCTCCTGCCCGGGTGATTTGCAGTGCAGGGTGGGCGGAGGTGAGTCAGAGCCGGGCGTGGTGGACCCGGCCGGGGAGGGGGAGCCTCGCGCTACGGGACCCTCTCCCAGCCTCTCTTCCCCACCCCTCTCCCTCCTTCCCGCCGTTCACCAGGACTCAGTGACCGGAGCTGCAGCTAACCCAAGTCCCGCAGGCTGTGCGAGGTGCTGGTATCTGTCACACCCTCCCTGACCCCGCACAGCGGCTCTGATGCTGGGCATAGCGGTGATGACGAACAGGTAGGGGACCCTGCATTAAAGCCTGAGAAATGCACTGTTAGCATTGCTATGACTCCGGTAGATTAGTGTCTCCTCACCCTGCCCACCCCTTCTCACCATCACACACACACACACACACACACACACACACACACACACACACACACACACACACACACACACACACACACACACACACTCTGTCTCTCTCTCTCACACACACACACACACACACACTCTGTCTCTCTCTCTCTCACACACGCACGCGCACACACACACGCTGGGAGGACACAGACACGTGCAAAACCAGGGGGCTGAGAGGGAGGACGGATGAATCGCCGCCATTTAAAAAATTTTTTTATTTATTTATTTAACTTCCTTCCCTCCTCACTCCCGATCAGGAGCGCGGCGGCCATTTTTTTTTTTTTAATTAGCGCGACCCCG
Organism: Ascaphus truei; assembly: GCF_040206685.1. Classification (NCBI taxonomy): domain Eukaryota; kingdom Metazoa; phylum Chordata; class Amphibia; order Anura; family Ascaphidae; genus Ascaphus; species Ascaphus truei. The sequence goes on along the minus strand of NW_027456804.1, from coordinate 88,182 downwards.
TTACTAACGCGGTGGACTCGGGGTGGACCCGAGCACCGCGTTATAACGGGGTTTAGCTGTACTTATCAGATGGTGATTATTTCATACAGTTACTGCTACTGTTATTATGTATGATACTAAGATCATTTAATGTCTGCAGCTCTTTGAGGACCATTAACGGCCTAGAGTGCCTACCGCGTGGTTTGCCTACCCCACCATACAAACTTAGACGACACAGTTGTTTGTGGAAGTAAAAATGGTCACAGCTTTATTGTTTAACAATACTTTCAAATAACTGTCAGGCCATAAATGACAACACGCGTCAACCGGGAGACACAGTCTCCGCCGCGAGGGGCACTCTCGCCCCTTACCACGGCCCGTCATCCGTATACACTAGGTCCCCCTTTTCATGGCCGCGTGTGCCTACCCGCATAGGATAGAGCCCAGCTACCTAAGATTGGTGTCAGGGGTACAGCGACCAACCGCCTGCGTCGGCGCCTCCAGCCCGCACGATCTTCTCCGGGGGACCATTACCTGGCGGCCCATCCGCATCGGGTGGAGCCCCATTCGGGTATTTACGGTGTCCCTATGATGACTGGCCTGACAGTTCCGCCCGCCAAAGCTGTAACAATGGATCTGTTAACAGATTTATAAGAAATGGTTAGACATAACAGCATTCTTCATGGGATGGGTGGGTGGGAAAAAACAAGATTAGTGCCTTCTCCCTCGCGCTGCGGGTTTAAATAGCCCGCCCTCCTGCTCCCCCCTCCCCTTGCTGCGTGCGCAACTCCACACCGCCTCGTGGTGCGGGGGAGGGGAGGAGGCAGCCGATCCCTGCAAACACTGGAGGGCACGGCGGCCATTATGAGGGCGCCGGGCCCATTTTGGAACCTCTGCCCTTCTTAACGGCCTAGAGTGCCTACCACGTGGTTTGCCTACCCCACCATACAAACTTAGACGACACAGTTTTTTGTGGAAATAAAAATGGTCACAGCTTTATTGTTTAACAATACTATCAAATAATTGTCAGGCCATAAATGACGACACACGTCAACCGGGAGACACAGTCTCCGCCGCGAGGGGCACTCTCGCCCCTTACCACGGCCCGTCATCCGTACACACTAGGTCCCACTTTTCATGGCCGCGTGGGCCTACCCGCATAGTATAGAGCCCAGCTACCTAAGATTGGTGCCAGGGGTACAGCGACCGACCGCCTGCGTCGGCGCCTCCAGCCCGCACGATCTTCTCCGGGGGACCGTTACCTGGCGGCCCATCCGCATCGGATGGAGCCCCATTTCGGGTATTTACGGTGTCCCTATGATGACTGGCCTGACAGTTCCGCCACCCGGAGGACCCATTAAGGCCACTTACTGGGGATTCACCCCACACACCAAGCAGTGACCCTAAACCCTGACTGCTGATCGCTTGCAACGGCCTGAGCATGTTGTCAATAAAAATATCCAGGGAGGCGCATGCGCGACGGATCAGGAGATGGCGGCTTAATTTGAAGGCTCCGCCAGTCCCCGGTGCAATTAAATAAATAAATACAATAAGCACCCGGTCTAACACGACGCAAACTACACCCCAAGAAGCGCTGAAGTGTGGCTATGCCAATAACAAGGGCCAGCACAAAGAGCACGAAGAGAAAATCCCTAGACCTGAGATCCTACTTCTGGCATACTGATCAGGCAAAGAACAGAGACGAGACAGCTATGTCAGCGGGCGGGAGCTCCGATACGGACTCCACGCAAGAGCGGGGATACCCAGAGGAAGAAACGGAGATGCAGCCTGTCCTACGGAAGGACATGGCAAAAAAAATTTTGGTAACAATTTTTTTATTGGTCACAGTCAAAGATGATTTTACATACAATAGTGTCGTGGGCCCACAACATTTCTGCTCGTTACTTTCAGGGAAGGACCAATAACAGTTTTCCGTTTTCAGTAGGAAAAAGAGTAAGGGGAAGAGGAGGGGAAGGGGGAGACAAACATGGGGGGGATAGGAGGGGAGGGGGGTATGTGGGCTTGCCCAGAGGTGTCCCGGTGTAGCTCTCCAATTGTTTGGGGATGGTTGCTTGACCTAGGTGCTTTGAATTTTTGGGGGTTTATCTCTCGATCCAGGGGTCCCATGTGTTCCAGAACTGGGGCATTTTCTTTTGGAGCATGGCCGTAAGCTTCTCCATAGTCATGACCTCATTAACCCTTCTCACTACTGTGGCTCTCGAGGGGGCCTTAATCTGTTTCCAGGCTGCCGCTATAGAGCATCTGGCCGCTGTCAGCATGGCCCTGATCAGCCGGAACATTGGTGGGGGGAGGTCGTCAATGGGTTTGCTCAGCACCATGTTCAGAGGATCAAGGGGGAGGGGGATTCCAGTGATCTCGTAGAAAAGTGTCTGGATCTTGGACCAGAACTTCTGAATCTCCGGACATAACCACCAAATGTGGGCCATGTCTCCCTTTTGACCACATCCCCTCCAGCACAGGTCCGGTGTGCCGGGGTAGACTTGGCTCAGCCTAGCCGGGGTCAGGTACCACTGGAATATAATTTTATAGATGTTTTCTTTTATTGTCGTGCAAATTGAGGTTTTAGGGGCTTGCTCCCAAATATCCTCCCAGTCTTCCAGGTCTATTGGGAGACCTAGTTCGTCCGACCATTTTTGCATATAGCGGTGTTTCGGGGGGTCTGATGACGACTCTGTGCTTTTGTAGATCAGTGATATCAGGCCTCTCTGGTATATGTCTTTGAGACATAGGGTTTCAAATCGGGTCAGCGGGGGGGATTTGGAGGTTGGGGACAGTGAGTGTAGGAAGTGCCTAAGTTGTAGATATTTAAATAGATGAAGGTCTTGGATCTGGAATTTGTTCTTTAATGCCTGAAAAGTTAGGATCTCTCCCTTCTGCAGTAGATCGGCAACCATCCTAATATTGTGACCCTGGAATTGGTCAAATTGTCTTGTGGAACACCCAGGCGGGAAGTTGGGGTTCCCAAAGAGTGGGGTGAGCTGGGAGGGAGAAGCTAGCAGACCATACTTCCCTTTGCTTTTGAGCCATGCGTCCCACGTGCATCTCATTGCTCCGAGGCCGAACCTCTGTGGCCCACTCCCTCTCCCTCCTGTGGTCCAGAGTGCCACTTGGATGGAGTGAGGCTGTGCGTAATGTGACTCTATTGCGAACCAACAGGCCGAGGCTGGGTCGCAATTCCAAACTACTGCCTGCTTCAATTGTGCTGCGAGGTAATATCTGACTAAGTCGGGGACCCCCATGCCTCCTCTTGCTCTTGATGAGAGCATCACTGACCTTGGGACCCTAGGTCTCTTATCGTTCCAAATAAATTGGAGTATTAGTGACTGGATGTTCTTTAGAGCCGGCCGTGGCACTACGATGGGGAGGGTTTGGAAGTAATATAGTAGCCGTGGGAGGACATTAATTTTTACGGACACTATTCTTCCGAACCAGGAAATTTGGTGTTTTTGCCACGTTTCCAAGTCTTTTTTAATCTGATCAAATAGGGGGGGGGGGGGGGGTAATTGTGTTGATAAAGGGAGTTATACGAGTTTGAAATTTTGAGCCAGTGCAGCATCGCTCCGCTGCGGTCCCCGCTTGCCCCCCTTCCCCGCCGAGACGGAATTAACTAAATAAAGCAAGCAACATACCCCAAAAGGCGATTGCGGCAGGGGAGAGCACTGGGTGAGTACCCTCTCACTGAAGGAACTGCGGGTCCCTCCACGTGGCTGCAGAGGAGGAAGCGGCCATCTTAAAGGAACACTCCTCTGAGGCACCATCTCCCCTTAAAGGGGTATAACACTGCCTGTCCCAATTGCCAAGAATTCGGCCCTGCTGCCTGAGCCTCAGAGTGCCACAATCCTCTATCCTCCCAGCAACATTGCACAGAGCTAAATAAATAAATAATCAGCCGCACCAGTCCCAACACCTTCCCCGAAGCAGCCGCAATGCTACAAAAGAACAAGCGGACCCAAAACACGGTCACTAAGTTCTTTGCACCTGCGCACCGCCAGATGGAGCCGGCCCCAGAGATCCAAGATGGCGTCTGGGACCCCGACAACGCCGGGATAAGTGCGGAGCAGATCCAATTTGAACTCCCTGAACATGGACTGCACAAAGATTTCTTTGAGGCCCTATTTAATAAAATCAGAAGGGTGTTCCAGGAAGATTTGGCTTCAGCCATAGAAGGCCTCAGATCCGACGTAGATGGCCTCACCGCACGCGCTGACACACTATAAGCAAAGGTAGAAGAGGTCTACCACACACAATCGACAACAGAGGACGAGGTGAACAGGCTTGGTAACCTCGTGAACGAGCTAAGGGACGCCCTCGACGACCAGGAAAATAGACAGAGGAGACAAAACATCCGCATCAGAAATGTACCAGAAAGAATCCTGCCGGACGCCATACTAGCTTACCTGAACAAGATTTTCCTGAAGCTTGTCCCGGATCTGCAGGAGCATGAGCTACTGAAGGACCGCGCCCATCGTGCCCTGGGTCCCAAATCCCCAGACCCCAACCGCCGCAGAGACATCATAGTCAAAATGCATACTTATTCCGCAAAGGAGCGAATCATGGCGGCTAGCAGAGGGGTAGGCGACATCCAAATAGGAGAAGACACCCTGCAGATTTTTCCTGGCCTGTCCGCTTACACAATCAACAAACGCAAAGACATGAAACCCTTAACTACTATACTGAGGGCTCAAGGCATCCGCTATAGATGGGATTCCCCTTCAAACTGGTGGTCCCCAGAAATGGACGTGTTCTAACCATTGTGGACCCAGATGATATCCAGGACTTCCTTAAGGCTCTCGGAATACCCTCTCCACAAACCCAACAGCCTCCCCCAAGAGCGGCCAACAAACCCGCCTCCTCTGAGACCCCCCGTGCTTCGGAACGGCTGGCGAGCCAGAAGCAACACTAGAGCCAACTAACCCCATCTCCCGCTACGGGCCGAGAGTGCCAGCTCCCCACCGAAACCTGCCTACAGCCCATACTGCTGCGGCACCGACGAGAACTTGAGGAAGGCCGCCAGAGGAACCCTCCCGAAGAGAGGCCAAGTCCACCCACCCACCTGATGTTCCTGCTACCTCCAATCTCGGCTACTGCCACCGCAGCACTGCATTTCCAGCGGAGAAACGCTGAGACAATCAGCGACAGATCCCCCAGCACACTGCCGTCTTGAACTCAGCCAAGACCCCCCCTCCACTAACCTTCATTCCCCCCCCACCACAACCCTTCTCTCCCCCCACTTCCCCCCTCTACCCCCACCCCCCCAACTCTCTTCCCTCCCCCCCAACCACTCCCCCCCTCGACCCACCCCCCTCCTGAATCCACCCCCTCCCCTACCTGCCCCTCCCGACCACCCCCCCCTCTTCCTCCCACCACCTACCAGAGCCGGGGGAACCGGAGTCGGATGGTGACGACCCCGACCTGGGGCCTCCGACCCTGGCGATCGGGGTACAGCCCCCCCGAGAGAAAACCCTGGCTACCGAAGAGGACTATGCAGACTATATCCCTAACCCAAGGCGGTTCCGCAACAATCAGGTTGGATCCACCTTTTTCCCCCTGACCCCGATATGCCACCAATCTACTCCTACCCCCGCCCCTCTGCCACCACCACTGCCCCCCACCCCCTTCCCCCCTTCTCCGTTCCCCTGTACCCCCCCCCCACCCCTCCCCCCAGAGGGGCCCGGACCACGCCAGCTCCCATACAATCCAAAAGAAGAACTATTTACCCCTGAAATTGCGAGCAAACCATTATCCCCCCCCCACACACACACCACTGCCCCCCTACCCCCAGCCCTCCCCCCACCCACTATCCACCGCCCCGCCAAAGTAAGGCAAAACCCAGGACAAATATCACGGGACCGGACGCACAGAGAAACTATCAATGTCATGTATGAAAATGCTTACATCCCTCCCCTTCCCCCTCCCCCTCTACCCCCCTCTTCCCTCCCCGCCCTTTTCCCCCCTCCTTTCTCCCCCCCCCCTTTTTCTCCCACCCCTCCCACCCCCCCTCCCCAACCAACAGAAAGGGTAACGCAGCCTTCAAACCCCTCCCCCCACTCCCCCCCTTCCCCCCCAGGGCAGCCGAAGTGATGAGTAGGGAAATACGCAGCTGCAAGGCAACAACCCCCCCTCCCACCCACCCTCTGCCCTTCTCCCACCCACCCTCTGCCCCTCTCCGCTCCCCCCACCCTCGACCCCCCCCTACCCCTCCCCTACAAATCAAATTAAAGAGTACTCTACGAGAGTTGAATATACCACTAAAATATGACAAAGCAGTCAGAAAGCATAACCACCCCCCGCTTGTCCCCCCCCCCACTCAAAAGGGCACAGGAATATGTCACTGATGAGTCCCATAGAAGGTATTTTGAGGATGTATATAACAATTGTGGGACTAGAAAGATGCTGAAATGTTTAGAGTAATAACCTGATTAGACTATGTCTACAAAACAACAACTGTGGAAAGAAATGCTTTACATGTTTGCACTCAGGTTTTTCTTCGTTTCTTCTCTCCCTTTACCCTCCTCCCCCCTACCCTCCCCCACCTCCCCTCCCCCCCCCCCCGCTCTATATCCCTTCTCCTCCCTAGCTAGTCCCATGCCCTTCAGCCCAAAAGACCCAAAGGCCACACTGCGCCGCAAATCTAGACAGGAGGCAGCTTTCCCCTCATTTTACTGGGAGTCTCCATTAATCACAGTATGTTCAAGGACACGGAGGGTGTCGGACCACATACCTGTCTCTCTCTCCCATTCCAGGCTTGGTGTCCTGGAAGGATCTCCAGGGGTGTTTGACCCCGCCACCTTTCTCACTGCCGTGAGAAAGGTTACTCTTTTTGGGCCTGACAAAGGCCTGTGTGTTCTTTTCTTCCCTTATGTGTCCATCCTTCCCCCCCTCCAATCCGATGCACAGAGACGTCCTATCCCTTCCCACCCACACCGATTAGGGACCTTCGTCCTATGTCTGAAGAACGAGCTCTTGTCATGGGGAATCCAAGAGCAACAGAGCCTGGAGCTCTGGGAATACCCCCCATGGGACAATGTCTTCCATTAAATTAATCTCACTTAATGTCAAAGGACTCAATTCAGTAATAAAGAGGAAGCTAGTCCTTCAGGACATAAAGAAATCGAAGGGAGACATTGTCCTCATCCAAGAATCTCACTTCAATTCCCCAACCCCACCCAACACATTCAAAAGCGTATTCCCCCAGGCATATTTTGCATCCTCGCCAAGCAAAAAAAGAGGAGTAGCCATCCTTATACGGAATGGCAAAATTTTTAAAAGACATAAAAGACTTTTTCCGCAGCAAAATGGATGGGTTGCGCAAAGACATACAGGGGATAGGAGAACGCACACACGAATTGGAACAAAAGATGGATATCTCTATGGAGTGTCATCAGCACACAGGGCAAGAACTAACACAAATAAAACAAAGGTTGTTGGAATTAGAGGACAAGCAGGAAGATGGAGAAAATCGGGACAGAAGAAACAACATACGGCTGAGAGGCATACCTGAGGAGGTCCTGGACGTCGAGGACTTCGTGGGGAGGTGGATGGAGTCCCTGCTGCCAGATAAGTCCCCTTCAGAGCTCCAGCTGGACAGATGCCACCGTGCCTTACGGGCGAAGCCTCTCCCAAACAACCCTCCGCGGGACGTGATCATACACATACAATATTTTAAAATAAAAGAGGAGTTATGCAAAATCACCAGGGCATCCCCTACACTTCAATTCGATGGAGTGAGACTGTCAGTATACCAAGACATCTCCCCCACTACACTCAATAAAAGACGTTCCCTACAACCCCTAACAAAGGTGCTGCGGGATAGGGGCATACAATACAGGTGGGTCCCGCCGCAAACAGAGAAGCGCCCGACAGCAGAGACAACCTGGACAAGAGTGAACAGGGCGGCCGAGAACAAGAAGGACAAAAATAAAAATAAATCCTGAGTTCGGGGTGGAGAAGCTGTCCATATTCGTTAATGCCCCCTTGTTGTATTCCCGGCGCCCCTGGCAGGTCGGGTGGCACGTTTCCCCTTGTGGTGCCACGGGTACTGGGCACATGAAGAAGTTAACAATTAAACCCTGTTATCAAAGTTGTTTGCTGCGCTGTCTACATGAACGTTAACCCTACATGACCTCCGAAAAAATGCCAGGTTTAAATCCAAGACGATGTTACCCACAATGGACAAAAGATGGCGACTCGTGGACCTGCCTGAGGAGACATCGTGGTGACGAAGAAGAAGCGGGGACTCTTCGCGGGCTAACATGGCGGCTCTGCAAAAGGCGCGAACGGACTGCTGCTGAGATAAGTGGGCGGTAAGGGAGGAAGCAGAGGAGGAGTCACAGGAGGAGAGGACGAAGAGGGAGGTCCCACTTACCCGGTCTGACGACGCGAGGCACTGACGTCAGAGTCAGGGGCCTGGCGCCCGGAAATGACGTAGCCGGCAGATCCTCCAGGAAGTGAAGAGGGGAGCGGTGAGGACTCGAGGCAGAGGTACGCGAATTCCTCGGCCGAGAGACCTGGCCCTCTGATACGGGGGGAGGACAAGAGGACGATGGGGGGGGGAAGCCGTACTCAGGAGAACGAGCGGAGTGAGCGGAGGGGGGAGGTGGAATACACAGACAGGGGTACGTCAAAGAGCATCAGGCAGCATAATCAGCGGACGGGGAACAGAAAGGGGAGCGGGGGGGGAAAGGAAGGATGGGGGAGGATGAGGAGAAAGAGGGAGGGGAGGGAAAGGATGAGGGGGGGAGGAGAGAGGGAGGGAAAGGAAAAGACAAGGGGGGAAAGGAAGAGGGGGGGAGGAAAAGGATGAGGGAAAGAAAAGGATGAGGGAGGGAAGGGAAAGGAAGAGGGGAGGGGAGGGAAGGGAAAGGAAGAGGGGGGGAAGAAAAGGAAGCGAGGGGGGGAGAGAAAGGAAGAAAGAGGAGGGAGGGTAAGGAGGGATGAGAGCAGAAGGGGGGGAAGAGTAGGGAATCCGAGGAAACGGATGAAGGATAAAAATAGCAGGGGAAAAAAGGAGGGTAGCTAGTCAAACATTAGATTAAAAAATGGATAGTGCAGCAAGCCAGTTAACCCACACAAGGTGGTAAGTTTGGGAATAGGGCATAAAGTTACAAGTTGGGGTTTACCAGATTAGCTGGGTGTAAGGACTACACAAGTGTACACACAATAGGAGTATTTAGTTTTGAACATCATAATGATCGAGAGCGCAGGGTGATGGGCGGCAGCCCAGCTCTCCTGGCAGTAGGCATGGGCCTAGACCCCACTGATCAGGGAACATCGAGGTCAGTGGGGAAAGTCCCGGGGAATGTGAACCTCCAAGAGAACTGGAGCCTTGCAAGGATAAACTGTGCGGTGGTGGCAAGGTCACGGGGTCCCCGGGCGCATGAGCTCAGATCTGCAAGGTCTAGAAAGAGCTCAAGACAGTTGTTGTTTATGATGTTTATGATGTTGGTTGTATTATCTGTTGTTCTGTCTCCCTGGTATGTATTCGTGAGTGTCTCCATCCCCCTCCTGTCCCGACCCCCCACATGGGCCGATCACTAGACCGGCTGGAGCTACGAGGACCAGCGGCGAATCAGCCACCGACCGGCGAGGTCACTCGTACCAGTGCACAGAATGGGGTAAGCAGACCTATCCACACATCACAATGCCTGTAAATTGGTTATCTCAAAATGTGAAAGGCTTCAACAGCCTGCAGAAGCGGAAAATAGCTTTTTCTGAATACAAGAAAAAAAAAGATAGATGTTTTGTTTCTGCAGGAAACCCACTTTAGAGCCAGACACAACCCCAGGTTTTTAGATGCCCATTACCGACAGTTTTATCTAGCATCTGCAAGGGAGAAAAAAAAAGGGGTAGCTATACTACTACATAATAGTTTCCCATTCAAAATAGATAACGTTAAAAGGGATGTGGAGGGCAGATACCTTATTCTGATAGGGAAAATACAAAATAGTAGTCTGACCTTGGCATCGGTTTATGCCCCATGCGAGAATGACCCACAGTTCTTCCGATCTTTCTTCGCACTCCTGAATAGGGTGGCGGAGGGCAGTATAGTGCTTGCAGGGGACTTTAATAAACGACTAGACCCGCACATGAACAGAACACAGACGAGACATAGAGACAGAGCAGAAGGGGTCACAGCTCTCCGACAGGGGATCAGAGAGAATCAATTGGTGGACATATGGAGGGAACAACACCCTGGGGAGCGGAGTTACACATTCTACTCCCACCCACATGACAGCTACAGCAGGATCGATTACTTTTTGGTGTCAACTAGATTGGTCCCCCGGATCACCTACACTGGCGACACACTTTATTCGAGCTCGGCTAGTCCCACGAATTCGGGTATACCCGGGTGTATTGAGGTTTGTGACTGTTTTCTGCCCGAGTGCATTGAGGTATTTTCAGGCAGGGATTGAAGCATTTTATTCCCGCTGGCTGCAATACTGCACAGTATATATATATATACTGCATTACAATTCATGAATTTATGCCATCTGGTAGACACGCGAAGCATTGCAGCCTATTAAATCCTAATCATTATCATTTAACAGATCAGCCGCCCGTCAGCCAGGCATGAACCCAGGCTGGGAAGGCAAACGCAACGGGGCTTGTCAGAGGTGAGGAGCGGCGCATTCCAGGTATCTGCCAGGTACATACTGGGTATTTGCTCGAATAAAGTGTGTCGGTGTAGTACTCAGGAATCCATGATATTTCATGGTCAGATCACGCACCAATTGAGCTGAGGTGCTCCCAGATCAAACTGGCCAACCCGGGAGCAAATTGGAAACTAAATGAGTTTTTACTCAAGATCCCAGAGATCGCGCAACAAATAAAAGATGAGATCTCACAATTCTTTAAAACTAACACCGGCAGTGTGGAGTCCCACGTCACCTTGTGGGAGGCTCACAAGGCCACAATGCGAGGGGTCTTGATTAATATAGCAGCGGGTAGGAAAAAGGCAAGGGAAGCTAAAACAAAGCTGCTAAGGGAGAGGCTCCATGAGCTCTCTATCCTGCATACCCAATTGTGTAGAGCCGATACATTGAAGGAGTTGAAGGACGTAAGAATAGAACTTAACCTCCTCCTCACTTCCCAGGCTGAGAAAGCATTGAGTTGGACAAAGAGAAAAAAATTTGAAAAATCGAACAAGCCAGATACCATGCTAGCTAGGAAAATTCGCAACAAACAACACAACTACACAATCCATGCGATTAAGACTAGAACGGGAGAGTTAACAGCCAATCCGAAACACATAGTTGAGGAGTTTAGAGCTTACTACACTGGGTTATATGATGGGCAGAAGGTAAGACACAACGCTAAAACAAGTAAGGTTTTAGGCGAATTTTTAGCCGAAGCAGAGCTGCCAAAACTAACAAGGTTGGAGCGGGAGTTCCTTGGAACGGAGTTTACAGCGGAGGAATTACAAGAAGTAGTTGCTAACCTTAAACCTGCAAAGGCTCCAGGCCCAGACGGATTTTCTAATTTGTACTATAAAAAATATATAGGAATCCTGTCCCCGGACTTACTGAGGATGTTCAACCATATTCTAACAGGGGGCTCCTTCTCAGATATGATGTTGCAGGCGTCCATCTCAGTGATTCATAAGCAGGGCAAAGATCCTACCAATTGCCCAAGCTATCGGCCGATATCTTTGATTAACTCAGATATTAAAATTTATTCCAAATTATTGGCCATAGATTGAGTTCGATTCTGCCTAGGCTGATTCACCCACATCAAGTTGGCTTCATCGCAGGTAGGCAAGCAGCCGATAATACTAGAAGGATAATTGATACTATAGACTATATAAATGCCAACAAGATCTCGGGAATGATAGTAAGCTTAGACGCGGAAAAAGCCTTTGACAGAATCGACTGGCCCTACCTGGATGCCATGCTTGCAGCATTTGGAATGGGGGACACGTCAGACTCGCTGCAAATTAAAAGTGGTACAAGACAGGGCTGCCCACTTTCGCCACTGTTGTTCGCCCTATGCATGGAACCACTAGCAAAACATATTCGCAGTAATAAAGACATCACAGGAATCCAAATTCAATCTCAGGAGTACAAAACCGCGTTATACGATGTTATCCTGACATTGTCAAAGCCCCTGGTCTCCCTACCCAACCTCTTTGACCTCCTGGATAAATTCAATTCGATTTCAGGGTTTAAAATCAACCAATCAAAATCGGAGGCGCTGAACCTGAACCTCCCTAAAACTACCGAAAAACTAATAGAGATTAACTTCAATTTAAATTGGCAACCCAAGATGATTAAATATCTGGGAGTTCATCTCACAAAGGAGGTTAAATTGCTATATAAAGCAAACTACCCCAAACTCTTACAATCTTTGAGAAGGGAGCTGAAGGAATGGGCGACATACGGTATCTCCTGGATTGGAAGAATTTACAGCGTTAAAATGAACCTTCTGCCCAGACTATTATACCTTTTTCAGACACTCCCCATACCCATAGATAGAACGGATATAAGTGACTTACAGGCCCAGATCTTTAAATTTATTTGGAACAATAAGAAAGCTAGGATACCAGCAACAACACTGATAAAACCCAAAACAGCAGGCGGACTGCCGGTACCTTGCTTGTTCTCGTATTACAGAGCGGCACAATTGAGCCAAATTATCCAATGGCACACAGATCCAAAACGGCGTAGATGGGTGGAGCTGGAGAGTGAGCTGTGTGCCCCATTGGACATTCAGAACCTGATTTGGTAACCAAAAGTTAAACTAAAGAAAATCTCGAGACCGCTGTCCTCAATGACTACCTCATTCTCAGTTTGGGAAGCCACCAAATATAAATGCGCCTTAACCAAGCAGAACTCGCTGATGACACCATTATTAGGTAACCCTGATTTTGCTCCGGGGCTGGATGAGGGACACTTTATACTCTGGAAACAGAGTGTGTACGGGAGGCTGAGGGATCTGGAAGGCACTAGCACTATTAAAACATTCACGCAAATTCAGGCCGACAAAGGCATCCCCAACACAGAATTCTTTAGATACCTCCAGATCCGGGCATTTTATACCAAATACAAGAACCGTCCTAAAGTGACGAATTTCGAAACGCTCTGTGCACGTGGGCACAACACACCGGGACTTACGTCTAGACTGTACAAGGAAGTGATCGATCCTGGGGATGGACCCAGACCACGACTCGACTACATGACCCAATGGGAGAGAGACTTAGGGGAGGCATTAGAGGACGAGGACTGGACAGACATACTTGAGGCGACAGCAAAAACCTCGATCTGTACGACATTAAAGGAGAACTCATATAAGGTGTTAATGAGGTGGTATCTCACTCCAGTTAGGTTATCTAAATTTGTCACGGGTTACTCCCCCTTGTGCCCTAGACAATGTGGAGAGCCCGGAGACCTGCTGCACATGCTGTGGTCTTGCCCTCGACTACGCCCAATATGGGAACAGGTTCAGAGTTGGCTGAAGAGGATCTTGGGCCTCGAAATTCCTCTAGATCCTTGGCTATTTCTTCTAAATAGGCCACTAGAGGGCCTGTCGAGAGCAGGAAACAAATTGGTCGCCCATTTTGCGACAGCGGTGAGGTGTGAGACGGCAGCATTGTGGAAGCAAAACACAACCCCATCGTTAGAAAAGATTCGGAACAGAATTTGGTTCGTCTGCCAGTTGGAGAAATTGAGAAGCTTGGTCAATGACACTGGCTCAAATTTTCATAAAGTCTGGTTCCCCTGGCTGGCACAGACTGACATTGTAGGAGTGAGCAATGCCACCATCTGGCTGTAATAGTGGAAGATGAGTTCTCCTATAACGCGTACCAGAGGCTAGTACAGTAGGTAAGAGCCCCATATACAAAAGATAGAGTTGACGCGGATGGAAACGCCCAACACAGGGTTGCACAGTGCGAGCCGGACAGGTCCTACGCGACGCCAGAAGCTGTGGAATAAGGGTCAACCCCCTACCCACTCCCCCTACCCCACCTATGGTCCCCCACTGTGTCACCCCCCCCCCCACATGTGTCTTCCCTAGTGTGCCACCCCCCTCCCCCCCCCCCGAGTCTACGTTCAATGTGTATCCGTATGAGTAAGTACATGTGGCAGATTCAGCTAATAAGAGTCAAAATATGTCTTCACACTGCTGTATGCTTGAAAAATGAAGAAAATAAAAAGTTGAAAAAAAAAAAATATCTAGGCCCTCGTCCGTCAGGTGCATCCTGTGCCGACTGCGCCCCCTGTCTTCGAATTCCCCATGGTTCACAGTCAGCCCCCCACAAGAGAGCATGAACTTACGGATGTCTCTGTTGACATCTCGCCTTGCCTTCTCGATGCCCACCCAGCTGCACGCCCCCCTCCATACCAGCCGAGGTATGATCTCTGACCAAATAATGACTGTGTTGCTCCAGAGGGCTTTAAGTCTGGCGCATTCGGTGTGTATCTGGAGGATTAAGTCTAAAGACTTGGTGACCACCATATCTTTCCCGCCCAGGTGGATCATTATCACGTGGGGCTTTCTGCCGTAAACTGCTAGCGCGCTTGTGGTGGTTGGCACCAAATCTCTCCAGCACATTCCTCTCTTACCCAGCCATCGTATTTTCATGCTCTCCTGTGGGATTCCCAACTGCAGACCCAGCGTGCTCGCCGCCCGCTCCCGGGCCCAGTACATGAAAGAATGACCAATCAGCCAGACTTCCCGCGCTGCACCTGCTTCTCCCACTGTGAAGACAGAAAACATGTTAGAAAACTGCACGATCATCTACTTGCGCCCCTGCTGGGACCTAATGTACCCTTTGTATGCGTTTGACTTCCACCTACCCAATTCTTTAATCTGTGCTATCGGCAGCCCCAGGCTACCGTTGCTGCCCCAATCCGAAACGAGTGGGTCCCAAAATTGGTGGCATCTATGCCCCCTGCCTCCAGGCAACGCTTAAAAATCGTGTTAAACTGAAACTTGGTTAGGGGAGTTGTATCTTTATGTGTCAGGAAAACCTCGCCCCCTTGCGATTGCTGCCTGGTGTAGCGCTTTGCCGCCCTCAACGGGCACACCTTCCTATTCTCGTGCCGTCTCAGGTGCACCCAGGCCCCTTTCCCTGCTTGGTCAGTTTTTGACCTGTGTATGCGGCATGCCACCATCTCCTCCCCTATAATTACATTTCCTAGCAAAAGGCCAGTGTCCCTGCTAGTTTTTGACGCTGCTACAAGTTCCCCTTCTCTAAAGGCTCCAAAAAAGGCAAAAGTGAAAGCCGCTTTAAATAAATTTATTTCGAACGGTCCTGCGCATACTGACTCTGCTGCCTGGTTCAAGCTCTGTAACCTCTCCACCGTTACCGGCTCCCTCTTATCTCCCCGCTTGCGCTCCCCTCTGCCCCACCCGATCAGTATTCGCCTGAAGAGAAAATCCTTGGTGATGTCTGTCTGCCCCCCCAACTTCAGGAAAAAGGCAATACCCGCTAGCGTACCGCCCGCCTTAGCCCTTGACATGCCCGTCCGCTTCTGGGTAAGTAAAAATTGATTAGCTGATGGGTTCTGCTAACCTTACCACTCCCCTTGGAGGTCTTCCTGAAACTGCGCCATTGCCACCATGCGTTGTTATACGTCTTCCAGGTGCGGGGGGCAAGCGATTGCTGCACCAAAGCCATCACTCCCTCTGCCCTAGCTGGTATAGATAATTTGGGCAGGTCAAACCTCTTGCCTGGGCGTCTGGGGCTGCTTTCCTAAATGCAGGCCAGTTAAAGCGGGATAGCGCGTCTGCAATTACATTAACCTTCCCTGGGATGTGCTTTGCCTTAACGTTTATGTTCCCTTGCATGCACTGCAGGACCAGCCTGCGCAATAACCTTATCACTGGTGGTGACGTAGCCGATAGGCCATTCACTGCCTCAAGAGGAAAAACTGGCTGTAAAGTCACTGGCCAGTAACGATTTGATTGTTATCAAACCAGCCGACAAGGGTGGGGGAGTAGTAGTGATGGACAGTAATTATTATGTCCAAGAATCAAGAAGACTTCTTGGTGACACTACTACTTACCTCCCCCTTGCTAGTGACCCAACGGACATCTATCACTTTGAATTAGTTACTCTTTTAGATACGGGACTTGCCAATCAAGCTATCACGCAGGATGAGTTTGACTTTTTGAATAATTTGCACCCACGTATACCTCTATTTTACTTTATCCCTAAGATTCATAAAGATCTTACACAACCTCCCGGTCGTCCTATTTTTTCAGGAATACAATCACTCACGTCCAATTTATCTCAATTTATAGATTATTATTTACAGCCACTAGTAGCGAAGTTAGATTCACATTTAAAGGACACTACACAAGTCTTGCAAATCTTGCGTGAGATTGATTGGAGGTCTAGTTATGTATGGGTAACAGGTGATGTCACATCCCTGTATACAATAATAGACCATCAACAGGGTTGTGAGGCCATCCGAAGGGAGTTCGAGGAAGACAACACCTTATCCTCTGCCCTTAAGGCCTTCTTGATGGATGGGATTAGATTTATATTAACACACAATTATTTTTGTTATAATTTACAGTATTATTTGCAGATACACTGCCGACACAGTTTATCCGAGTGCGGCTCATTCCGCAAGCCAGGAAATGTCCCGGCTTGCGAGCCGCACTCCCTCAGCGTGCCGCGCATCACCGATGCGCGGTCACGCATCATCGGGTGCCAGCGCCCCCTGCACGTGCGTCCAGGGCTCCCCGAGGGAGGCAGGGGGTTCCGGGGGACCCGGCGGACCCGGCAGCGGTAGGGAGAGCGCCCCGATCGGAGGGCGCTCTTCCGCTGCCTCGGCGCGCGCCCGTCACCCTGCGGCGCGCGCCAGGATACTGCTGCGGCCAAGAACGGGCAAATGCTCGAATAAACTTGGCCGCAGCAGTATGTGGTACCGCCATGGGCAATGGGAGAAGGAGGCCATTTGGAAACTCTGCCCATTTGGTGCAAACCTCGTGCTATGGCGGCGCTACATAGATGACGTTATTTTTATTTGGGATGGGGAACTGGATTTATTAGATCAATTCATTTTGTACCTTAATGACAATAACAGAAATTTGAAACTAATATGCCAATATGATAAAACCACCATTAACTTTTTGGATTTAAATATTAGTATTGTTGATGACCACATTCATACACAAACATTTTTTAAGCCTGTACAGGCCAACAATTATGTTATGGCCAACAGCCATCGCAATCCGCAATGGATTAGGAATATTCCGAAAGGACAATTCATCCGATTTAGGCGCAACTGCTCCAGGTTGGAATCTTTTGTAGAGCAGGCGGATGAACTCAAAAATAAGTTTCTAGATCGGAACTATCCCTTAGACGAACTAGAGAATACTATCTCTTTAGTTCAAGATATGGACAGGAACAAACTCCTGGAATATAAGGACAAAGGGGACAGCCAAGGGAAAAATAATATTTCCTTTATAACACAATATAACGCTATGGCCCCCAAAATAAGGAATATTTTTGCCAAACATTGGCCTATATTGTTACAGGATGCAACTTTGTCACAGATACTAACACCACAGCCATCTATTGTTTTTAAGAAAGCTGGTAACTTTAGGAACAAACTGGCACCTAGTTACCCTTTAAACCAAGGTGAAATAAAAATGAACATCAATCAGGTTAAAAATGGGTTTAAACCATGCAGTAAATGTATAGCCTGTAAGTACAGCTGTTGTAGCACAGAATTTAAATCTAATGTCACCGCCAAAAACTACAAAATCATGTCACATATGTCATGTAAGTCGGAGTTTGTCATTTATATGTTGCAGTGTCCTTGTGGCCTGCAATATGTGGGTCGCACTGGTTGTACGTTTCAAAGACGTATATATGAACATATCTACAACATCAAAAAGGGTTTAACATCACACAGTGTGTCCCACCACTTTTTGGTACATCATGGCAAAAATCCAAAGGGCCTTATCTGTCAACCTATTGAATTGTGTACACCCAATTGGAGAGGTGGTAATAACATTCAACACATCAATAGGAGGGAGGCCTTTTGGATCTATGAACTTAAGACTCTATCCCCATATGGGCTCAATATTGATTTTGAATTGGGCTCCTTTTTAGGTAGATGAAAATGGCTCAAACAAACATTAGTTAAATGCAACCATTACTTAATGGATGACACCTTATCCATTTGACTCTGTACCAGCAGTAGCATACTAAGTGGCTTAAGCAGGTTTGTTTATCCTTTGGCCACAATTTGGCATTTTTGTATATATCAATGCCTATTATGATATTACATCTGGCCTCAATTTTGGGATATATGGTTATCAGTCGATATCTGAATGTTTTTAATGTTGTTTAATGTATTGTATGTGTATTATGTTATGAGACGTAGTGATTTGATATTAATGACATGCAGGCTATACAGCCTAATTGGGCAATGAATTTTTAATTGGTTAGGGTATATGTACATGTCATTCAGTGTCAGTCTTTGTAGCCCCTGAGGAAGTGGAGTAACATCCACGAAACGCGTAGGGTAGGTGACACAGTCACTTTGAGCTTGGTATTGGACTTTTTGGGACACTTGGTCACATTTGAGCCCCATTGCAGCCGTTAGTTCTTGGCATACAGGACGCTTGTACTGTCCCTTTAAGGGCACGTGCACACTCGCGTGCAGGCACGCTGAGACAGCCTGTGTAACCGGAGGAGGAAGTTAGGAGAGCAACCTCACATGGAGGAGAGCTGTGAGCCCCACAAGCAGGCCTCCAACACTGCCACTGTTCCTGTTAACCCCTGGAGGGAGAGTCAGCACGAGAGTCACGGTGCAGCAGGAATTACATCTCTGCAAAGACATCAGCAGCAGCCGGAAGACTCTTTGTTGCATTGTCTGTATTTGCCTTGCTGCTTGTAAGTAGGGCTCTGATTTTTCACATCTAGATGACCAGCGGTGTTCTCATTTGTCCAAACCATTTTATGGCATAGTTCTTTTTATTTAATAAATAGTTTTTATAGTCACTAGGAGTCTCTATGTTATATGTGCAGTGTGTGTATTAGTGTAGACCTGTTTTAACCCTACAGTGTTGCACTATGATCTGTGTCTGTTTGTGTTTTGTCCCCTATATGGCCTGTCAAGCAAGTGTGCTGATCCCCTGAGGAGTACAGGATTATCCAATGAACTTTTGGCGCCAGGTTTTTCTTTGTTTTCACTTTCACTTTCTCTGTCAGTACTGACAGTATTACTAGGCAGCCTTTATATATATATATATATATATATTGCAATTGTCACACTGGTGTTTTAGTCTTTAGCGCTTGTGCACATTTTTTCTTTTTCACATTCACTGCCTCCACTACCCCCAAATTGTCTGACCAGAATAATATGTGCTTGTTCGCTAACTCCTTGGCCCATAGCTCTACCGCTACTACAATGGGGAACAACTCCAGGAAAGCCATGTTCTTAGTTAGCCCCATCTCCACCCAGTCAGCTGGCCATGGCCCCGCACACCACTCCCCTCTAAAGTATGCCCCGAACCCGTGCCCCCCTGATGCGTCAGTGAATAATTGCAGTGCGTCGCTGGTCTCGCCGTCCGTGACCCACAGCCTTCTCCCATTAAACTCCCTGAGAAAACCCCCCCGTATCTCCAGGTCTGCCCTAAGCTCCTTGGTGATTCGGATATGGTGTTGGGGCTTTTTTACCCCCGCAGTGGCCCTTTCCAACCTGCGGTTAAATATCCTGCCCATGGGGATTACTCTGCAGGTGAAGTTTAGCAGACCCAGCAGTGACTGCATTTGTTTCAGGGTCACCTTCCTGGCTTCCTTGACCTGACCTAGGCTCATTCTAAGCTTCCTAACCTTGTCTGCGGGTAAGCGTGATTCCCTCGCAAGCGTGTCAATCTCTATACCGAGGAATGACAGAATTTCTGTTGGGCCCTCAGTTTTCCCCTCTGCTATGGGAACCCCCAATTCCCTCATGATCCCCTTAGTACTCTCCAGCAAACTGTTGCGCTGCAGAGAACCCGGGGGACCCACCAGCAGGAAGTCATCCAGATAGTGCGCAACTGTGCTAGTCCCCGTCTGACTGACTATGCACCAATGCAAGAAAGTACTAAAAGCCTCAAAGTAGGCGCATGAAATGGCGCAACCCATGGGGAGACATTTATCAATGTAGTACACACCCTCAAATTTACACCCTGTGAATCTGAAGCTGCTGGGGGCCAAAGGTAACAGCCGGAAGGCTGATTCTATGTTGATTTTTGCCAATAGTGCTCCCTCCCCACATGTTTTAATTATCCCTATGGCGGTGTCAAATGATTGGTATTGTACCCGGCATAGCTCCGGGTCTATGGCATCATTCACAGACCCCTCCCTTGGGTATGACAGGTGTTGTATTAGCCTGAATTTGCCCGGGTCCTTTTTTGGCACTACACCCAGCGGGGAAATAATTAACTGGGCGATAGGGGGGGGATGCGAATGGGCCCGCCATACGCCCCAATTTTATCTCTTTCTCTATTTTTGATTTAACTATGTGTCTGTGTGTTGCAGCGGATTTCAAGTTCCGGCTAACACCCCTAGCTTGTACCACCCCCCCGCCACACTGGTATGTGAAACCCCTTTCTAAATCCCCCTTCCAGGAACCTTGCTTTCTCCCGGTCGGGGTACCCCCTTAACCAATAGCTCAGCCCGCTAAGGCTGAACGGTGTTGGGCAAATAAACAAAATATTCAGTGCGCAGCTGCTAATATCTACTGTGTAGTTAACCCAATAAAACACCACCTGGTGAAGTGAATAAACAAATATACAAGCAACCTCTATATATCTGGCGTCTGCAGCTGAAGTAATAGGGGTAGAGGAACCCTTATAGCAACTGAAAAAAAAGAACAAAAGCGCAAACGCACATAGTGAAGTATGCAAAGTAAATATATATATATTTTAGGGTAAGATATCTGCGTACATCAGATTAAAAGGTTACCAGCAATTCATGTACATAGACATGGGTGATTAGAGGTAGTACATCTGCCGCCAACCATCTGGGGATTTTCTTTACTGCATCAAGGCACACCCCACAGTTGAAGAAAGGCCTCCGTTTACGTCCGTCTTTGGGTTGAAGGAGTCTTGAATAGAACCTTGCTTAGGGGAGGCTTCGTTCTGCTCTCCCCGGCTCCTTACTCGGCGCCGTCAGCGATGGAGGTTAGCAGCTTCTCGGGCAAGCTGTTACTTCAAATGTCCCGTATTTCCTATGCGTTCGGCCGCAAAGTGAAGACGGCCGTAAAGTGTGGATGGTTTACCGCACTGTTCACAATCGCGGGTAAATGTCTATAGGAATCGGCTCCACGTAGTAACAGAAGAGTCAGCTAGTACACAGATCAATTATAAAAGTGATAATTCGGGCTAAAATTTATCCAACGCGTTTCGAAGCGCAAGCTTCTTCATCAGGGATATTAATACATTGAATAAATGGGAAATATATACCCTAATACCACATCTGATTGGTTAATGCTATAATTAGGCTAAACCTATCAGGTGAACAGCAGGGTGACTCCCACATGTGTGGGTTTAAGTAGGTCATTAGGACTTACATGTCAACACTGAGTTTAACCCCATCTGGTGTGGTCAGGGTATAAGTACATAAATCAAAAAATAAGCTTTATTTACCAGGGCACAACATTATATAAGCAACCTAAATCATACATTTAATTGAGTTAAAAATATAAAAATATATATATTTGTATTAGGATTTCTGAAATAAAACAGACAATCAGTTAGTCACATATACATAACAGTACAATTATGCTTATACCTTTAACTAGTAAGAATCAATGTATCAGGCAAGACATATAGGAAATTATAAAATTAGATATCTAATTTCCGAAACAAACATGTTTATTAATAAAGACACCATAGGTCTATATTTTCGTTAAGGCCATTTGGACCCAATGTTTCTAACTTTTGTATCCAGTATGTTTCTTGGATTGAAACATCTTTTAGCCTATCACCTCCTCGTCTGCTCCGAGGTATAAACTTTATCCCCTTATACGTGAGGGATGAGGGGTCCTTATTGTGATGGGTAGCGTAGTGTCTACTTACACTGTGAGTCTGTAGAGCATTCCTAATGTTTCTCACATGCTCTTGTATGCGGAGTTTAAGACTACGTTTAGTGCGGCCCACGTATTGCAAGCCGCACGGACATTCTAATAAATAAACTACAAAATTAGTATTGCAGTTTATAAAATCAGTAATATTAAACACTTTATTTGTCTTGTTGGACTTAAACGTATTAGTCACTGGATGAAGGAACTTGCAGGTACAGCATTTTCCACACGAATAGTTACCCAGTGGTTTATTGCTTAGCCAAGAATGGCCTGAATTATGTTCTCCATTTGGTGATGATGATGATGAGGACTCTGTTGACTGCTTTGTCAATTATCTTAACACCAATGACCTCAACCTGGTCTTTACTCACGTCACGCACACAGAGAGTGTCACCTATCTTGATTTAAATCTAATGGCATCAGAGGAAGGAGTCAAAACAACAACCCACTTTAAAAAGGTTGACACCAACAATTTACTATTGGCCTCCAGTAACCATAAAAGATCTTGGATTACTAATATACCGGGAGGCCAATTCATGAGAGTTAGAAGGAATTGCAGTAATGAGGCTGACTTTGAGCAACAAGCTCAATTTCTCTTCTTAAGATTTATGGAACGGGGATATGACTATAAACATCTAACAATGGAACTAGATAAAGTTAGGAAACTAGATCGTCAAAAGATGCTGTTACCGAAAAGTAAGAAAATATTAGAGACTAATGGAGATAAAATTACAGTTCCCTTTATCACTAATTTCAACTCTATGCATAGACAGATAGAGGGGGTAATCAAAAAACACTGGGGAATTATAGCCACAGATCCAATCCTAAGTGGCCATATCAGTTCATCCCCCAGGTTTATTTACAGGAAGGCTCGTAGCCTGAAGGATGCGCTGGCACCAAGTGATATTGAAAAATGGAGAACATAATTCAGGCCATTCTTGGCTAAGCAATAAACCACTGGGTAACTATTCGTGTGGAAAATGCTGTACCTGCAAGTTCCTTCATCCAGTGACTAATACGTTTAAGTCCAACAAGACAAATAAAGTGTTTAATATTACTGATTTTATAAACTGCAATACTAATTTTGTAGTTTATTTATTAGAATGTCCGTGCGGCTTGCAATACGTGGGCCGCACTAAACGTAGTCTTAAACTCCGCATACAAGAGCATGTGAGAAACATTAGGAATGCTCTACAGACTCACAGTGTAAGTAGACACTACGCTACCCATCACAATAAGGACCCCTCATCCCTCACGTATAAGGGGATAAAGTTTATACCTCGGAGCAGACGAGGAGGTGATAGGCTAAAAGATGTTTCAATCCAAGAAACATACTGGATACAAAAGTTAGAAACATTGGGTCCAAATGGCCTTAACGAAAATATAGACCTATGGTGTCTTTATTAATAAACATGTTTGTTTCGGAAATTAGATATCTAATTTTATAATTTCCTATATGTCTTGCCTGATACATTGATTCTTACTAGTTAAAGGTATAAGCATAATTGTACTGTTATGTATATGTGACTAACTGATTGTCTGTTTTATTTCAGAAATCCTAATACAAATATATATATTTTTATATTTTTAACTCAATTAAATGTATGATTTAGGTTGCTTATATAATGTTGTGCCCTGGTAAATAAAGCTTATTTTTTGATTTATGTACTTATACCCTGACCACACCAGATGGGGTTAAACTCAGTGTTGACATGTAAGTCCTAATGACCTACTTAAACCCACACATGTGGGAGTCACCCTGCTGTTCACCTGATAGGTTTAGCCTAATTATAGCATTAACCAATCAGATGTGGTATTAGGGTATATATTTCCCATTTATTCAATGTATTAATATCCCTGATGAAGAAGCTTGCGCTTCGAAACGCGTTGGATAAATTTTAGCCCGAATTATCACTTTTATAATTGATCTGTGTACTAGCTGACTCTTCTGTTACTACGTGGAGCCGATTCCTATAGACATTTACCCGCGATTGTGAACAGTGCGGTAAACCATCCACACTTTACGGCCGTCTTCACTTTGCGGCCGAACGCATAGGAAATACGGGACATTTGAAGTAACAGCTTGCCCGAGAAGCTGCTAACCTCCATCGCTGACGGCGCCGAGTAAGGAGCCGGGGAGAGCAGAACGAAGCCTCCCCTAAGCAAGGTTCTATTCAAGACTCCTTCAACCCAAAGACGGACGTAAACGGAGGCCTTTCTTCAACTGTGGGGTGTGCCTTGATGCAGTAAAGAAAATCCCCAGATGGTTGGCGGCAGATGTACTACCTCTAATCACCCATGTCTATGTACATGAATTGCTGGTAACCTTTTAATCTGATGTACGCAGATATCTTACCCTAAAATATATATATATTTACTTTGCATACTTCACTATGTGCGTTTGCGCTTTTGTTCTTTTTTTTCAGTGAACGGTGTTGGGGCCTGTGGTTAGGTGCCTCCCTTCCTCTCCCCTGGCTGTGGTTGCCCCGGGCTTTGAAGCATTTCTTAACGGGGTGGCTACCACCGCACTGGCTACACATGTTTGAACTTGCAACTCCCCCCCCCCCCCGTCTGCAGTATTTATCGTTAAACGCCCAGCACTCCCCGTTGCTGCCTCTGCTTGCTGAATGACTCCCGGGCCGACCGCCAGGCCCCTTGCGAAAGGGCGCGTTACACCCCTGGCTCGTGTTTCCCACTAGCTTCATCCACAATTCCATGTTCCTCTTCCCCAGACTCAACCGTCTATCTCCCTGCCACCTGTGCCTGAACTGCTCATCATAATCTCGCCACGCTGCCCCCCCGTGTTCGTCATGTATGTTCTGTATCACACTCATGTATTTCATCACATTATGCAATTCCTTGGGATGTTTTGAAAGGAAAGAGTCCCCGAATACAATGAAACCCATAATCCAGTTCGCATTATTCCTCACTACCTGCCCTTTTCCGCCCGCCTCTCGCGCACGTTTCCTCTCTGCTCGCCCCTTTACAGACAGCTTAAACATATCCACATACTTCCTGTTACCTATGTCTCTCTGTGTTCTCCTGGGCAGGTGTGTGTAAAGGGAGCTAGTTTCGACTGCAAATGAATCCTCACCGCTGTGGGTGGAAGCCGCCCCTTTGTCTTTGCGCGCTTTGCGTTTTCCCTTATCCGTCCTACTCAGCTTGGACGAATTAAAGTTTTATTATTTTCATTTTAACCCTCTCCTACTGACCTAATATACCATGTAGCAGAACTATATATGTTATTATGCCACACACTAAACTATATACTAGGCAAGGAGTGAAATAGAGACAGCATGGGGAGAGAGAGAGAGAACAGCATGGGGAGAGAGAGAGAACAGCATGGGAAGAGAGAGAGAAAGCTTGGGGGGAGAGAGACACAGAGCATGGGGGGATAGAGATGTGTGTATGCTGCCTGTGTGTGTCCTGTGTGCAGGGCCTCTTGTCCTGGGCCCAATGCGTAATGGGAAAGGTGCCAGACCCCTGTCAGCAAAAACTAATCTGTCCTGATCCGCAGAGGTGGCCCGTTGGAAGGTGTCCGTTGAGATGCCTGTCCAGGCAGCATGCTGCAGACTGGTAGAAGGGAAGTTTCCGACAGGCACCTCCATGGCCACCTATCAGCAGTCAACTCGGCAGGCCCCCTCCACAGGCCTCAAACCTCCAGGGGGCGCTCTCACAATCTCTCCTCTTCCAGTGTCCCTATCACCCTCTCTCTCACACTCCTCTCTCCCCCCTCTCTCTCACACTCCTCCCTCCCCCCTCTCTCTCACTCCTCTCTCACACCTCTCTCTCCCCCCCCCCTCTCTCTCACTCCTCTCTCCCCATGGTATGGGGGGAGATAGTATGGAGGGATATGGGGGGGAGAGAGGATGGAGGTATATGGGGGAGGGGGGTGAGCGAATGGAGGGATGTACGTCCTGTGTGTGTCCTGCGTGTATCCTGTGTGTCCTGAGTGTGTTCTCTGGGTGTCGTGTGTGTGTGTGTGTGTGTGTGTGTGTGTGTGTGTGTGTGTGTGTGTGTGTGTGTGTGTGTGTGTGTGTGTGTGTGTGTGTGTGTGTGTGCGTCTGGAGTCTTCTCTTAAAAGCAGCTGCAGAAGACTCCAGACGTTTGAATTCTCCCGCAGATTCTCTCCCAGCGCGTCACAGTCCAGTTCCACCAGATGTGGCTAGACGCGAGAGGGAAGTGACGTCAGACGCCACCGCCGGCGGCACGACTGGCTATAGAGGAGGATCGGGAGAAAACATCACAGCGAGCTCAAGCAATTGATCGCAAAAGATACCTTTATGTGTACAATCTGTTTGTACAAATTGTGAGTACATGTCTTAACCTCTTACCATACATATACCCTGTTTTTTGCAACCTGCACCATCGGGCTTTTTCTGCTTTCTGTTCACATATACCGCACTGGGATTTGAGTATTATCATCTCTGGAACAGTCTACCTGCGTGAGAACCGAATGGGGCTAACGTATACCTAAAAGAAACACCAATTATTTCTTTACCACCTGACTGAGTCAGACAACAGTGAATTATCTTTATTGTTGCTGTAAGTAGGTTCTCCCTTAGAGCCAAGATTCACATCAAGTCAATATTTAATCACAATACTGCACAATTATTGTTTTGTATGTTTTTTCATTCACATGATGTGTCCCTGATTGGATCGCTCCCTTTCCACAACAAACCATTACATGTAGCTTATGACATATATAGCATATTATTATAGGCTACAGGTACATATGTCTTAGTACAGCTTAGAGTATACTGTTAGACTGTTAGCTATTTTTTGCCTTAGGTATAATATCAGGTCATTAGAATTGCTGAGAAGTGGCAAGGATGTAGTGTTGAAACATTTCGTTGGTACACAGGGACTTACGCATAAAAGCAGAAGTGGATCAAGTAAACACGCTGTGGTCAAACTGTAAATGCTAGTAACACACGTCAGTAGCCACAGAAGATTGTCACATATCACACGTCCGTCACGTACGCAGTAAACAATAGACACAATATAAGTCAGCGTGACACCTTATTGATTAGAACTGAAGTGGGAAACCACACTGAGACGAGACCTAGCTGAGACTGGCGTGACCTACTGTATCATAATATCTTTGGGTTCGTGAGTATGACAGGCATACTAACTAAATAATCTCTGCATAGTTAGAAATGGATTGTTACTGTTAGCTGTTAGCTCATAAAGTTAGCTTGTTATCTTTGCAATTTTGCTTGTGATATTTCTGGTTATTTTTGTTGTAATACAATAAACAACAAGCCTTATCTTATACAAACTCTGAGTGACCTTTCTTTATAATAATCTCACATTACCCTTGCATCTCAGGGTGCGAATCCGAGAGTCTACAAGTAAAATATCGCGATTTGTGTTTCTGCTTAGTGCAGGATATAACTTATCACGAGGCATTACTTGGGAGAAGAAAGTTTGGCATCGAGCCCAGGTTATTTAAGGACATGTACTTATAGTTACAGATTCCGCATGCTTAGCACGGTCAGCACTGCAGGATCTCCCAATATGGAAATCAAATGGATTTTTGAATGCCAAAAGAAAACCACTAACGCACATTGCTAAGTGGAAGGCCATTGCGGCCTATTTTGATCAAAAGCCTGATATTGAAATTGTACATGAGCCAGCGCATAGAACGCTTGGTTCTTCGGTTCATACTATGGGTAACCAGTTTGCAGACAGTCTCGCACCAACTGTAAGTCAAAAATTTGCCGTTAACAAAGTGTTGACAAGGGCAAAGTCAAAGTCAGCCAGTCTCGATGCAGAGTTGTATGCTTGTCTGGATACTACCAGGCCTAATCCACCTGGTTATCCTAAAAAATACTCATTTAAACAGGTCGACAATACTTGCATGGTTGTAATTGATACTAATGAATTCATTGTTCCCCCTGTAGCAAGCAGAATGCAGATAGCTACGCAAGCACATGACAGTGTGGGACACCCTCACTTAGGGAGAGAAAGCGTTTTGTTGACACTGAAACACAAATATTGGTGGCCGAATATGAGAAAAACGGTTAAGTCAGTTTTAAGAACTGTAAACCATGTCAGTTGGTAAACAGTCCTAATCATCAGACACCACCATTTATTATTAATGCAGTACCGAGCAAGCCGTTTGATTTAATATATTTAGATCATATTGGACCATTACCTACATCACATTCCTACAAACATGTTTTGGTTTGTGTTGATGCTTGTACAAGGTTTACGTGGTTATACCCCGTTCGTAGTACGACAGCTAGCTCTACGATTAATTGTCTCAACTCCTTAGTAAGCGTAGCTAAGCCCAAGGCCTTTCATTCCGATGGTGGACCTGCTTTCACAGCAACAGAAACCAAGGAATGGGCCGCAATATTAGGTATTGAGTGGGCCTACAGCTCGCCGTCCAATCCTCAATCGTCAGGAATGGTCGAACGCCGAAATTACGAGGTGAAACGACTTTTAACCAAAATGCTATCTAATCGTCCTACACAGTGGTACCCACTTTTGGTTACGGTCCAAATTGGTCTAAATAATAATCCTAACACAACAACTGGTAAAACACCACATGAACTGTTATATGGTACTCCTATGAATACACAGTTTAATGATGATTCTATTTCTGTCCCAGGGAGACTCGAACAAATATTAATTGTACAAGAATTGAGGGATTCTTTTTCCCATACAGCCCACACACCACGTAATCCTAAAGCTTGGACGCCGCAGATTGGACATTTGGTCCAGGAGACAGTTGCTAAGGTAAAGCCGTTGCGGCCTAAGTGGAAGAAACCAACCACGATACTGAAAAAGTTAAACGAGCGTACCTTTGTTATCCAAGATACTAAAGGCAAAGGAAGGACTGTGAGTATAGACAATCTTAAACCCACAGCTCACTGCAGTGAAAAAACTGTAAAAGATGGAGGAGACACCATATCTAGCACAGACTTCGATGGAGCTGCAGTCTCTCGGAGCACAGACTGCACGACCACAGGATGTGGAAACTAATCACACAGGTGAGGTCCAACAAGCTGAAGCTGACTTCCCTGACCGTGACCAAAGACATACATATGTGTTACCTGCCATACCCGATCAACGCAATATTTACCGGAAGACCTATCAAACAATGGCTAAGGTAATCACGAAGAAAAGACTGTTTAAGACTATTTTGTGTCTCTCAATCTGTTTTGCTTTTCTAGCAATATCCGCCAGCGTTATTTTCAGGTTACAGTGGCATTTTGTGACTAAACAAGAAGGCGAGATCATCAACTGGCAACGTACAGCTGCACACGGTATTACCACACCAGACTCCAGAACCATGAAACGAGGACTTCACTACGATTTGAAACCGGTGGAGGTACAGTCGGTGGGTATACCTCAAGGTGTGTATTGGAAGCCGTTTCCTAAACCTATCATCCAGAAACGAAAGACTTTGGGGATTTCACAGGTTGTGCTGTTTGATTCAACTGTGCTAGCTAAAGAGGCTGGTATAACTACGCCAGAAGGAAGGAAGCTGGTGACACAATATCTGAATGCCCAGATGCAACAGCTACAATCTACGAGCCTGAAATATGATCTACCCCTGCATGACCATTGGAAGCAGCAAAGCTACCGTGAACAATGTTGTTATGCTGAATTTGGACATTGCTATTTCATTGACTTTCAAGGAACACGTAAATGGCCAACGAAGGAGCTGAAAGTTATTCATTGCCCTCGGCCTGGTGTAACCATGTATATATATTATACCATATAAGGTATAAGCAATACCCTATTTTCTATCTAAATACAGAATACTCAGAAAGGATTTGTTCCCAACGGACAGACTGATCCAAGAGTGGCATTCTGGGAAGGTGCTGAAGAAGAAGAGTACAGAATACCTGTAGGGGTAAGAGCCTATAATTCTGCTGTTTTTTGCTCTGACAGTATTTACTCAGAATGGTGGGACCCATCATCAACCGCTGATGAACTGTTACTCAAACTTCAAGATGTGATGGAAGATGCGAAAACTGGACAGCTACAGACAGCAGCACTTCCGAAAGAATGGAATATAAAAGGTGATGGTATGTTGTTTCGTGAACCTACAGCATGGGACACTTGCACTCAACCACGCTTTGCAACATTTACCAATACTACATACTACAGCCATTCATGTAAAGGTTTCAAGAATGCATGTGGTATCACATTGCAGAGATTAATCAATGAAGGAATCTGTGATAAAGACAATACAGTATTCAATTACGGGTGTACACCCTGTTCTTTTTATTACAATCTCACGGAAGGCTATTTTAAATGGCAACCGAAAATGATTGATCAAGGATTTTTACATTTTTCTGAGTTACGAGGCTTTTGGTGTGTGGAGCGAATAATGATTATGAAACCTAATTATAAAGTCTACTCCCTGTTCCAGAAATGTCTCAATGATAGTTTACATATTAATGTAGACACGGTAATCAGGGCAATGAGCGATTTGATGAATGTACAAATAGCTCCAGATGATAAACCCTGTGAATATGACACATGCACCACACATAATATTGTTAACATGCCCTACTCAGAGGCAATGTGGGGTACAAATGCGACAATTAATACCATAGTGTATTATGAAAATGATACATATTTCATGAATGAATGTAAGGTTTCAAGTAAATCATCTACAAGGAAATTGCTTACAAACGATGATATTCTTATAACCACAGGACACCTGCTGAGTGATTCTGTTTCTGTTATACTGTAAGCCAAATCTCTGACTCAAATGATGAAGAATTAAGGAGAAGTATTTTGGTGTTAAGGGATCATCTGATAACATTTGCTTCATACACAATTTCAGACATTACTGTACAGTGTTATCTGAGGAAATCAAAGCTTTGGTTATTCTTAATCACATCACTTCTATAAGGTTAATATTGCAAAGTCAAAAGGTTGACATATCACTTTTAAATCTCACTTGGATCACACAGAATCTCAATTTAAGTCCGAAAGAATCTGAGATCCTAGCATATGTTTCACAAACCACAGTTTATGACATACGAGAAAGAAACCACAGACGGGTTCATAACCCCGATGACTCTTTATGGGAAGTTTTTCTATACTACGAATTATTTATTCCAGGAGATGTTTATACAACAAATTGGGAACTGCTTAATTTTGGACACTTAACACACACAGGTTCTTATTTGCAAGGGTGCAGGTTGCTCAACCATTTCAATACATGTCTGTGAAATGTGATCGTGAATTTTTCATCAGCACTATACGATGTGTTGATAAAGGTTATTTAGTATGTGACGACATCATACAGCACATACCTTGCAATGATCAAATGCAAGGTAGCAACTGCCCAATAACCGCAACACCAATTCAAACTCCTTTTACATTAATTCACAGTCTAGATAATGGGAGTTACATACAGTAGTATTGTCTACAGAAGAGGATTGCGATATACCTCCTTTTCAGGCATCACTTGTCACAGTTAATAAGAGTATACAGTGTTTTGGTACTACCTTTATTCCACCTCTGTTACATAAGACACTTACATCTGCCGTACATTTCCAGGTACCAATTATCACACTGAGACTTCCTCACATGACAGCCTATTTGGCACATTTAAAGAAAATGAAGATAACTATAGGGTTCACACATGATATGGTACATACACTCCTACAGAGAGCTCACAGTGAATTACTACGTGTTGATTTACACCGGGTGATTTTCCCCAGTGGTTAACTACACTAGGTGAATCACTGAAAACTTTTTGCCAATGACAGGTAATTTTTTGTCAAAAATAGGCACCAGCCTACAAACTACTGGTAAAGGTATTTTTAGTGGACTAGGAAATGCGTTTGGAATCCTAGGGTATTTGAAACCACTATTGTTTTTTATTTTAGGGCTAATAATCCTTGTTATTTTACTTCGTGTTTTCTCTTTTCTTCCGAAGATGAAGAGGCAATCAGCTTAATCGCATTTTGACTTCTAGCATATATTCTTATATTTTTACATAGATACTAATATACTGTTTTAAGCACACAGGTCAAATCTAACCTGCTGCAGCATTCTTTGTTGCAAGGACACAGACGACAAAAAAGATGCTTCACAAATTTTGCGTTTACCACGGTCCTATCAAACCTCCATGAGAATGTACTTGGATGAACTTGTTTTGCCACATCGAAAGCCCCGCAAAGTGCATGCAGTTCACGATTCGATGAGAGACTTTATGTATCAGGACTCTCTTGTTTCCTCAGGACCGTTTTCAATTTTAACACCTAATGGGACATTGCTTCCGCGTAGCTTGCTAATGTTATGTCATTTTTCGCAAGTGAAATCTTTACTGTCTTTTGGTGATCAACCCAACTTCAAATGTAGAGACGTTCAACGTCAAATATTTCAAATGTCTTTTTATACAATTGAAGAAGGTCATATCAGCATTGTTAGCCACGGGTCATATAATTGTACCACGTTGTTTGCGTGTTCTGGTAATAAACATCAAAATTGTTTTGGGGCATGGTGGAACACTACTATGTTGAGTATGTATGAACGACAAAATCAACCTGCTTTGCAATTGGGTGATTTTTACAAATTGACACCTTCCCATCGTGGGATCACTTGTGCACATACTGCACCGACACACTTTATTCGAGCAAATACCCAGTATGTACCTGGCAGATACCTGGAATGCGCCGCTCCTCACCTCTGACAAGCCCCGTTGCGTTTGCCTTCCCAGCCTGGGTTCATGCCTGGCTGACGGGCGGCTAATCTGTTAAATGATAATGATTAGGATTTAATAGGCTGCAATGCTTCGCGTGTCTACCAGATGGCATAAATTCATGAATTGTAATGCAGTATATATATATATATATACTGTGCAGTATTGCAGCCAGCGGGAATAAAATGCTTCAATCCCTGCTTGGAAAATACCTCAATGCACTCGGGCAGAAAACAGTCACAAACCTCAATACACCCGGGTATACCCGAATTCGTCGGACTAGCCGAGCTCGAATAAAGTGTGTCGCCAGTGTATGCGCAGTTGTGGGTGTTTTGGCGTTCCATCACAAACTCCTGTAGGTTCAAGCTCATCAACATCAGAGAGCAGTGACACTGTCATATAAAAGTACACATAATTAATATTTTCTGCTTTGTTAGTTTCTTTGCATTAGCAAAAATATGATAATTATGTGTAGGAGACGGTGTTATGGATTACAGGTAGCAGAAGGTGCATATATAGCATAATTATATGTCTTAGTACAGCTTGGGGCATACTGTCACAATATTAACTACTTTTTCTTGCTTTGGGAATAATTCCAGTTACCAGAAATTTGCAGAAAGAATTTCTTTGATATGTTAGGAAATAGCCAGGATGTGTTATTGTAACATATGTCATTAAGAGGCAGGTATTTAGCAGAAAGGACAAGTTAGTTGAACTGTAGGCATCCTGCAATACCAGTAAGTTAGAAGTTATTTCACACATACACAACGTACGACACGAACGATAAACGGACAATAAAAGGTTAGCATAGTGCCATGTTAGATAGAACCGAGTGGCAAGCCACATTGAGACGAGACCTACTGAGACTGGCGGGACATATCATAATACCTTTGTGTTCGTGAGTATGACAGGCATACTAAGTAAATAATCTCTGCATAGGTAGATATGGATTGTTGGCTTATTTTTGCTATTTTGCTTATCATGTTTTCTTGTTATTTTGTTGTATTACAATAAACAACAACCTTATCTTATACAAACTCTGAGCAACCTATCTTTATAATAATCTCAAAATACCCTAACATAAAAAAAGGGTGTGTTTTCGGCAGGTGAAAAATTGGCGTGAATGCTTCTGCTTAGTGCAGAAAATAACTTACCACCAGACGTGACCTGGGAGAAGAGGGTATGGCCTTTTGACCGCATATTACTAAACTTTAATATCTCCTAGATCGGTGTATATTACGATAGTATTTTATAATAGCCATACTGTAAACATTTAACATTGTGCTAATGTATATACTTACATTTATTAATTAACCGAGGTTGTCAGAATTATACCAGGTTTATTTTGCCGTACAATTTTGAAGTACGTAGTTTTAAACTAATTTCTTTTTAACACAGATACAAATAATTTTAGTACTGTACACACTGTACCATTTACGTTCATTATGGACATTACTACTGCTGCTCCACTTCTTTATCACCTGTTTGCAGCAATATACCCAAATTAAAAATGTTATGGATGCTTACCACGCACTTTGAATAAAATTGTTAGTAGTTAGACGCGCTCACACAAATAACTCCAAATATTCAATTTGTGACACTTAGTACATCAATCCCAGAGAGGAAAGATTCTCCTGTTATAGGCACAACTTTTGATACATCTGAGAAAGTTGAGAATATAATGCAAGGAGGGGGGGGGGGTCTGACGTAAACAGCACTAGGATCTGAGCAGCCATTTTAGTCAGCATCCATCTTAGGTGCCTGATCTTATCATCTATTTTGATTGTCTGTATGAAAGTTGGAGTGGAAGTTTAGTTTAAAGACACATTTTTTTCTTTTTATTTGCTCCTGGAGGATAAGCTTTAAACGTATCCAATGTTTACTTATTTTATTGATAAACTACTAAAATGCCCCTTCTTTTTTTGCTCACCAAACACCTGCACCTGTGTAAGCAAGTGAATGGTGTATCCAACATATCCAACATATCCAACATATCCAACATATCCTACATATCCTACATATCCAACATATCCAACATATCCTACATATCCTACATATCCAACATATCCAACATTTCCAATGTTTACTTATTTTATTGATAAGCTACTAAAATGCCCCTTCTTTTTTTGCTCACCTAACACCTGCATTTTAACACGCTTATAGAATTGATGGGTGAGGGGCTTACAGATTGTGTGGCTTACGGGCATGCACAAAGTAATAACTATCAGAATCAGAAATGTTCAAAGCTGACCGGTCTTCACGTGGAAGTACTGCTGCGACACACTTTATTCGAGCAAATTACCAGTTTGTACCTGGCACATACCTGGAATGCGCCGCTCCTCACCTCTGGCATGCCGCGTTGCATTTGCCTTCCCAGCCACGGTTCATGCCTGGCTGACGGGCGGCTGATCTGTTAAATGATAATGATCAGGATTTAATAGGCTGCAATGCATCGCGTGTCCACCAGATGGCATAAATTCATGAATTGTAATGCAGTATATATACTGTATATATATATATACTGCATAACAACAACCCCTATAACCCCTAACATACACATACTGTACAGTACTGTATATGCACATAAATGATACTACAGTATGGGCCGGCGGGGGCGAGATGTGTTTGCAGCAGAGCGAGATCCGCTGCTCTCTCTCTGCGCAAACATCGGCACATTAAAAATTATTTTAAATACATTTTTATTTATAGTGTAGATGTGCAGGGGGTCTCGGGAGCTGAACCGCGTTGGTTTCAGGTCCGGGGACCCCCTGCTTCCCGAGATACAGACCCCTTTATGAGGTGCCGGTATCCCTCTGCGTTTAAAGGGCCCGATCACGTGACCGCGGCCTCTTAAACCAAGCAGAGGGATACCGGCACCCCCAAAAGGGGTCTGTATCTCGGGGAGCAGGGGGTCCCCGGACCTGAAACCAAAAGGTTTCTGCTCCGGAGACCCTCTGCACATGTACAGTATAAATAAAACACATATATAAATAAACACTCATTCTTTACCTTAGCGGCTATGCGCTATGGTAAAGAAGCAGCATTTCTGTATTTTTAATAATATTGTACAGTGAGCAGGGGGTTCCCTGAGCCAGAAATCTAAACTCAGGGGGCCCCCTGCTCCTGCACAATATTATTAAAAGTACAGAAATGCTGCTTCATTGCCATAGCGTATAGCCGCTAAGGCAATGAAGGGGTTAACCCACCGTGCCCGCTTTATTGTGGGTAGCGGGGTGGGTGAAGGGGGTATTTGGCCCTTGGTGTGAGTTTAGGACTTGCGGGGGGGTTGCGGGTGCACTTAACCCCTTCACGACCGTAGCAGTTAATACCGCTACGGTCATGAAGGGGTTAAGCCCTCCCGCTACCCCCCCGCAAGCCCTAAACAAGCACCGTTGGGGCTAATACCCCCTTCACCCACCCCCGCTACCCACAATAAAAAAAATACACACACAGCAGCCGCCAAAAAATAAATAAATAAATCTAAATAAATAAATGACTATAAATAAATACATTTGAAATACATTTTTATTTATAGTGTAGATGTGCAGGGGTCTCCGGAGCTGAACCGCGTTGGTTTCAGGTCGGGGGACCCCCTGCACCCTGAGATACAGCCCCCTTTATGAGGTGCCAGTATCCCTCTGCGTTTAAAGGGCCCGATCACGAGATCGCGGCCTGTTAAACCAAGCAGAGGGATACCGGCACCCCCAAAAGGGGCCTGTATCTCGGGGAGCAGGGGGTCCCCGGACCTGAAACCAAAAGGTTTCTGCTCCGGAGACCCTCTGCACATGTACAGTATAAATAAAACATATATATAAATAAACACTCGTTCTTTACCTTAGCGGCTATGCGCTATGGTAAAGAAGCAGCATTTCTGTATTTTTAATAATATTGTACAGTGAGCAGGGGGTTCCCTGAGCCAGAAATCTAAACTCAGGGGGCCCCCTGCTCCTGCACAATATTATTAAAAGTACAGAAATGCTGCTTCATTACCAAAGCGTATAGCCGCTAAGGCAATGAAGGGGTTAACCCACCGTGCCCGCTTTATTGTGGGTAGCGGGGATGGGTGAAGGGGGTATTTGGCCCTTGGTGTGAGTTTAGGACTTGCGGGGGGGTTGCGGGTGCACTTAACCCCTTCATGACCGTAGCAGTTAATACCGCTACGGTCATGAAGGGGTTAAGCCCTCCCGCTACCCCCCCGCAAGCCCTAAACAAGCACCGTTGGGGCTAATACCCCCTTCACCCACCCCCGCTACCCACAATAAAAAAAATACACACACAGCAGCCGCCAAAAAATAAATAAATAAATCTAAATAAATAAATGACTTTAAATAAATACATTTGAAATACATTTTTATTTATAGTGTAGATGTGCAGGGGGTCTCCGGAGCTGAACCACATTGGTTTCAGATCCGGAGGACCCCCTGCTCCCCGAGATACAGCCCCCTTTATGAGGTGCCGGTATCCCTCTGCGTTTAAAGGGCCCGATCACGTGATCGCGGCCTGTTAAACCAAGCAGAGGGATACCGGCACGCCCAAAAGGGGCCTGTATCTCGGGGAGCAGGGGGTCCCCGGACCTGAAACCAAAAGGTTTCTGCTCCGGAGACCCTCTGCACATGTACAGTATAAATAAAACACATATATAAATAAACACTAGTTCTTTACCTTAGCGGCTATGCGCTATGGTAAAGAAGCAGCATTTCTGTATTTTTAATAATATTGTACAGTGAGCAGGGGGTTCCCTGAGCCAGAAATCTAAACTCAGGGGGCCCCCTGCTCCTGCACAATATTATTAAAAGTACAGAAATGCTGCTTCATTACCATAGCGTATAGCCGCTAAGGCAATGAAGGGGTTAAGGCATGATAACCAATAAATACATTCAATACATATTTTTAATGTCTGTGTTAAACCTCCCTGCCTGCACTGTAATCTATGTAAAAACCCCTCCCCCTATTCTCTCTTTTAAACTTCCCTGCAATCTATGTAAAAACCCCTCCCCTATTCTCTCTTTTAAACTTCTGTGCCTTCAATGTAATCTATGTAAAACCCCCTCCCCCTATTCTTTCTTTTAAACCTCCCTGCCTTCTCTCTAATCTATGTAAAACCCCCTCCCCCTATCCCCCTATTGTGTGCGTTAAGCTTCCCTGCAATCTATGTAAAAAAAAAACTCCCCCTATTGTGTGTGTGTTAAATCTCCCTGGCCTGTGTTTCTGAATGCAGTGTACTGTATGTAAATGTGGGGAGGGGGATCCCGTGTAAATAACCACACCCACCCCCGCTACCCACAATAAAAAAAAAAATCACACACAGCATCCCCGCGATACATAAATAAATCTAAATAAATAAATAAATAAATAAATACAAATAAATACATTTGAAATACATTTTTATTCCTAGTGTAGATGTGCAGGGGGTCTCGGGAGCTGAACCGCGTTGGTTTCAGGTCCGGGGACCCCCTGCCCCCCGAGATACAGACCCCTTTATGAGGTGCCGGTATCCCTCTGCGTTAAAAGGTCCCGATCACGTGACCGCGGCCTGTTAAACCAAGCAGAGGGATACCGGCACCCCCAAAAGGGGCCTGTATCTCAGGGGGCAGGGGGTCCCCGGACCTGAAACCAAAACGTTTCTGCTCCGGAGACCCTCTGCACATCTACACTGTGAATAAAACACACACATGATTAAAGAATCATTCTTTAACTTAGCGGCTATGTGCTATGGTAAAGAAGCAGCATTTCTGTATTTTTAATAATATTGTACAGTGAGCAGGGGGTTCCCTGAGCCAGAAATTGATACTCAGGGGACCCCCTGCTCCTGCTCAATATTATTAAAAATACAGAAATGCTGCTTCATTACCATAGCGTACTGCTGCGACACACTTTATTCGAGCAAATACCCGGTATGTACCTGGCAGATACCTGGAATGAGCCGCTCCTCACCTCTGACAAGCCCCATTGCGTTTGCCTTCCCAGCCACGGTTCATGCCTGGCTGACGGGCGGCTGATCTGTTAAATGATAATGATCAGGATTTAATAGGCTGCAATGCTTCGCGTATCCACCAGATGGCATAAATTCATGAATTGTAATGCAGTATATATATACAGTATACTGTACAGTATATATATATATATACTGTATAACAACAGCCCCTATAACCCCTAACATACAGTACTGTACACATACAGTACTGTATATGCACATACTGGGGGCGAGATGTGTTTGCAGCAGAGAGAGATCCGCTGCTCTCTCTCTGCGCAAACAGTGGTACATTAAAAATAATTTTAAATACATTTTTATTTATATTGTAGATGGGCAGGGGGTCTCGGGAGCTGAACCGCACTGGTTTCAGGTCGGGGGACCCCCTGCCCCCCGAGATACAGACCCCTTTATGAGGTGCCGTTATCCCTCTGCGTTTAAAGGTCCCGATCATGTGATCGCGGCCTGTAAACCAAGCAGAGGGATACCGGCACCCCCAAAAGGGGCCTGTATCTCGGGGGGCAGGGGGTCCCCGGACCTGAAACCACAGCGGTTCTGCTCCGGAGACCCTCTGCACATGTACAGTAGAAATAAAACACATACAGTATATACAGTAAATAAACACTCGTTCTTTACCTTAGCGGCTATGCGCTATGGTAATGAAGCAGCATTTCTGTATTTTTAATAATATTGTACAGTGAGCAGGGGGTTCCCTGAGCCAGAAATCTAAACTCAGGGGGCCCCCTGCTCCTGCACAATATTATTAAAAGTACAGAAATGCTGCTTCATTGCCATAGCGTATAGCCGCTAAGGCAATGAAGGGGTTAACCCACCGTGCCCGCTTTATTGTGGGTAGCGGGGTGGGTGAAGGGGGTATTTGGCCCTTGGTGTGAGTTTAGGACTTGCGGGGGGGTTGCGGGTGCACTTAACCCCTTCACGACCGTAGCAGTTAATACCGCTACGGTCATGAAGGGGTTAACCACTCCCGCTACCACCCGCAAGCCCTAAACAAGCACCGTTGGGGCTAATACCCCCTTCACCCCCTCCCACTACCCACAATAAAAAATAATCACACAGCATCCCCGCAATACATAAATAAATAAATACAAATAAATACATTTTAAATAATTTTTTATTTATAGTGTAGATGTGCAGGGGGTCTCGGGAGCTGAACCGCGTTCGTTTCAGGTCGGGGGACCCCCTGCCCCCTGAGATACAGACCCCTTTATGAGGTGCCGGTATCCCTCTGCGTTAAAGTCCCGATCACGTGACCGCGGCCTGTTAAACCAAGCAGAGGGATACCGGCACCCCCAAAAGGGGTCTGTATCTCGGGGTGCAGAGGGTCCCCGGACCTGAAACCAAAAAGTTTCTGCTCCGGAGATCCTCTGCACATCTACACTGTGAATAAAACACAAACATCATTAAAGAATCATTCTTTACCTTAGCGGCTATGCGCTATGGTAAAGAAGCAGCATTTCTGTATTTTTAATAATATTGTACAGTGAGCAGGGGGTTCCCTGAGCCAGAAATTAATGCTCAGGGGACCCCCTGCTCCTGCACAATATTATTAAAAATACAGAAATGCTGCTTCATTACCATAGCGTATAGCCGCTAAGGTAATGAAGGGGTTAAGGCATAATAAACAATTAATACATTCAATACATATTTTTAATGTCTGTGTTAAACTTCCCTGACTTCACTGTAATCTATGTAAAACCCCCTCCCCCTTTTCTCTCTTTTAAAACTCCCTGCCTTCTCTCTAATCTATGTAAAAACCCCTCCCCCTATTCTCTCTTTTAAAACTCCCTGCCTTCTCTCTAATCTATGTAAAAAACCCTCCCCCTATTCTCTCTTTTAAAACTCCCTGCCTTCTCTCTAATCTATGTAAAAACCCCTCCCCCTATTCTCACTTTTAAAACTCCCTGCCTTCTCTCTAATCTATGTAAAAAACCCTCCCCCTATCCCCCTATTGTGTGTGTGCGTTAAGCTTCCCTGCAATCTATGTAAAAAAACCTCCCCCTATTGTGTGTGTTTGTTAAATCTGCCTGGCCTGTGTTTCTGAGTGCAGTGTACTGTATGTAAATGTGGGGAGGGGGATCCCGTGTAAATAACCACACCCATCCCCGCTACCCACAATAAAAAAAATCACACAGCATCCCCGCAATACATAAATAAATAAATAAATAAATAAATACAAATAAATACATTTTAAATACATTTTTATTTATAGTGTAGATGTGCAGGGGGTCTCGGGAGCTGAACCGCACTGGTTTCAGGTCGGGGGACCCCCTGCCCCCCGAGATACAGCCCCCTTTATGAGGTGCCGGTATCCCTCTGTGTTAAAAGGTCCCGATCACGTGATCGCGGCCTGTAAACCAAGCAGAGGGATACCGGCATCCCCAAAAGGGGCCTGTATCTCGGAGGGCAGGGGGTCCCCGGACCTGAAACCACAGCGGTTCTGCTCCGGAGACCCTCTGCACATGTACAGTATAAATAAAACACATACAGTTTATACAGTAAATAAACACTCGTTCTTTACCTTTGCGGCTATGTGCTATGGTAAAGAAGCAGCATTTCTGTATTTTAATAATATTGTATAGTGAGCAGGGGGTTCCCTGAGCCAGAAATCTAAACTCAGGGGACCCCCTGCTCCTGCACAATATTATTAAAAATACAGAAATGCTGCTTCATTACCATAGCGTATAGCCGCTAAGGTAATGAAGGGGTTAAGGCATAATAACCAATAAATACATTCTATACACTACCCACTACCCATGGCAACCTCCGCTGCTGCTGCTGTAAAACAGAGAAAAAAATTAACACTTTCAAAGTAATGTCCCCTAACCCCTTAATCACCATAGCGGTTATTAACCGCTACAGTCATGAAGGGGTTAACCCACCCTCACCCACCACTCGGGACGCCTACTGTACATACCCTCCCACTCTAACTCCCCACCCCGTGAGGCCTAACCACCCTCAACCCTCACCCACTAACTACCCACAAGGGAGGCCTACCCACATACCGTTGGGGAACCCCCCCCACCCCCCACCCCCAGTCCCCGCAATAAAAACAATGCACAGCCCCACAATAAACAGCATTCTATTTATTAAATACATTACCCACCCCCTGTGCCCCCCTATAAATACAAGATTTATCCTTTTACATTCAGGGTCCATAACGCAGCCCCACGCTAGTCCCCGGTGGGCTGGCAGGGCACCTGGACAGACCTACAGTTTACCAGCAGCATTCCACAGGTTCTGGAGGCCTGCTGGTGGATCCTGCCAGCACCATGGCCCTCAGGTGGTCTCCTTGGTTCACCGTGGGACACAATTGGGTCTCCACGGTAGGCCCGCGGATGTCTGGGAGCCCCGGGTCAAACCCACAGGTGTCTGCGGGGCCTCGGGTGGTTACTTCGGGGGTCTGGGGAACTCACGAGTGCTCACTACGGGTCCGCGGTGCCCCCACAGAAGTGGGACCACACATCATCATCCCCGCACCTACGGGTCGGAGGTGCCCCCACAGAAGTGGGACCACACATC
This sequence comes from Ascaphus truei, assembly GCF_040206685.1. Classification (NCBI taxonomy): domain Eukaryota; kingdom Metazoa; phylum Chordata; class Amphibia; order Anura; family Ascaphidae; genus Ascaphus; species Ascaphus truei. The sequence continues at coordinate 45,959 of NW_027456804.1, read as the reverse complement.
GTCATGCCCGCAGACTACGGGTCGGAGGTGCCCCCACAGAAGTGGGACCACACATCGTCATGCCCGCATGTGTCACCCGTGGAACCACCAGCCTGCTACCCTTGGGATACCCGAGGATTCCAGCAGGTGGTCTCCAGAGGTCCCACGCAAAACCACGGAACAAACCCTGAATGTAAAAAAAATAAACCAAAATAAACCTGGCCTATACATTCAATACATACACCCTCCCCCCCAACACCTACAGTACAATAATGTGCAAAATAACTATTATCCAGATATGGATAATAGATTAATTGCCCATTATTAAAAACATTAACTAGCATATTCAAATAAATAAAGTACTACTGACCTCATCAATACGAAGTGTCCGACGCCAGCGCCTTCCTTCTCTTGCCCACACAATACATAGCCAATACCAAGCCAATACATTGCAAGTACATTCAGATATCAATTAACCCCTTAAACACCTTATCGGATAATAACCGCAAAGGTAATTAAGGGGTTAAGCCACATTGGCCCGATACCCACCCTTCACCCATGAATTTGTACTGTGGCTTCATCATGCAACTATATATATATATATATATATACTGTATATATATACAGAGAGAAAGAGAGAGAGAGATATATATACAGTATATATATATATACACACACGTTATATACACACCCATGATAAACCAATATACAGTACAAATAAATGTAGAAGGGTTATCAAAACCATACTGTCCTACAACCAAACACTTCTCCATACATACACACTAAATTAAAATCAATTTCCTTTAATATTCATAACTGATCTCTCAATCTAAATCATCACTAAACCTCTGAAAAGCCATTTAAACAACTTACATTCCAATATACTGTAAATGATGCCTAAATATCTATGCACCATATACATTCTGCAAATTAATCAACCAAGTAAATAAAAATCAATTAGCAATCATTATTTACATCCCTAAACAATTCACACTCAATCCCGAACAATGAAACCATTAACAAATTCACGCCTAGAGCAGAACAATTAAGCCTTTGAAAAAATATAAGTACCGACAAAAATACAACCTTTACAACCAAGGCTATCTATCCCTGACCTTCCTCAAACACACAATACAATACCAAGGAATACATCTATCTAATTTTAAAATACTTTAAACTCACAAAATAATTAAAAACACATCTAATCCAGCTTTTAAAACATCATCATATCTTACCCTGAATGTATACTGTACAGTATATCTCTCTAGACATATATACTGTACATACATACATACAGTGGCAAGAAATGATATACCACACAAAAAAAAAACTACACATGTTAAAAACCTTTTGAAAAAATTAACACGTTAAATAAAATACATTTCTTTACTGTAGTTCACTTACCATTACTTGCCCCCACCGATTCCCGTTGCGCAGCTTACTCACGAACCAATCCACGATCAGGAACCCATAAAATAATAAACCAGAAAATAATAAACATTAAACTAAAAATCCAAAACAATCCACGGGTCTTCTAATTGTAATCCATCTTCATCTGTAATCTTCAATCTTCTATCTCCTTCCAGCGGGGCGGGGCGGGGTCTTCTTTCCGCCTTCGGCCACGCCCAGATCTTCTTTCTTCCCCGGAGGTCCTTCCTCCGCGGCGTCTAGCTTCAAAATGAGACGACATAGGCTTTTAAAGGCCTATGACGTCACATTTTGCGTCATGGTTCCCACGGTCCTGATTGGGCCGTGAAAACCATGTATATATATATATATATATATATATATATATATATCTCTGTATATATATACAGTATATATATATATATATATATATATATATAGTTGCATGATGAAGCCACTGTACAAATTCATGGGTGACCTTTGCGGTTATTATCTGTTAAGGTGTTTAAGGGGTTAATTGATATCTGAATGTACTTGCAATGTATTGGCTTTGTATTGGCAATGTATTTTGTGGACAAGACAAGGATGTTGCTGGCCACGGACACTTCGTATTGATGAGGTCAGTAGTACTTTATTTATTTGTATATGCTAGTTAATGTTTTTAATAATGGGCAATTAATCTATTATCCATATCTGGATAATAGTTATTTTGCACATTATTGTACTGTAGGTGTTGGGGGGGGGGGGTGCATGTATTGAATGTATAGGCCAGGTTTATTTTTTTTTACATTCAGGGTTTGTTCCGTGGTTTTGCGTGGGACCTCTGGAGACCACCTGTAGGTATCCTCGGGTATCCTAAAGGGTTGCAGGCTGGTGGTTCCACGGGTGACACATGCGGGGATGACGATGTGTGGTCCCACTTCTGTGGGGGCACCTCCGACCTGTAGTCTGCGGGCATGACGATGTGTGGTCCCACTTCTGTGGGGGCACCTCCGACCCGTAGGTGCGGGGATGATGATGTGTGGTCCCACTTCTGTGGGGGCACCGCGGACCCGTAGTGAGCACCCGTGAGTTCCCCAGACCCCCATGGGAACCACCCGAGGCCCCGCAGACACCTGTGGGTTTGACCCGGGGCTCCCAGACATCTTTGGGCCTTCCGTGGGGACCCAATTGTGGCCCACGGTGTACCAAGGAGACCACCTGGGGGCCATGGTGCTGGCAGGATCCACCAGCAGCCCTCCAGAACCTGTGTAAAAAGGGCTTCTGGTAAACTGTAGGTCTGTCCAGGTGCCCTGCCAGCCCACCGGGGACTAGCGTGGGGCTGCGTTATGAACCCTGTATGTAAAAGAATAAATCATGTATTTATGGGGGGGCACAGGGGGTGGGTAATGTATTTAATAAATATAATGCTGTTTATTGTGGGTCACTGTACTGTTTTTATTGTGGGTACTTGTTTCCCCATCGGTATGTGGGTAGGCCTCCCTTGTGGGTACTGGGTGAGGGTGGTTAGGCCTCACGGGGTGGGGGGTTAGAGTGGGAGGGTATGTAGGCGTCCCGAGTGGTGGGTGAGGGTGGGTTAACCCCTTCATGACTGTAGCGGTTAATAACCGCTATGGTGATTAAGGGGTTAGGGGACATTACTTTGAAAGTGTTAATTTTTTTCTCTGTTTTACAGCAGCAGCAGCGGAGGTTGCCATGGGTAGTGGGTAGTGTATTTTATGTATGTATTGGTTATCATGCCTTAACCCCTTCATTACCTTAGCGGCTATACGCTATGGTAATGAAGCAGCATTTCTGTATTTTTAATAATATTGAGCAGGAGCAGGGGGTCCCCTGAGTATTAATTTCTGGCTCAGGGAACCCCCTGCTCACTGTACAATATTATTAAAAATACAGAAATGCTGCTTCTTTACTATAGCACATAGCCGCTAAGGTAAAGAATGATTCTTTAATCATGTGTGTGTTTTATTCACAGTGTAGATGTGCAGAGGGTCTCCGGAGCAGAAACGTTTTGGCTTCAGGTCCGGGGACCCCCTGCCCCCTGAGATACAGGCCCCTTTTGGGGGTGCCGGTATCCCTCTGCTTGGTTTAACAGGCCGCGGTCACGTGATCGGGACCTTTTAACGCAGAGGGATACCGGCACCTCATAAAGGGGTCTGTATCTCGGGGGGGCAGGGGGTCCCCGGACCTGAAACCAACGCGGTTCAGCTCCCAAGACCCCCTGCACATCTACACTAGGAATAAAAATGTATTTCAAATGTATTTATTTGTATTTATTTATTTATTTATTTAGATTTATTTAGATTTATTTATGTATTGCGGGGATGCTGTGTGTGATTTTTTTTTATTGTGGGTAGCGGGGGTGGGGGTGGTTATTTACACGGGATCCCCCTCCCCACATTTACATACAGTACACTGCATTCAGAAACACAGGCCAGGGAGATTTAACACACACACAATAGGGGGAGGTTTTTTTACATAGATTGCAGGGAAGCTTAACGCACACAATAGGGGGATAGGGGGAGGGGGTTGTACATAGATTAGAGAGAAGGCAGGGAGGTTTAAAAGAGAGAATAGGGGGAGGGGGTTTTACATAGATTACATTGAAGGCACAGAAGTTTAAAAGAGAGAATAGGGGAGGGGGTTTTACATAGATTGCAGGGAAGTTTAAAAGAGAGAATAGGGGGAGGGGTTTTTACATAGATTACAGTGCAGGCAGGGAGGTTTAACACAGACATTAAAAATATGTATTGAATGTATTTATTGGTTATCATGCCTTAACCCCTTCATTGCCTCAGCGGCTATACGCTATGGTAATGAAGCAGCATTTCTGTACTTTTAATAATATTGTGCAGGAGCAGGGGGCCCCCTGAGTTTAGATTTCTGGCTCAGGGAACCCCCTGCTCACTGTACAATATTATTAAAAATACAGAAATGCTGCTTCTTTACCATAGCGCATAGCCGCTAAGGTAAAGAACGAGTGTTTATTTATATATGTGTTTTATTTATACTGTACATGTGCAGAGGGTCTCCGGAGCAGAAACCTTTTGGTTTCAGGTCCGGGGACCCCCTGCTCCCCGAGATACAGGCCCCTTTTGGGGGTGCCGGTATCCCTCTGCTTGGTTTAACAGGCCGCGATCACGTGATCGGGCCCTTTAAACGCAGAGGGATACTGGCACCTCATAAAGGGGGCTGTATCTCGGGGTGCAGGGGGTCCCCCGACCTGAAACGAACGCGGTTCAGCTCCGGAGACCCCCTGCACATCTACACTATAAATAAAAATGTATTTCAAATGTATTTATTTATAGTCATTTATTTATTTATTTATTTAGATTTATTTATTTATTTTTTGGCGGCTGCTGTGTGTGTATTTTTTTTATTGTGGGTAGCGGGGGTGGGTGAAGGGGGTATTAGCCCCAACGGTGCTTGTTTAGGGCTTGCGGGTGGGTAGCGGGAGGGCTTAACCCCTTCATGACCGTAGCGGTATTAACTGCTACGGTCGTGAAGGGGTTAAGTGCACCCGCAACCCCCCCGCAAGTCCTAAACTCACACCAAGGGCCAAATACCCCCTTCACCCACCCCGCTACCCACAATAAAGCGGGCACGGTGGGTTAACCCCTTCATTGCCTTAGCGGCTATACGCTATGGCAATGAAGCAGCATTTCTGTACTTTTAATAATATTGTGCAGGAGCAGGGGGCCCCCTGAGTTTAGATTTCTGGCTCAGGGAACCCCCTGCTCACTGTACAATATTATTAAAAATACAGAAATGCTGCTTCTTTACCATAGCGCATAGCCGCTAAGGTAAAGAATGAGTGTTTATTTATATATGTGTTTTATTTATACTGTACATGTGCAGAGGGTCTCCGGAGCAGAAACCTTTTGGTTTCAGGTCCGGGGACCCCCTGCTCCCCGAGATACAGGCCCCTTTTGGGGGTGCCGGTATCCCTCTGCTTGGTTTAACAGGCCGCGGTCACGTGATCGGGCCCTTGAAACGCAGAGGGATACCGGCACCTCATAAAGGGGTCTGTATCTCGGGAAGCAGGGGGTCCCCGGACCTGAAACCAATGCGGTTCAGCTCCCGAGACCCCCTGCACATCTACACTATAAATAAAAATGTATTTAAAATAATTTTTAATGTTCCGATGTTTGCACAATTCATTATAGGGGACGGCTTCAAAGAGAACAGCTCGCAAGCGCCCCCATGTGTTTTAACACGGCCTTGCAGTATTGCAGCCAACCGGAATAAAATGCTTCAATCCCTGCCTGGAAAATAACGCAATGCACTCCAGCAGAAACCGATCACAAACCTCAATACACCCGAGTATACCCAAATTCGCAGGACCAACCGAGCGAGAATAAAGTGTGTCGCCACTGTACCTCCAGTTTCTCAATTTCATAACCAGCCCCTTTAAAAGCCAGTTCCAGGCCTTCCTTTGTTATGGCCATGCAATAAAAGCACTTTTGGCCAACATAGTAAAAGGAACAATTTAGCAAACTCAGAAGGATTAAGTGACCTCCGGGCTTGATCAGGTCATGGAAATGTTTCAGGGTATTGCAAAGAGACTTGATATCCTTGCAGGCAACTTCCAAGCAGAGGCAGCTGAGTATGCAATCTGCTGGTGGCAGAACTTCAGGCTCAAATGGGTTTCTTTTCAAGACATCACACTTTAGGACTTGTTTCACGGTTCTACAGAGTGTACCTTCTTTTCCCTTCCAGTTCTCACTGTCAAAACAAATAAACAAAAAAGGCATTTTATTGCTTGTTTTATATCCCTAAGGAATGGAATGTTAGGCCTTAGACCATTTGGAAAATGTTCTGTGTATACATCACAACATCTTTATCCTTTTACTCTGTTGGGCTGAAAATCTCTGACACAACAAATTGACCACACCGCTCACCTCATTGGATACAGTAGTAACTTATGACCTGTGCATATAGGGGAAAGAATTCAGCATAGATCCAAACAAAAAGGTGATGACAGAATCACCAAAAGATTCCTATTTCCTGCACTCAGTCTGGTATAGTTTAGTGTATTTAGCACAAATGTCTAACAGGTATGCTACTTAGATGGTAAATAGATACAGGTTACCCATAGTAGCCGCTCCCATCCCTGTAGAAGGATGGATACCAGTAAAAGCCAAAATGGCCAAAGACAATAAAACTTTATTAATAATTTGACATCGACGAAAGAACAATTACAGTGACCATATATACAGTGTAAGGATATAAACCTCCCCAAATATAAAAAAAAAAAGGTAGGTGGGTGCTAGACACACAATTTGTAAATCCAAGAACGTACAGTATCTACGTTACCAATAACCATATAATAATGTGTGTTAGCAAATCCAGGATCTCGACATATCTATGATGACCCAATGTATATTCAAGTCATCCACCGGTAATGCTATATCTGATATGGCCTAAAGAGCCATCAAATATTCTAGGCGATTGGTAGGGGTGATAAGCAGACAGATCTGTCTTAACTATGTGCTAGTGTAGTAATGCTCAGCAGAGAAGTAAGGTAAGCAGCAAACAAACAGTCATGTGTTGCTCACACTGTGTCTGTATCCCCCTCAATATGCAGTATATATACATATGAAACACCGCACTTTAGAAAAACATGCCCCGCTAACCTGTGGTCCATGGAAGAAAACATCATTTGTTCTTCACCTTTTGCATGCTCTACATTTTTTGGGAAATTGTTACCTGAACCATGGTAATTACATTTTCATTCTATTAAAACAAACACATCAGTATATCAGGGGTCAATCTCTAGGATAAACTTCTCATGCATCATCTGAAACATTTCAGCTATTTCCCCAATAACCAAAGCTTAAAGCTGCAGTTCAAGCAATATTCTGCATGTGTGTTTTTTTTTAATAAATCAGTTCTGTAGTAAGAAAAAATACTTTTAGCATTTTCTGTTTTTAAAAAAACAACTTTGAAGGACCAATTTTCTTGTATTCTATTTTTAAAAGCATGCTTGTTGCTTTAGCAACCATTTACATTCCCCATATTTAAAGATGTCGCCAAACTTTGCCGATCAATAGACGGAGTACGAATTGACCGGCAGGTATGCAGTTCTTTAGGTAAGTAGAGCATGCCCAAATGAAACTATTGAAGTAAAAAAATACCTAAAAAAAAAAAAACGGAATCTTAAACTGCAGCTTTAATGTCCAACTCAAACAAAGGTGATACTGCTGCGGCCGAGTTTATTCGAGCATTTGCCCGTTCTCGGCCGCAGCAGTAACCTGGCGCGCGCCGGAGGGTGCCAGGCGCGCGCCGAAGCAGCGGAAGAGCGCCCTCCGATCGGGGCGCTCTCCCTCCCGCTGCCGGGTCCGCCGGGTCCCCCGGAACCCCCTGCCGCCGTCCCCCACATCGCGGGACACCAGGGCTCCCTCGGGGAGCCCTGGACGCGCGTGCAGGGGGCGCTGGCACCCGATGACGCGTGACCGCGCATCGGTGACGCGCGGCACGCCGAGGGAGTGGGGCTAGCAAGCCGGGGCATCCCCCGGCTTGCGGAACTAGCCCTGCTCGAATAAATCGTGTCGGTAGTGTATGTGACTCTTTTTCAGCCTACAGTATTTCGTCCTACAGTATGTGTTTCATTTGATCACACACAGCAATTCCTGGCAGCAAGTTCCATCATAACGCTCCCTTGTAACATAATCACTGCATCTACTGGACCTAACAACGAGAAACCAAGATCCTGTATCTTATTATAATAATATCCTTGGCTAACATATAGTGTGTTGCATTTAATTCAGAACCAAGTTCTCAACATACTTCAAATTCATCTAAAAGTATTTTCCCATAATTCCCTAAACCTTTTTTACCCTAAGTAATGTCTCATTTCTAGAACGTCCTTCATTGCTCATTTCCTTTACAGTTGCCGTAGAATTTCTTGACTGATATTGTGATTGTTTATATGACCGGTCTGTAAACCTGACAATGTATTCTTCCACATGGTCTCAAATTCTTCTTTCAGTTTTGTGTTCCTCAGCTCACAGGTTTTCATTCCAGAAGGCTACTGACACTCTTCAATTCTTCTCAGGTATTTATTCTGGATACATTGAATCTCATACTTCCCTTTTTGGATGCAAACAGCCTCCTCACACTTGCTAAGTGCACTCCTCTCAAGCTCCTCCTTTAGAAATGGCCCTACTCCTGAAGAAGTCTTCTCTGTATCTTTCTATGAGATGCACATTTTCGAATCCACTCTTAGGCTCCTGTTTAAGTAACAGCTACAGTACATTTTTTTCTTCCTTACCTAGGATATGATCAATATTATCTTTAAAGCTTATATATGTTTCACAGCCCTCCACCAGCTTTTTATTCAAACAATACATTTCACAGATATAACGAAAAAACTGCTAGGTTTTTTATTTCGGTTCTCAAAAGTCCTATAGCATTTTCTGGTTTCAGGTCAGCATTATGTGTACACACGTACTGAACAGTGGCATTGTACGCTGGACACGAAAACTGATCAGTTTCTATCCCCTTCCTGAAGTTTTCCTTTCAATACGACTGGAATATTGTACGGAAATGTTCACACCTTATTGTCAGGACTGCTTTATGCACATACTGTACAGTAGCGAGAAAAAGTTTGGGAACCTGTAACAGGGGAGTTATCCCTGTTCAAGTAATGTGCCTCTAATCCAGCAGTGTGGTGGTTAACTGCTGGTAGTCAATTAACAAACACCACCTGCCTAATTAGATTGCTTACAAAAGCCTGTCTTTTGGGACAGGAAGTGAGACTCCTTAGCTCATACCTGAGCTGAACTTAGGAGACAGAGCAGAGATTGTCTTTGACTCTCACAACTTGTCTTGAGCTCTGCCAGAAGACACAGCATAGCTGCTTTCAAGACACAGGGAAAACTTCTAAACCTGAATGCTGAAACACCCTGAGGGAAGGGAGCTGAACCAGGAAGAGAAGATTTTCCCTCCAAACCACAAGGAACAGATAAGACTTTCATTTAAAAGACTTCTTGTATCTGTTTATTTCATGCTATATGTTTTGGGGCTGGGAGACATGCTTATCTAAGGGAGTTGTGAACTGCATAGTATTTCACTAGAAATACTCCCAAGTGAATAGAAGCGTTGTTTACCTCTTGTTTGGATGGTTTCTTGATGTTAAGGAAACAGGCGCAATAAAAAGCCTTATTTAATTTCACAATAACGAGTCTCCCTTGCATACCTCTGTGAGCGTCCGCCCACAGAACCCCAATAATAATTATGTACATTCCATTGTTCCATTGTTTTCCCATGATAATCTTTCTTGAATCAAAACCTGTCTTTTCTTAAATATCCAAGAAGGTTTATATTAACCAATTCCATATCTTTTGAAACAAAATCATGTATGAATTAGACAAGCAATGAGTAACAGTCAGGTTATGTGCAAAAGTAAGTGAAACCCTGGTTTTATCAGCTAAATTAAAGAGTATAATTGGAATCAGATGTTTAAATAATTAGGTAGATCTTTCGGTGTGAGTTTGGGAGTAAGGTCATACCATGGTCAAATGAAATCTCTGACCTCAGAAAAGCAGTTATTGATGCTCATCGATCTAGAAAGGGTTACAAGCCCAATTCCCAGGGGTTGGGATGGAGTCCCCACTGTCAGACAGATGAGAACGTTCAAGACCACTTTACAGAGGATCGGTCGCCCTACCAAAATCTCCCCAAAAACAAACCGGCAAATCATACAGGAACTCACAAAGAACCCAAGAGTAACATCCAAGAATCTGCAGGCGACTTTCACCTTGGCTAATGTGAGTGTTCATGACTCAACTATCAAAAAAAGACTGAACAAGAATGGTGTTCATGGAATGATAGCCAGGAGGAAAGCACTGCTCTCAAAAAGAACATTGCTGCCATCTGAAATTTGCCAAAGAGCACATAAATGATCCACAAGACTTCTTGAACAATGTTTTTGGACAGACGAGTCAAAAGTAGAACATTTTGGCCTCAATGAGAAACATTATATTTAGCGAAATCCAAACACTACCTTCGAAGAGAAGAACCTCATCCCAACAGGTTGGTGGGAGTGTGATAGTTTGGCGCGGCTTGCCATCATTGACACAACCATCAATACTGCATTGTATCAGAAGATTCTAGAGGAGAATGTCAGGCCATCCGTCCATGAGCTAAAGCTGAACCTAAAGTGGTTATGCAGCAAGATAATTATCCTAAACATACAAGCAGATTCACATAAAAATGGCTTAAGAAATTCAGCGTCTTTCTAGCCTAGCCAAAGTCTGGACCTAAACCCCATTGAAATGTTGTGGCAGGACCTGAAGCGAGCTGTCCATGCAAGGAAGCGCTCAAATTTCACTGAGTTGAAGCAGTTCTGTAAGGAAGAATGGGCCAAAATTCCTCAAAACCGATGTGAGAGACTGACGAACAGTTACAGGAAACGCTTAGTTGGAATCATTGCTGCTCAAGGGGGCGCCACCAGGTACTGAATCTAAATGTTCACATAAGGCACTTCTTCACACATGGATATCGAATGTTCAATCATTTGTTGATAAATATATGTGGAAAAAGTATCAGGTTTTTATGTCATTTGTTTGATCAGTTTATCTTTATTTATTATTAGGACTTCGATTAGGATCTAATAAAATGTTAGGTTTCAAATATGTGAACATCCTAAGGGGTTGACAAACTTTTTCTCGTCACTGTACATCTTGTCCACCAACTCTAAATTGCTCCTTTCTGGATTTTTATGCACCTGACTTGGATATACGCTGTCGCTTTGAACCACTGCTTTTCCCTGATGCACTTAGCTTCCTCCACACTGCGGAGAACTTCTCACTTACAGTAAGCTCATCTTTCCATTTCTCGAACTCTTCTTTTACTCACTTGGCAACCAGTTTTCCCACACTTCATGCTGTCTCCCCACTATGTCACAGTCACGGTCATATGAGTCTGGTTCAGCATGGGCACAGTAGCCCGATTTGTATTTGTATTGCACTTTTCAGTCTTAACTTGATTCTTCTATTCTGTATTTTCTGGGTAAGCAGATTGGAGCACTGCAACAGCACAGCAGATGCACTTATAGGACCTACAGTATAGGATTGAATTGCACAAGTAGCTTCCATCAGTTTTCCCACGCTTCATGCTGTCTCCCCACTATGTCACAGTCACGGTCATATGAGTCTGGTTCAGCATGGGCACAGTAGCCCGATTTGTATTGCACTTTTCAGTCTTAACTTGATTCTTCTATTCTGTATTTTCTGGGTAAGCAGATTGGAGCACTGCAACAGCACAGCAGATGCACTTATAGGACCTACAGTATAGGATTGAATTGCACAAGTAGCTTCCATCACATTCCTGTAGCGTCTTTGTTGCTGACATTTTCTAACATTTGACTGGAGCACAATCACACATTTCTTCAAATGTTCATACTTCTTCATTTGTCATTGCATTCTACAAACTAACTGAAGAACACAGGTTGCTTTCTTTCTGCAATAAAGCTGATGAGCTTTCATTCCTCTAAAGGCAGTCTGCATTACGACAGCTGCAGAGCGTTTAAAGCAATAGCTTTCTCTCTCCATTCTTGCTTGGACATAAGCTCTGTAACATTTCTAAAGTGTTAGAATGCTTCTCTTCTTTCTGAACAGTCAGCTCTGATCGGATACAGTTCAAACTGAAGATGCAAAGACTTGCTCTTTTCCTGCTCCAAAGTGCCCTCTGCTTCTTCCAGTGCTAGTTGCACTTCTAACTTTTCTGCTTCCACTACTTTCTTCACATTTTCTACTTCGTGGAGCTTTTTTTCTCTCTCACTGACTTGGTCAGTCAAGTCAGGAACCTCCTCTTTCAGACTTCTGTTTTCATAGGGATCCTTAAGTTTATACACCTCTGTGCTGAGACTGTGGACCTCCTTTTGAGAGACCTCAAGCTCTGTTCTGGGATTTTAGACCCCTTTCTGAGAGACCCCATACTTCTGCTTCCAGTCAGTCATGAGCTGGTCGACAAGACTTTGTATCTTGACAGCAGCAGCGTTTGACCTCTCCGAATTAGTAGTCGCATCCTCCAACTCACTATGCAAGAGACACTCTGTCTTCTCCAACGTTGCATACTCAATGTTATCTATGAACAGGCGCCTCTGTAGCTTGGTGTTAGGTTCTAGCTCCTTTTCCAGTCATTAACTTAATGAAGTCAGAGTCATCCCTTGCTGATTAAAGTGCCTGGTTAATGGATTCATCACTCTTCTGCTCATCTTTTTCCTTTGCGGACATTCCCATGGTGATTGTGTCAGTCACTAGGCTGCAGAACACGTTCTTTGTGAAGCATACTTTTCTGGAGCGAAGGGTCATCGTTAAATGTTGCTGCAACTTCCATGTTAAATTGAGAACCTCTTTTCTTTTTCTTCTTTCTTTTCTTTGTTGGGTAATCTGTCTCTTTTCCACAGGGGAAAGTGAAATTTCTCTCTGCTACAATTTCCTTGACCCCCCAGCACATTGCTTTCTGTTACAGTTGCTTGACTGGCTGGAAAAAAATATTTCTCTTGCAGCTGGTACTGCTCTCTTGGGGGTCACATAAAAATCATCATCAAAGTAAGGCCTGAAGGGACACTTTTTGTGTGTGATCGGGCTCATTACACAACAAATACATAAAATTCTCCATTCCGGTGCTTCAGGTGTATTATTCACACTGACCACAGAAGGCGCTTTTACAGCAAGACTTTTCTATACCCCAAGACCTTTCAGTGTGCTGCCTGCATTCTCCCCATATGTGTTTAAAGTCCCTACAGGGAGTTCTGACTTTTGTCGGGTCCTCATTATAGCACAGTCTTTTAGGGTAAAATAGAAAACAGAATCAAAGTTATTAGGTTTTCAGGCTTTTGCCTGGTTTATTCCCCCATGGAATGGGCCTGAGGCATAAAATCCAAACAGAACAGAAACAAAATCCTAGCTCAAATGAGCTCTAACTGGACAATTCATAAAAAGCCCTCTACACAGGGGCATAGCTATAGCCTGGCAAAGCCTGGGGGCCCACACTCTTGGGGGGCCTGCCCTCCCCCCTGTCGGCGGCCCATCTGTCGCTCTTCAGAGGGGAGACAGGCTTAGGCGGGTAGGAGGAGAGCGGAAGATGTTGGCTGTAGAGTGCAGAGATGATCCCAGAATGGGAGGAGGGAGGTTGGAGGTCATCCTGCTAAACCACTTCCGGGCAGCAGGTAGCGCTGCAGGGCACTCCATTGCTGCTCCTCTCTGCATCACCCGGTTCCATGTGTCTCTGTGTTGGTAAGTGTGTGCATGTGTGTCTGTGTTGGTAAGTCTGTGTGTGTGTGTGGGAGGAGGGTCTGTTTGTGTCTGTCAGTGTTGGTAAGTGTGTGTGTGTGTGTGTGTGTGAGTGCGTGCGTGCATGCGTGCGTGTGTGTATGTGTGTGTCTGTGTGTATGTCTGTGTTGGTAAATGTGTGTGTTTATAAGTGTGTGTTGGTGTGTGTGTGTGTGTGTATTTGTAATTGTAATGCATATGTGTCACAGGGACATCTGGTAAGTTCCTTTGTGGAGATGGTTAATATGGATCTGGAGAATTCGTGTCGAACATATAAAATTAGGCATGATAATTTTAATGTTCAAGAGAAAGAGGCTGTTCAGAGTTGGAAAGTAATGCTTCTATTGTCATCAAGTCTGCAGATACGGGTGGAGGCATTGTGGTCATGGACAAGGACTTTTATATACAAGAGTCCATGAGACTATTGGGAGACAGGACCACATACCTCCCCCTTACAGGTGACCCTTTGGTGCATTTTCAGGCAGAATTAGGGGATCTGCTGACTACTGGCTTGAATAGTGGGGCTATATGTCAGGATGAGTTTGAATTTTTGTCTGTTCAGTTTCCTCGCACTCCTTTTTTTTATTTTATACCTAAAATTCACAAAAGTCTTACTTCACCCCCTGGTAGACCTATTATTTCTGGTATTTCTTCACTCACTTCTAATCTTTCCCAATTTATTGATCATCACTTACAACCTATAATCACTGGTGTTAAATCCTATTTGCGAGACACGACACATATATTACAAATTTTGAAAGATCTGGAAGGGCAGCCTGGTTATATATTGACTATGGCTGACGTTACATCTTTATATACTGTGATTGTAAAACATACTGGACACCTAACAAGCTCCTATTAAACCCCCAAAATAACCACAACATATATATAAGCATATGAGTGTCATAGAGGAGTGCTACTGAGCATGGCAATATATATTTAAAACCAGACACAACATAAAACACAGACAAAGCTCAGTTTTAGCACATCCAGTGAGACTCATACACGGTACAGTGCCTAAATATATATGTATAAATATCTAATAAGTAAATGGTCTTTTAGTTTGACATTTTTGGCCAAAATTGTTGTAAGCCCCTGAGCCAACGGCACGGCAGACCACATATCAGGGGTCCCTAACGCTAATATAAATTCTTAATAACCTGTGTAATAACAGGAAGAATGATTTATAGTAAATCTGTCAATATTAGTTGCAAAGTTCTAAGTCTGACTGAAGCTTTTATTAACCTGTACATTACCAGGAAAAGCACTCTGTATTAGAGATGTCACAGCCAAACTGCAAGCAGGCAAGTTCCCCTGAGTGGAAGATGCTATGGAGTGAGCCCATAACCATTTATATGTGGGAGGGGGTGAGCTTCAATTAGGAAGGAGGTTGCCAACCTCCAATCAGCCATGACTAGCTGGACAAGAATTGTAAAACATACTGGACACCTAACAAGCTCCTATTAAACCCCCAAAATAACCACAACATATATATAAGCATATGAGTGTCATAGAGGAGTGCTACTGAGCATGGCAATATATATTTAAAACCAGACACAACATAAAACACAGACAAAGCTCAGTTTTAGCACATCCAGTGAGACTCATACACGGTACAGTGCCTAAATATATATGTATAAATATCTAATAAGTAAATGGTCTTTTAGTTTGACATTTTTGGCCAAAATTGTTGTAAGCCCCTGAGCCAACGGCACGGCAGACCACATATCAGGGGTCCCTAATGCTAATAAATGGTTATGGGCTCACTCCATAGCATCTTCCACTCAGGGGAACTTGCCTGCTTGCAGTTTGGCTGTGACATCTCTAATACAGAGTGCTTTTCCTGGTAATGTACAGGTTAATAAAAGCTTCAGTCAGACTTAGAACTTTGCAACTAATATTGACAGATTTACTATAAATCATTCTTCCTGTTATTACACAGGTTATTAAGAATTTATATTAGCGTTAGGGACCCCTGATATGTGGTCTGCCGTGCCGTTGGCTCAGGGGCTTACAACAATTTTGGCCAAAAATGTCAAACTAAAAGACCATTTACTTATTAGATATTTATACATATATATATTTAGGCACTGTACCGTGTATGAGTCTCACTGGATGTGCTATACTGTGATTGATCACAAACTAGGCTGCCAAGCCGTGTCTCGTATATTGGAAAATAGAAATAATTATTCTTCAATTAAAAGGAGTTTTTTGGTGGACAGGAGTTGGTTTATTTTGACTCACAATTATTTCACCTTTAATTCACGTTATTACATTCAGAAATGTGGCACCGCTATGGGCACGAGGTTTGCTCCTAGTTATGCCAATCTGTTTATGGACAGTTGGGAGGAGGAATTTATTTGGAACAACTGTCCTCTAGGGGCGGGCCTGGTGCTCTGGCAGCGCTACATTGATGATGTGTTTTTTGTTTGGTCAGGCAGTCAAGCCTCACTGGATGCCTTTTGCACTTATTTAAATTGTAATCATCACAACCTTAAATGTACTTGCAATCACAGCACTGAGCACATTGATTTTTTAGATTTACACATTTATATTAATCAGAATACACTTCACACCAGGACTTTTTTCAAGCCAGTACAAGCTAATAATTATGTACGTGCAGCTAGTCAGCACAACCCACAATGGCTGCGCAATATCCCTAAGGGCCAGTTAGTGCGCCTTAAGCACAACTGCTCTGAGGATGAGACTTTTAAAATGCAGGCAAAAGACCTAAAAAGTAAATTTCTTGAGAGAAAGTATCCAGAGAGTCTCTTAGATGAGGCATTTGAACAAGTTACTAAAATAGAAAGAGATACTTTACTCAAATATAATAATAAGAAAAAAGACACAACAGAAAAAAGTAATAATAAAGTTGCTTTTATTACCCAGTATAACGTGATGGCCCCTAAAATAAAACAGATTATAAACAAATATTTGCCCATCTTGTTAATAGATGATATATTGGTGGACATTCTCCCAGAAAAACCCCAAATTATATTCTCTAAGGCTAATAATTTAAAATCTAAATTAGCCCTGATTTGTCCAGTTAAGCAACAGAAACAGATAGGGGGTCCAAAAGGATTTTTCACTTGTGCGAAATGTGTGGCTTGCTCCCACAGTATGAATGCTAAAAATTTTACATCTAATGTAACCTTTGGAAGCTATCCCATTAAGACATTTATTAATTGCCATTCCACCTTTGTAATATACTTGCTTCAATGCCCTAGTGGCTTGCAGTATGTTGGCAGAACTGGGAGAACCTTCCAGAGACGCATCTATGAGCATGTTTATAACATCAAGAAAGGATTGGTCACACATAGTGTCTCCCATCATTTTCTTTTGTGCCATAATAAAAATCCTAAAGGTTTGCGCTGCCAGGCCATTGAAGTGGTTCAGCCCAGTCTAAGAGGTGGGAGTAGATTAAGACAGGCCAGTATGCGTGAAGCATACTGGGTTTACGAACTAAAAACACTATCCTCTAGAGGGCTGAACATAGACTTCGAATTAAAAGCCTTTTTATAATATGATATATTATGTTCATTTTCTGTCAGCCCCACTATTTATTATTTTAAGATTCAATTTTAAATGTTTTAATGTTTTTATGTTTCTATGTGCTGTTTAATGTTGTGTAATGTATGTTTAGCAAGCTTTGATGTTGTCTAGCTCTGACCATCGCAATTGATGGGTTAAACTAACACTGTGTCATCTAATTAGCCAATTAGAACCACCCATGCAGTGCATTTAAACTGCTGGTTGTCAGGGCAAGTCACACCCCCTGAGGAAGTGCACGCATGTGCATGAAACGTCGTTGGGAGATTATTCTGTTTTTAGAGCTGTCTGTTTGGTTGTGGAGGATATTGGCAGCAGTTGTGTAGGCTGTTGGGAGAAAGGAGAGGAAGAGGAGCAGCGATTTCGGTAACACCGCGGCGTGTGACGTCACATCCACCCGGAAGTTCTGGTTTTCGTGCGACCCAACATCCATCCCCCACACGAGGCAATCCCTAAAGGAGCTCCAGTTATCATCAGAGAGGAGCACCTGAGCGATCTTCAGCTTCACTGCTTTTACCATCTACTGTCCTGTAAGTAGGGTTTCAATTTTACCCCTCTGGACATAAGTGCTGCATCCTCCGGACCCAGTATTTTAATGTTAATAAATAGCTTTTTGTTAGGATTATAGCCTTGCTAGTGTCTGTCTGTCATTGTGTGTTATGTTTGTCATGTGTGAGTTTTTAATGTTTTAATGTCAACTTTTTTGGCGTACTGCACCATTATCTGTTTGTTTTCTTCTCTTTTTTATCTATTACACTATTATTTGGTGTGAGCCGTTCGTTGACCCCTTCACGGCCTGTTTGTTCAAGGACACTTTAGGGACTTTTCAAGAGACGGTTTGGTTATTATTATTTAAAGGACTGATTTGGCGCCGGCAATTCTTTCTTTTCTCTGTAATGCATATGTGTGTTACATGGATTATGTGCATGTATATGTTGTATATTTAGTGGTTTTATTATATGTTTACTATAAATGTGTATTTGTATATGGTATGTGTGTCTTACACTAATGTTGCATGTTTGGTATATGTATATGGTGTAGTGTTTGTGTGTATATATGCGAGGGGAGGTTGGAGAGAGAGGATGGGGGAGAAGAGATGATGATGAGGAGGAGGAGGAGGAGGAGGGGGTGAGGAGATGATGGGGAGGAGGATGGGGAGAAATGATGAGGGTTATTGATGATGATGAGGGGGAGACATGATGATGATGACGATGAGGGATGATGAGATAGAGCAGGGGAGCGCAATCTTTTTCTCCTGCGCCCCCCTTCCAGCTCCCCGCTCTCCAACGCTCCCCACTCCCCTTACCTTGGTTCCGTCATTCTAGACGTCATGACATCATGTTGCCATAGCAACATGACGTTACATTGCCATGGCGACGCCTCTCCAGAAGCCGCATGAACCAAGGTAATTGAAGTTTACACTTCGCCGCTTTCCTGGCATTTAATTTAAGTGCCTTCGGGAAGCGTGCAGGCCTCTGTAAACCCTACGCCCCCCGCAGATAATTTTGTGCGCCCCCCAGTTTGCGCACCCCAGAGATAGAGGATCAGAGAGAGGATGGTAGGTAGGGAGAAAACATTCTAGTCAGTATTAATATTAATGGGGCTCTGAATTTTTTTGGGCCCGGGAACCCGCGGATGTCTAGCTACGCCACTGCCTCTGCAGTTGAGCAGCTCGTCCACTTACCAACTAATCAAACATGTCACGGTTATGCAGTAAGAAAAGACAATGGACTTCAGTTTGCAGCTTCAGGCTTTCCCTCTGAGTCTCATGAAATCAGACTGGCCTCCAGGCTCTTAGGTCAGAGAGCGCGAACATGAACGGTATGTCCAAGTTCGTGCACATGTGCTGATTCCAGTGCTTGAGACTTTACTGTACACGTCCATCCACACTTTTGATGCAGTGACAGCTTGGTAGCTGGCAACCTTCCTATGGTATACATAGTCTGGACTTCCCCCAGAATGGCTGTTTGCCTGCACCAAGCCTTGCTCTCTATGCCTGTGACCCTGACTCACATTCTCTTACCATCTGCCTTGACTTTTATTGTTCCACTTGTTTCTTCACCTTTTCTGCTTTGTGGGGCTTGTTTTTTCTCTCACTGACCTGGTCAGTCAAATCTGCAACCTCCATTTCAGACTTCTGTTCTCTCTTTTGCAGTCTAAAAACACTAAGAATGTTTTCATAGGCTTCCTTCTATTTCCACGCCTCTGCACCTCAAGACCTCAAGCTCTGTGCCGAGACTGTCCATCTCCTTTAGAGAGACAAGCTCTGTGATGAGTCTACGGACCTCCTTCTGAGAGGTCTCAAGCCCTAGGGTGAAATTGCCAACCTCCTTATGAGAGACTTCAAGCTCTGTGCTGAGTCTGCAGTAATCCTTCTAAGAGACCACAAGCTTTGTGCTGAGTCTGCAGTAATCCTTCTAAGAGACCACAAGCTTTGTGCTGAGTCTGTGAACCTCCTTCTGAGAGGTCTCACGCTCTGTGCTGAGATTGCTGACCTCCATCTGAGGCCCCATACTTATGCTTCCAGTTGGATGACGAGGCACTTGATCTTGGCAGCAGCAGCAGCATTAGACCGCTGTCAACCTTTGACCCTGACTCTGATTCTCTGCCACCTGCCTTGACCTCAACCTGTGAACCCAACATCACTATACTCATTCAGGACTCTGTCTCTCGGTTCTAGTCTGTGATCCTATATCCTATCTCAGCCCTGTGGTTCTGCTTGCTGTTTTGAGATGAGAACCATGTAGAGAACATTATAATTTCCATACCTGTCACCTTCCAGTTCACAAACAAATTTGGTCACTGGACTCCAGTCGAAAGCATCTGGATCTTTCTTCAGCCATTTCTGCACCTCTGCCCGGTTGTGTGCAAGAAAATCAGTTCAGTAAAATGACTGTATTTTTTCTTATAATTCAACTCCTAATGCCATTTTTTGTTAGTTTTTTTTTGTATCAATCTTTTTTATTGGCATTGTCATTTACAGTATAGAGGAAGTTCCAGGGGAGCGTCGCCGTATGCACATAAAAAGAAAAAAACAGTGGATAGTGTAATATTGTAAAAAACAATAAAAAGTGAAAGTGAATAACGAATTCCTACTCACAAAAGTAGCAGGAATATAGGCATGTGAGTGAATACTCTGTGATGCAGCTCGTTCCGGAGGTTTGGTATATGGGTCAGCACATCTCAACCCATCTCTGAGCTTCAGAAAAAGCCAAATCACAGGAAGCATCTGAACTTTCATTCCACTCCATGGCAACCTTTCCCCAGCAAGCTGCAGATCCGCAGCGCGGGATCCCTCAGCCGGTGTCACGGGCAGATGTGCCTCTGAGTGTCACTGAGTGGCCTTCCTAGCAGATTCCCAGGCTGGGGACACAGGGCAGCAGGCTCCAGTCCCAGCGGCAGCAGGTGAATGAAGAAACTGTGCAGATCAGGCGCTTCTGATCTGCACAGTTTCTTCATTCACCTGCTGCCGCTGGGACTGGAGCCTGCTGCCCTGTGTCCCCAGCCTGGGAATCTGCTAGGAAGGCCACTCAGTGACACTCAGAGGCACATCTGCCCGTGACACCGGCTGAGGGATCCCGCGCTGCGGATCTGCAGCTTGCTGGGGAAAGGTTGCCATGGAGTGGAATGAAAGTTCAGATGCTTCCTGTGATTTGGCTTTTTCTGAAGCTCAGAGATGGGTTGAGATGTGCTGACCCATATACCAAACCTCCGGAACGAGCTGCATCACAGAGTATTCACTCACATGCCTATATTCCTGCTACTTTTGTGAGTAGGAATTCGTTATTCACTTTCACTTTTTATTGTTTTTTACAATATTACACTATCCACTGTTTTTTTCTTTTTATGTGCATACGGCGACGCTCCCCTGGAACTTCCTCTATACTATTGCTGCAAGACTTCTGGAACAGTCTTTTGTCGGGGTCGAGTGATAAGTTGTTTTTGCCTTTATTTCACTGTTATTAATAGATTTCACTGTTTATTATTTGAATTTTGTTATCACTGCACTATTTTTTGCATAATATTTTCACTGCTTGTGGTACAGTAGAGCGCCATCTAGTGTTTTTTTCACATTGTCATTTACAGGCATGGTTACATTATGGACAACAACATATAACTTTTTAACTATAATAACGCTGAGTGAATACTGGCCAACATAGTTTTTTCCTTTTTTTGGAAGTTGAGGGTAAGGGTAGAGGGGAGGGGGAAGTGTGGGGGGGGGGCGGGGGATGGGGGAGGTTTGTAGACAAACAAAAAAAGGGGGGGGGGTCCCCCTTAGTTCATCTCCTCGTTACGGTTTTTCGCCTTATCCCGTTATTTCAGGCCCTGGGGGCCTATCCACGGGTCCCAGGTATTCCTGAACTGCAGCATTTTTTTGTGTAACATGGCAGTTAGTTTTTCCATTGACATTACCTCGTCCACCCGTCTTATGACCGTGTTTCTTGCAGGAGCTTTGACCCGCTTCCAGGCTGCTGCTATTGAGCATCTGGCTGCCGTCAATATTGCAGAGACTAGTCTACTCATTGGAGGGGGTAGGTCGTCATACGGTTTACTCAGCACCAGGTGGATCCAGGGGGAGAGGGATCCCTGTTGTCTCATAGAGCAGCGTCTGAAACTTTACCCAAAACCTCTGAATCTCCGGACACGACCACCAAATATGGGCCATGTCTCCCTTTTGACCACATCCTCTCCAGCACATGTCTGGTGTGCCGGGGAAGATCTGGCTCAGTCTAGCCGGGGTCAGGTACCACTGAAATAAAATTTTATAGATGTTTTCTTTTGTTACTGTACAGATTGAGGTTTTAGCCGCCATCTCCCAGATATCCTCCCAGTCCTCTTTGTCAATTTGTATGTTTAGGTCCGCAGACCATTTTTGCATATAGTGGTGGGTCGGGGATTGTGCTGCTGACTCTATCCCCCTATAAATCTCAGAGATTATGCCTTGTTGATACCTGTCTATACTGCATAGTGTTTCGAATCTGGTGGGTGGGGGAAATTTGGAGTTCTGAGCGAGGGACATCAGAAAATGTCTAATTTGTAGGTATTTGAATAGATGGAGGTGTTGTGATTGGTACTTGTCTTGTACTTCTTTGAAGGTTAAGATCTCTCCATTTTTCAGCAGATCGGCCACCAGCCTTATTCTAAGACTCTGAAATTGGTCAAATTGCTGTTTGGAGCACCCGGGCGGGAAGTTTGGGTTGCCAAAGATGGGGGTGATTTGTGACGGGGTGTTTAGCAGGCCATATTTCCCTTTGCTTTTTGTCCACGTATCCCACGTGCATCTCATTGCTCCTAGCTCAAACCTCCTCTGTCCTCCCTCTTTTCCTCCTTGGCACCACATGAGGACCTGAAGTGTGGATGGGGCTGCGTAATGTGATTCTATCTCGAGCCAGCGGGCCGATGCCGGGTCGCAATTCCAAACTACAGCTTGCTTCAGCTGGGCTGCGAGATAGTACCTGACCACATCGGGGACCCCCAGACCTCCTCTTGATTTTGGTGATAGCATGACCGATCTAGGGACCCTCGGTCTCTTATCATTCCAAATAAATTGGAACATTAGGGCCTGTATATTTTTCATGGCTACTAGTGGGACAACTACGGTGAGTGTTTGAAAGTAGTACAGCAGCCTTGGGAGAATATTCATTTTGAGGGAGACTATTCTCCCGAACCATGATATTTGGAGTTTTTTCCAAGACTCTAAGTCTTTTTTAATCTGGTCAAATAGTGGGAGATAATTGTGTTGATAGAGGGATCCGTGGGAGCCCGAGATTCTTATACCGAGGTATTTGATATATGTGGTGCTCCACTTATATTTATAATTGGATTGCAATAGCTTCCACGTTGTGTCTGGAAGGGATATGTTCAGCGCTTCTGATTTGTCTATGTTTATTTTATAGTCAGACACTGCGCCAAACTGGTGGAGTACCTTTTGCAGGTTAGGTAGGGAGATGTGGGGGTCAACGAGGGTCAGGATCACATCGTCCGCGAATAGGGAGATTTTGTATTCTTTTTCAGAGATCGAAATCCCCTTAATGCTCTTTTCTTCTCTAATTTTGTTTGCCAAGGGTTCAATTGTTAGGGCAAATAGGAGTGGGGATAGCGGGCAGCCCTGTCTGGTCCCATTTCTGATAGTAATTGGTTCTGATAGGCCTCCTGAGATTTTTACATGTGCTGTGGAATTTTGGTAGAGGGCTCTAACACCCTCCAAATAGGGACCACTAAACCCAAACTTCAGCATTGTTTGATCTAGGAAGGACCATTTGATCCTGTCGAACGCTTTTTCTGCGTCGAGGCTCAGGATCATTGCTTTGGTACCTGTGAGATGCACGTGGTCAATGATGTCCACTATTTTGCGGGTGTTGTCGGAGGCCTGTCTTCCAGACACAAAACCTACTTGATCTGTATTAATGAGTCGGGGGAGAATCGGGTTGAGCCTGTTTGCCAATATCTTGCTGTAAATTTTGAGATCTGAGTTCAGTAGGGATATTGGCCTATAGTTCCCACAGAGAAGTGGATCTCTACCCTCTTTGTGGATTATCGCCAAATTTGCTGCAGTGATGGTAGCGGGGATTGGCTCTCCTTGTAGGAAGGAGTTGAACACACCCAGGGAATTACAGACCCGTAAGCCTGACTTCAATAGTAGGGAAACTACTTGAAGGTTTAATACGGGATAATATTCAGGTATATCTAATGGAAAACAAAATTATTAGTAATAGTCAGCATGGATTTATGAAGGATAGATCTTGCCAAACTAACCTTATTTGTTTCTTTGAGGAGGTAAGTAGGAATTTAGACCAGGGTAATGCAGTTGATGTGGTCTACTTAGATTTTGCAAAGGCTTTTGATACGGTTTCAAAGGTTGGTGTACAAAATAAAGAAAATTGGACTCAGTAATAATATATGCACCTGGATTGAAAACTGGTTAAAGGACAGACAACAGAGGGTTGTCATAAATGGAACTTTTTCAGGTTGGGCTAAAGTCGTGAGTGGAGTACCTCAAGGATCGGTACTGGGACCCCTGCTTTTTAACTTGTTTATTAATGACCTTGAGGTTGGGATCGAGAGCAAAGTCTCCATCTTTGCTGATGATACTAAATTGTGTAAGGTAATAGAATCAGAGCAGGATGAAATTTCTCTTCAGAAGGACTTGGAGAGACTGGAAACGTGAGCAGGTAAATTGCAAATGAAGTTTAATACAGATAAATGTAAGGTTATGCATTTGGGATGCAAGAATAAAAAGGCAACTTACAAATTAAATGGAGATATATTGGGGGAATCCTTGATGGAGAAGGATTTAGGAGTGCTTGTAGACAGCAGGCGTCGCAATAGTGCCCAATGTCATGCAGTAGCTGCAAAGGCAAACAAGATCTTATCTTGCATCAAACGGGCAATGGATGGAAGGGAAGTAGACATAATTATGCCCCTTTACAAAGCATTAGTAAGACTACACCTTGAATATGGAGTACAATTTTGGGCACCAATCCTAAGAAAAGACATTATGGAACTAGAGAGAGTGCAGAGAAGAGCCACCAAATTAATAAAGGGGATGGACATTCTAACTTATGAGGAGAGGCTAGCTATATTGGATTTATTTACATTAGAAAAGAGGCGTCAAAGAGGGGATATGATAACTATATACAAATATATTCAGGGACAATACAAGGAGCTTTCAAAAGAACTATTCATCCCACGGGCAGTACAAAGGACTCGGGGCCATCCCTTAAGTTTGGAGGAAAGGAAATTTCACCAGCAACAAAGGAAAGGGTTCTTTACAGTAAGGGCAGTTAAAATGTGGAATTCATTACCCATGGAGACTGATGGCAGATACAATAGATTTGTTCAAAAAAAGGTTGGACATCTTTTTAGATGGGAAAGGTATACAGGGATATACCAAATAAGTATACATGGGAAGGATGTTGATCCAGGGATTAATCCGATTGCCAATTCTTGGAGTCAGGAAGGAATAAATTTTTCCCCTTAATGGGGTTTTTTGTTTGCCTTCCTCTGGATCAATAAGTAAGTATAGATATAGAATAAAGTGTCTGTTGTCTGAATTTAGCATAGGTTGAACTTGATGGACGTACGTCTTTTTTCAACCTCATCTACTATGTAACTATGTAACTATGTAACTATGTAACTATGTAACTATGTATGTAACATGTCGAGCAGGTAAGGGGACAGAGTCAGCATGAATGTCTTATAATAGGTGTTAGAGAATCCGTCTGGGCCTGGTGTTTTTGCTGGTTATAGGGAGCTTATGGCTTTGGTTAGTTCCTCAAGGGTGATGTTTCTGTTTAGTTTTTCTAATTTAGCCTTTTTAGAGGGAGGGGAGGTTACACTGCTCAAGGTATCTTGAGATCGCCCCTAAGGGGGTCTGGCTTTGGCCTGGTGGGTGTAGGTTATACAAGTCTGAGTAGTAATCGGCAAATTCTTGTGCTATTTCCTTCTCTACATATGTTAGTATATATAATAAATATAATGCTGTTTATTGTGGGTCACTGTACTGTTTTTATTGTGGGTACTGGGGGTGGGGGGGGTGTTTCCCCATCGGTATGTGGGTAGGCCTCCCTTGTGGGTACTGGTTGAGGGTGGTTAGGCCTCACGGGGGGGGGGGGTTAGTGTGGGAGGGTATGTAGGCATCCCGAGTGGTGGGTGAGGGTGGGTTTACTCCTTCATGACTGTAGCGGTTAATAACCGCTATGGTGATTAAGGGGTTAGGGGACATTACTTTGAAAGTATTAATTTTTTTCTCTGTTTTACAGCAGCAGCAGCGGAGGTTGCCATGGGTAGTGGGTAGTATATTGAATGTATTTATTGGTTATCATGCCTTAACCCCTTCATTACCTTAGCGGCTATACGCTATGGTAATGAAGCAGCATTTCTGTATTTTTAATAATATTGAGCAGGAGCAGGGGGTCCCCTGAGCATTAATTTCTGGCTCAGGGAACCCCTGCTCACTGTACAATATTATTAAAAATACAGAAATGCTGCTTCTTTACCATAGCACATAGCCGCTAAGGTAAAGAATGATTCTTTAATGATGTGTGTGTTTTATTCACAGTGTAGATGTGCAGAGGGTCTCCGGAGCAGAAACGTTTTGGTTTCAAGTCCGGGGACCCCCTGCCCCCCGAGATACAGGCCCCTTTTGGGGGTGCCGGTATCCCTCTGCTTGGTTTAACAGGCCGCGGTCACGTGATCAGGGCCTTTAAACGCAGAGGGATACCGGCATCTCATAAAGGGGTCTGTATCTCGGGGGGCAGGGGGTCCCCCGACCTGAAACCAATGCGGTTCAGCTCCCGAGACCCCCTGCACATCTACACTACAGTAGGAATAAAAATGTATTTCAAATGTATTTATTTGTATTTATTTATTTATTTATTTAGATTTATTTAGATTTATTTATGTATTGCGGGGATGCTGTGTGTGATTTTTTTTATTGTGGGTAGCGGGGGTGGGTGTGGTTATTTACACGGGATCCCCCTCCCCACATTTACATACAGTACACTGCACTCAGAAACACAGGCCAGGGAGATTTAACACACACACAATAGGGGGAGGTTTTTTTACATAGATTGCAGGGAAGCTTAACGCACACAATAGGGGGATAGGGGGAGGGGTTTTTACATAGATTAGAGAGAAGGCAGGGAGGTTTAAAAGAGAGAATAGGGGGAGGGTTTTTTACATAGATTACATTGAAGGCAGGGAAGTTTAGAAGAGAGAATAGAGGAGGGGGTTTTACATAGATTGCAGGGAAGTTTAAAAGAGAGAATAGGGGGAGGGGGTTTTACATAGATTACAGCGAAGGCAGGGAGGTTTAACACAGACATTAAAAATATGTATTGAATGTATTTATTGGTTATCATGCCTTAACCCCTTCATTACCTTAGCGGCTGTACGCTATGGTAATGAAGCAGCATTTCTGTACTTTTAATAATATTGTGCAGGAGCAGGGGGGCCCCAGAGTTTAGATTTCTGGCTCAGGGAACCCCCTGCTCACTGTACAATATTATTAAAAATACAGAAACGCTGCTTCTTTACCATAGCACATAGCCGCTAAGGTAAAGAATGATTCTTTAATGATGTGTGTGTTTTATTCACAGTGTAGATGTGCAGAGGGTCTCCGGAGCAGAAACGTTTTGGTTTCAGGTCTGGGGACCCCCTGCCCCCCGAGATACAGGCCCCTTCTTGGTATCCCTCTGCTTGGTTTAACAGGCCGCGGTCACGTGATCGGGGCCTTTAACGCAGAGGGATACTGGCACCTCATAAAGGGGTCTGTATCTCGGGAAGCAGGGGGTCCCCCGACCTGAAACCAACGCGGTTCAGCTCCCGAGACCCCCTGCACATCTACACTAGGAATAAAAATGTATTTCAAATGTATTTATTTGTATTTATTTATTTATTTAATTATGTATTGCGGGGATGCTGTGTGTGATTATTTTTTATTGTGGGTAGTGGGGGTGGGTGAAGGGGGTATTAGCCCCAACGGTGGTTGTTTTGGGCTTGCGGGGGGGGGGGTCGCGGGAGTGGTTAACCCCTTCATGACAGTAGCGGTATTAACTGCTACGGTCGTGAAGGGGTTAAGTGCACCCGCAACCCCCCCGCAAGTCCTAAACTCACACCAAGGGCCAAATACCCCTTTCACCCACCCCCGCTACCCACAATAAAGCGGGCACGGTGGGTTAACCCCTTCAGTGCCTTAGCGGCTATACGCTATGATAATGAAGCAGCATTTCTGTATTTTTAATAATATTGAGCAGGAGCAGGGGGCCCCCTGAGTTTAGATTTCTGGCTCAGGGAACCCCCTGCTCACTGTACAATATTATTAAAAATACAGAAATACTGCTTCTTTACCATAGCGCATAGCCGCTAAGGTAAAGAACGAGTGTTTATTTATATATGTGTTTTATTTATACAGTACATGTGCAGAGGGTCTCCGGAGCAGAAACCTTTTGGTTTCAGGTCCGGGGACCCCCTGCTCCCCGAGATATAGGCCCCTTTTGGGGGTGCCGGTATCCCTCTGCTTGGTTTAACAGGCAGCGATCACGTGATCGGGACCTTTAAACGCAGAGGGATACCGGCACCTCATAAAGGGGTCTGTATCTTGGGGAGCAGGGGGTCCCCCGACCTGAAACCAGTGCGGTTCAGCTCCCGAGACCCCCTGCACATCTACACTATAAATAAAAATGTATTGAAAATAAGGTTTAATGTGCCGATGTTTGCGCAGAGAGAGAGCAGCGGATCTCTCTCTGCTGCAAACACATCTCGCCCCCGCCGGCCCATAGTATCATTTATGTATGTGCATATACAGTACTGTATGTGTACAGTACTGTATGTTAGGGGTTATAGGGGCTGTTGTTATACAGTATATATATATATACAGTATATATACTGCATTACAATTCATTATAGGGGAAGGCTTCAAAGAGAACAGCTCGCAAGCGCCCCCATGTGTTTTTACACGGCATTGCAGTATTGCAGCCAGCCGGAATAAAATGCTTCAATCCCTGCCGGGAAAATAACGCTATACACTCCGACAGAAAACGATCACAAACCTCAATACACCGGAGTATACCCAAATTCACGGGACTAGCCGAGCGAGAATAAAGTGTGTCGCCACTGTATGTTATTCTTCCTGTTTTTGTGTGGATTTTAGAGATCTGGGATTTGACCCGGATGCCTCTTAATTTTGTGGCTAAAAGTTTGTCGGCTTTGTTTCCTTTGTCAAAGAATTTTTGTTTTGTCCACCTCAGGGCTCTTTCTACTTCTTCAAGTTGTGTTTGTTTGAGGGCTGCTCGTGTTTGGTTTAACTGCTTTAGTATCTTTTTGGATGCTATCGCTTTATGTTGCTGCTCTAGTTGCGTGATTTTATCTGTCAGTTCTTTTTGGAGTTTAATTTTTTGTTTTTCTTATAGGCTGAAATCGGGATTAAGTCTCCTCTAATTGAGGCCTTATGTGCCTCCCATAGCATAGCCGGGGCCGAAACAGTACCCGCATTGATTTGGAAGAAGGATGAGAGTTTGTGCCTTATGTTCGTCTCTGTCTCTGGGCAGTTGAGAAGGGAGTCATTTAAATTCCATTTATAGGGATTGTTTTTAACAAATGGTAGGGAGAGAGTGAGTTCCACTGGGGCATGGTAAGACCAAGTAATTGGGCCAATATTGGAGTGGGAGGAAGCCTGGACTATGTTATTGGTACATAGAAAGTTGTCGATTCTCGAATAGGACTGATGAGGGGTGGAGAAGAAGGTGTAATCCCGTTGACCCTGGTGCTGAGCTCTCCACACATCGATCAGGGAAAATTCTTCCATTATTTCCCTAATTTTTTTTGCTTTTTTTGCGATTGGATGGTGTAAGGTGTGCATTGGGTTGCGTTGGACAGATTCTTTGGGGCTTTTGATTTATCTTGTGTGTGTGAGGCGACCATATTGAAGTCTCCTCCTATGATTAAGGAGGAGATTGCCTGCTGCTCCAGGGAGTCCAATACTTTTTTGAGAAACTGGGTTTGGTTGTCATTAGGGGCGTATAGATTCACCAGTGTTACAGGTGAACCTGCTAGAGTGCCCTGGAGCACCAGGAATCTTCCCTCTGGGTCTACTTGTGTGTTGGCTAGGGCAAAGGGGACATTGTTCCTTATCAAGATTGCTACCCCTTTATTTTTACTCGGGGAAGATGCATAGAAAGCCTGAGGGAACAGGCTTTTAAATGTATTCAGGGGAACGGGCGAGTTAAAGTGCGTTTCCTGCAGGAATATGATGTCCCCCTTTTTTTTTTCAATTCCTGGAGCTCTAGTTTCCTTTTTTTAGTTGAGTTAAGTCCCTTTACATTAAGTGTGATTAGTTTTATGTCTGTCATTTTATGGTATGTGTGTTTTTCGGAGCATTGGGAACCGAGGCCCTTGATATTCCCACAGTAAGGGCTTGGGCTTTTGAGGTCAAGGGAAGGCTGTCCATCGGGACCGGCGCATCTATATGCCTTGTGAGCATTGGGTGGATTTGTCTAGGCGGGTGGAGGGGATGGGGCCCCCCCAGTGGGGGTGGGATGGGGAGACACAATAGGAAGGGTGGGGGTCATCAGGCCTTTGGGTGGCCCTAGAAAGTTAGTCTCTCTCATGTGGGCGAGAGAGGTGGGGGGGTTTAGTACCCCTAGAGATCCTTCCAGTACACAGAACACGGTCAGAGACCGGAGAGAGGGTCCCACACCCTCTGTGAATAAGCTTACATAAAACCACTTCTGGTGGAACCACTTAGTGTGGCGTCCTTTAAACATTTCAGAACAACATCACATAAACATTAACTTTTGGAGGATGCGAAACCTGTATAAAACATGCATTTTGACAGCAAACATTTATGGGGTCTATATTGCCATATTGTGGATGTACCCTCCTTATCAACCCGCCTTATCGTTGCAGTGGGCCTGTTGTTAGTGCATTTCTATCAATTTTATGTCTTTCCCTATTCGGTTTGCGAGGTGCTTCGGTCCTCTCATGTTGGGGGTGGGGGTGGGGTTGGGGGGGCAGGTGGGGATGGGAGGGGGAGGAGCGGGACGGGGCAGGGAGATGACAGGGGGGGAGGGTGAGTGGGGGGAGTTCTGGTGTGCAGGGAGTGAAAGTGTATCTGACATGTCTTGGCTGCACTGCAATTCTGCACTGATTTGACAAATTCTAGTATCTACTTATCAACACTGTTTCTGTCCTCTGACACGATATCTACAACATCAGATATTTTCACATAACGTTTGCGTGTTCCTCTAGGCTGAGACTTGGGTCTCTTATTATGGGGGGGGGAGTGATGGGGGGGAGAGGGGGGGAAAGGGGAGGAGGGGGGGGCAGGGAGGAGGGGGGGGAGTAAGGAGGGGTGGAAGCGGGGAGGGGGGAGAGGGGAGTGGGGGGAGCCTCTGAGCAGGGGGTGAATGCTTATCTGGCATGTCTTAGCTAACAACCTTTGTGAGCTGGGTTAACATTTGCTAGTATCCACTTAACATCTCAATTTTAGACCGCTCTCATGAGGACCACATCATTTGGCATTTTGCACATAACATTTGCATTTTCCTTTTGGCTGTAGCTTATATCTTGTTAGTGAAGAGGGGGAGAAGGGGGGAAGGGGAGTGGGAGAAGGGGGAGGGGGAGGGAGAGGGAGGGGGAGGGAGAGGAGGGGGAGGGGGGAGGGGGAAAGGGGGTTAGGGGGTAGGGGTGGAGGGAACCATGGGGGGGAGGGAAGCCGCTGTGTGGAAGGTGAATGCATCTCTGTCTTATCTTATTTAGACATCCAACGTGAGCTGACTTAACATTTGCTAATGTCTACTTATCGCCGCTATTCCTGACAGGATCACTTGGCATTTTTCATAAAGTATTTACATTTTTCTTTCGGCTGTTGCTTATATCTTGACAATAAGGTGGGGGGGGAAGGGGGGTTTGAGAGCGGGCAGGTTGGGGGGGGTAGGGTGGGTCAAGGGGGGTGGGGTAGGTGGGGGTCAGGAGGGGGGATATGGGAAGGGGGGGGGAAATGTATGGGGAGTGGTATAGGGGTTGTTGGTACAGTCTGAAATTATAGTATTTGCATTTCACTTCCTAAGATTTGTGTCTTACATCTGTTAACATGATTCAGGGAGCATTTTGGCATTAGCCCAGGGGGGAAGGGGGGGCGGAGGGTTTATACAACCTGGGCTTCTCGGGCCGTAGTGAAGTGGGCCTGTTACTGCAGTTCATCGTCCAGAGAGAGGGGGGAGGAGTGGGGGGAGTGCGGGAGTTAAGCATCTCCTGTCCGTGCGGTCGGGTTCCATGTACACTGGCGACACACTTTATTCGAGCTCGGCTAGTACCCCGAATTCGGGTATACCCGGGTGTATTGAGGTTTGTGACTGTTTTCTGCCCGGGTGCATTGAGGTATTTTCCAAGCAGGGATTGAAGCATTTTATTCCCGCTGGCTGCAATACTGCACAGTATATATATATATACTGCATTACAATTCATGAATTTATGCCATCTGGTAGACACGCGAAGCATTGCAGCCTATTAAATCCTAATCATTATCATTTAACAGATCAGCCGCCTGTCAGCCAGGCATGAACCCAGGCTGGGAAGGCAAACGTAACGGGGCTTGTCAGAGGTGAGGAGCGGCGCATTCCAGGTATCTGCCAGGTACATACTGGGTATTTGCTCGAATAAAGTGTGTCGGTGCAGTACTTATAACAGTTTCGCTTGTTATGGCAATGGAGATTGCCGGAGGGGCCTCTGATGTTAACGTGGGCGAGAGTGGCGCGTTTCCTCCTTCATCGTGACTGCAGGTGTTTGGGACGGGTTCCATGAGTGGATCGGAGGTTACGGTGATTTTTCTGCCTCGGTTCAATGAGGGGTCGATGTGATGATACCTCATCTTTCTTTTCTTTTGGGCTGCTCTTCTGGCGGTGAAGGGGAGTGATGGGCGAAGCATCACAGGTATGTGTGGAGTCTGACCGGCCGGTTCATACTCCTACGTTGATCTCTGCGGGGAAGCCGCCAGCGTAGTTTGCTGGTATGCTCTTTTTTCAGGGACCCCTGGGTTCCTCTGGTTGGCCAGCCGGTCAGAGGCCCGAGGAACCTCTGTCTCCTCGTTGTTTGTGGGAGGCTTGGATGGTACTCTGCGGTCGTGTTGTTGGCTCAGCCCCAGCACTTTTAGGAACGACGGTGAGTCCCCCGGTCTGGAGATGGTGAAGTGGCGTCCATTCTTCATGACGATCAGCTTAAAGGGGAAGCCCCAGCGGTAGGTAATGCCTCTTTCTTGCAGAATGTTCGTAAGGGGCTTCATCCCTTTCCTCTTTTCCAACGTGGATCTTGATAAGTCGCTGAAGATTTGGAGGGGGATGTTCTCAATTTGGATATCTCCTGCTCTTCTGCTTGCGGCCATGATCCTCTCTTTAGCTGAGTATGCATGGAGCTTTACTATCACGTCCCTGCGTGGCTCTGGATCTGTAGGTTTGGGGCCCAGCGCCCTATGCGCCCTGTCCATTTGGAGATCATGATCCGACAGGTCTGGGGCTAGTTGCAGGAATAAGGTGTGAAGGTAGGTGTGGAGTACTTCGGCAGAGACCGTCTCAGGTCTATCTCTTATTCTCAGATTTTGTCTTCGGTCTCTGTCTTCTTGCTCATCCAGGGCGTCTCTCAGTTCAGCGACTTCTTGGCCTAGTCTTATGACTTCGTCTTCTGTGGTGTGCTGTGAACCTATTACATCGGTGACTTTGCACTCCAGCACATCAGTGCGCTTTGTTAGCCCGTGTATCTCTGTCCTCAGACCCTCCAGCGCGATGTTCATATCTGACTGGATTTCTTTGCGCAGTTCTTTATGAATTCTGTGGAACAGGGCTTCGAAATAGCTTTTATTCAACCCTATCTCTTGTATTTCTGATGAGCCTAATTCGGGGGCTGCATCCGTTAGGGCCGCGTGGGCTGCTTCTTCGGCGCCATCTTGGGAGTCACCGCACGGTTCTATGGGGCGATGTGTTGGAGTGAAATACCTTGTGACTCCTGGGCCCTGGTTCCCTTTTGGCCGGACCGGCATCTTCCTCCTTGTTTACTGTGTTGTCTGTGTGTTTTTGTGAATTTTTGCGTGGTTTGGATCGCTCGTTCTAGCGAGTTATTCGTGAGGGTGACGGGAGCTCCTCAGCTAGCCGACCATGCTCCTTGACTTCACCGGAAGTCCCCCCATGTATAGCTTCTTTTGAGTGTTGCAATTATGCTACAACAGCACCTTGGTTGGTATCAGGCTGTTTTATTATTTTTATTTTTTGTGTTTATTTAATTATTTTCTTGGGGAAGCTGTGCCTTTAATGCAGAAGGGTGGTGGCCATTTTGGATCCGGCTGGATGCACGGAGCAAGACAGCAGCTCAGCTCAGTCTCCCTCCTCACAGCTGGGGCGGAGGGAGGTGCAGGAAGGTAGGAGGGGGTGCAGGAAGGTAGGAGGGGGTGCAGGAAGGTAGGAGGGGTGCAGGAAGGTAGGAGGGGGGTGCAGGAAGGTAGGAGGGGGTGCAGGAAGTTAGGAGGGGGGTGCAGGAAGGCAAGTTCGGACGGACCCGCCGGCAGGGGCGATGGCAAGCCCAGTGCACAGCTCCCTTTCTGTCACAGGGCAATGGCAGCCATTTTAGATGCCACACAGCGGAACCAGAGCCCTGCACTACCGCATGTCCCACCGACCGTCTCAGTCCCCAGATGGGCAGTAGGTCTGTATGCTCCGGTGCCGCTGATTGCCGGAGGCCCGGCAGAGGGGCGAATGATAGCCCGCGATTACCAGCGGGTCTCTGCAGTCTCTGCTCCCTTGGTTTCAAGCGCGGACTGGCGCCATGTTGTTTTGGTGGGCCCGGTTCTCCCCCGCAGAGTATAATCACCTACCCCTGCTTTCCGAGGCTCTTATTATCCTGGTCGGGGTCACCTACTCTACTCCGACATATCCTGTTTAGGGGGCTTTCCTGCTGTATAATGTCACTTTTTTTACGCTGAGACACGGAGCTCAAGTTCCTCACGTCCGCCCTGCTCCGTGGTTATCCACGCCCCCCTCATTTTATGTTAGTTTTAAAGCATAATTTGATTTCTATAGCAGGTTTTACCACCTCCCCAGCAGTGCAAGATCTTAGCAACACTTTCCTGTTTGTGATATTTTGTTGCCAATATTCTCAGCAGTTTGAGCTACAAACTGTAAGAATAGATAATGTTACCCTAGCAATATCAGGATACATTGTAGTTGCTGAGTTACACTGACCGAAGTTGCCATTCTATTCCATTAGTCACACAATCAGTATTTTGACAGATGTATAACACGAGCACCAAACGATTGCTAGTTTAGGTAAGAATGTAGAATTATACATTGTCACATGCTTTACTTAAACAAATAAGAAATACATCTGGGGGGATGTAGTATTGCTGCTTACTTTATATGCAGATAATGAATATCCTGAGCATTGGCCCCACCAATAAACCATATGTGGTCTTAACTGCAATATGCAAATGCTCATCAAAGATACAGAAAACATTATTTCAGACATATCATCTCCATGAAGTTCCCTACGACCTGCCATGTCTACTCTCCGCATGTACATGTGAGGATCAGCTATACGGCATCTACATGGGAGCAGTGGGACATCTGGAAAGTTAATCTTACAAATAAAATATACAGTATAAAACACTCCCCTCGTGGGCCATTCAAATGTATATCAGTTCTCAATAACCCGACCGTTCTGCATTCTAATAAGGATAGTATGGAAGGTTTGCACATTTCTGTATATTCAGATGAGAGGAATGCTCCAGGTAACGATTTCATCACGTCCAAATGATTTATCTTTTATGCTCTGTTACACTGTTATTTGCCTTCTAAATTATTTCGGGATCTAGTAATAACTCATCCACAGACATACTTTGGGGGATAAAAGAAGATTGACAAATCAGCTTGAAATTATTATTATGATGCTTTCGCATCAAGAAATGTCCACAAAGAGAACCTTAAACTTGAATTTTCTAATGCCACATATTTGGTATTTAAGCAGCAATACTCCTGTACATTCCCCACTTTTTTGTCTTTCTTTTTTCTTATTTTTCTATGTAAAGCCTGTGACATGTATCATTCTACATTCTAACCTAAGGTTCTGTAGTAATCCTTGGGTGTGCCTGTTATAAATCTGCAAAATCCTGATTGTGTGCCTAACTAAATGGCTGCCTTTCGGTTTCCATTAATCCTTCAGTCAGCTACAATGTATCCTGAAATTGCTAGGGTAACATTATCTATTGTTACAGTTTACAGCTCAAACTGCTGAGAATATTAGCAACAAATGATCACAAACAGGAACATGTTACAAATATCTTGCACTGCTGGGGAGATGGGCTAAAGCCTACTATAGAAATCAAAGCATGCTCAGTATTTTAATACTCATTAAAAAAAAGCATTAATACTATAGAACTGATTTATTTTAAAAACATCTACGATTCACATGTTTTGCTGCTTTAACTGCTTACATGGAGCAGTTGGTGATATTTGATGCACAAATAAAACTGGCATTTGCAGATGCAGCCACCAGTATTAGATCACTTGCCTTGGAAAATCTGGGGCAATCTCACAGTAAATGCCTGAACATTTCTGTGAGATTCCTAATGGCCCATTGGATTAACACAGCGGGGGTCCTTGCAGTCCCATTCAAACTGAATCAAACTGAATGGGACTGCAGGGACCCCCACTGTGTTAATCCGATGGGCCATTAGGAATCTGAACATGGAGATGTGTCAAAAGAAGGCACAGAAAGATCCCTTTAAGAGGCGCACAGCGGACCTTTATAAAATAATACGGTCAGGGGTGAAAAAATGTGTGCATACAAATAATTTTATTAATAAATGTACTTTAAAAACAACGTTTGTGGTTTATATCGTTCTATGATTAAAATAGACACATTAGTCTAAGTTCTATTATAGTCACCCAGTAGATATAGATGGCAAAATGTTGCTGACAACAATAAGCCTATAGTTCTAATCGAATTGTGGTCTCTCAGAGTAAAGTTTGAGTATAGAATGGTGATGTCACTGCACAGGCGTTTAGGCTATTTTATATGACTGCCTACTCTAATACAATGGACAAAAGGGGAGAGACAGTGTTATCAGAACCTGTTAAATAAGTCTCTTGTGGCAAAGTCAATACATAGTACATCAGTAAGTGGAGTTGTAGGATAACTTATGACAAGATGTCACAAGAACTGGTTACAGCTATAGATGTTCCTGATACACAACTTGTAATGATGATGTGCTGTAGAGAAGGAACCTCTTGCTGCGCATGCGTCATATATGTTCAATGGCGCTGCGTTCCTAATACTGTATATTGAGGATCTCTTGAACTTGACGTTTTACCCAGTCAGTGGGGTTGTGTGTTTAACAAATATCAAGATGCCCAATTATATACAGTGTCTCTACACTTGCTTCTAGCGCACAGCTCGTGCTTGCGGTGTGCTGTAGAGATAGAGGATCCTACTGTGCATGCGTCACATAAGTATTGCGACGCCGTGTCCCTAATGGTGTATCCAGTATGCAAGAAGGGAGCAAGGTAAGTGAAAACTAATAGCTATATCGTCAGTTGATCCATAGAAATAGAGGGCGATGACGTCAGGACAGTAAAAGTGCAGATAATTGTATCCCTAATTCTTAAAGGCTGCTGAACTTATGCTAATTTCTGGTGCCTTTGTGACGTTGTCATGCAACGAGGCGGTGTTCCACATCAGAGGTGGGAAATGAATGCTCAAAGTGCAAATAGTATTGGTGTATAAGCGGAATGCACTTATGTTAGTATCACTGCTATGTATAGTTAGGGCAACGAGAGTTGGTAATTCAAGCTCAGTGGAGCTGTTTAAAGTAGCAGCGCCGGAGGCTGTGAGCTATGATGATACTAAAACGGCATAAGGTGTAGCGTAGAAACCCTTATGTCTTTCAAATATGCATCAGTTCTAAGTGCATTGTTGTTCCTATCAGTGTGCATGTATTATACCGTCTGTATAGAGGTGGTATGACGCACCTGAAACGGGACAGGTTTTTGCTCAAAGTTTGGTGCAGAACATTGTCTAACAGTGGACAGTAAATACACATAGATGTTAATATCATTAACAAACTTTGACTCCGAGCGTCATCGGATAGCTGGTCGCACTAAAATGGAGGTAATGCGCTGAGAGCAATGAGTCTATGGCAAGGTCTATTTCTGCATTTAGGCCTCTAGGGGTAAGTGTCTTAAGGCGATGGATCCAGAATGTCTCCTTTTGAACAATTCTGATCCCCTATCTCCTCCCCTCCAATGTGGTAATACATGTCCGTGACGTCATTTCCGGGGGAAGTCCTGCCCTCCGATAGGTCCTATCTTCAGTAGCTGTTCCTCAAACTGGAGATCTCGGCATCCCATCCAGGCGCATGCGCGAGCGCATATCCGGCATCCCTCCTGTGGCTACTGACGTCATCCTGCAGAGGCGTGTTCTCCATACGATCCGTCTGTCCCACGATGTCTTGCTGCATAGCCATGCCCTTTAGGTGGGCAGCAAGCATGTAGTGGTACATAAGGGAGGAGAGAAAGAAAAGCCACTTTAAGAAGCAGACATTTAAAAAAGTTGTATCAGACTATAAAGAAAATTCAAAACCACAAACAGGATATACAGCTCACTAGAGTAATTGTGTAATGTTTAAATGGGTGTGCCCATAAACGTCTAGTGTAACGTTGGGTGCAGCTGATGAGCTAATAATAGTAGATTGACAGAAAATTGGAGAGCAGAAGCATATTAGTACCTCGGCTATCCAACTAGTAGCTCATTTGTCAAATGCACTCCTGGGCGGTTAAAACATAACATTTAATAAGTATCTAGTAGCTAAAATAAAATCTACATACAAAGTAATTATTATATACACACAATGTACTTATAA
Organism: Ascaphus truei; assembly: GCF_040206685.1. Lineage (NCBI taxonomy): Eukaryota > Metazoa > Chordata > Amphibia > Anura > Ascaphidae > Ascaphus > Ascaphus truei. The sequence continues at coordinate 7,343 of NW_027456804.1, read as the reverse complement.
AGGAAGGGTGATGGGAAGGTAAGGTTGGACTCAAGGTGTATAGCACACATGAAATTTTCCTCAATTTGTTCAAGGCAAAATAGGCTAATTAACACCTGGAGTTACCTATTATTTTAGGACATAGAATCTCTGAATGACCACCACTACTTGGACTGTAATACCTATTCTGACATACATATGCTGTGCGGCATCAAACGTAGCATACCGATCAAGCCAACCTGTAATTGTAAAATGTAGCACCAAACAGTGATATGCCTGGATTAATATACTACTGTTCAAAATAAATGAAAACATAACATTAACACTGTAGGTACAACACAATCGCAGGTTGTTGGTACGTGGATTGATTCTACGCAAGATGACGATAACATACACACCATATGAATCAATAAAATATAGCTAATGCAGAATATAGTTGTCACCAAAATCAACTGTGGCTAAACACTTTCCTGAGATAAATGAAAACAGCACATAAATAGGACTGTGGTGTATGGACATGCGGTCTGGATCTGACAATGGTAGTGAATCAATGTCTTCAGTGCAGCAATCTGCATCATACAATGCTGGTAGATCAATGTATCCAGTGCACCACACTAAGCCTTCATACATAAATATTAGCACTGAGACTGCAGTTTGCCATGTATAGAACACACCGTGTGAAAGCCAGTATTAACAGTATTAATGAATCAATGTATCCAGTGCATAGCATTGAACCGTCTAGCATACCTAATAATAGTAGCACTGAGACTGCAATTGCCATAAACAGAGCCCACAGTGTGGAAGCCAACAGCAGAGACAAAGCAAATAGCTCATAAAATAAGTCTGTAGCAGAGACAGGAGATACAATGTACCAACGATACCCGGCTCCCAATAGTCCCTCCCTGATGACGTCACCACGCCGAACGCTGAATTACTAACAGTCCACTACTTATAGCCCATACCCCAGGTGCAGTCATTTCGAAATCGTCCGGTTTTCCTCACTGATGGCTGGTTGTACTGCGGCGCGCGCATGTCCGTGACGTCATTTCCGGGGGAAGTCCTGCCCTCCGATAGGTCCTGTCTTCAGTAGCTGTTCCTCAAACTGGAGATCTCGGCATCCCATCCAGGCGCATGCGCGAGCGCATATCCGGCATCCCTCCTCTGGCTACTGACGTCATCCTGCAGAGGCGTGTTCTCCATACGATCCGTCTGTCCCACGATGCCTTGCTGCATAGCCATGCCCTTTAGGTGGGCAGCAAGCATGTAGTGGTACATAAGGGAGGAGAGAAAGAAAAGCCACTTTAAGAAGCAGAAATTTTAAAAAGTTGTATCAGACTATAAAGAAAATTCAGTTTATAACTGGACGAAACAGGACAGACGCCCAAGATTCACCAATAAAGGGAAATCTAATCAGAGGAGAGAGGAAGCACAGACGAGCGATTCAGAAGCAAGCACCTCCACAGATGGGGTTAATCCCCAAGCTGCAGGACAAAAGGATTTTTTAGGAAGGGGCAAAGATCAAAAACAACAAAAGCGAGAAAAAAACCAGGAGGGGGGGACGTAATCCCAAGAACACCACCGGTGCTGAGGCCGCACCCACGATGAATACTGATAACATAGTAATTAACTTATCTGACTATTCCATTTCAGAAATGGAATGACGTGTTTTGTCTAAAGGCCCATCGTTTGTTCCTACCACCTTCCCTAAGAGGTTTGAGGTAGAAGTTGAGTTATTTAAATTGGAAAGGAAACTAAACCTTAAATCCTTTTTTCTCAACAGAGCGGATGAGCAGCAGCAGCAGCAGCAGCAGCCACTAACTGATGTACAGGTACCTGACACTACAAGAGTGATTTGTAAGTTGAACTCTAAGTTCATACCACCAGTTAAGAATCCCTCTGTACAGGTATTTATGAATATGGTGAAAAATTATGTTAATCATTATTTTAAAACACACCATAAGACATATCATAATCTTGCAAAGAACAAAGAAAGCTGCTCGCTGTGAGCTTACCCTGTGATGCACCAATTTACCACATAAACTATGTAATTAAGGGGTTAAAAGCATTGGTCTCCCGTGGCAGTGACTGACTGAGTGGGTGGGTCACTGACTGACTGGGTGGGTGACTGGGTAGGTGGGTTGCTGTGTGGGTGACTGGCCCCAATACATTTTAAAAGAACCCAATACATTTTAAAAGAACCCCTACCTCCCCAATACATATTCAAAATACACCCGTCAGCCCAATACATATAAAATTCAGACTTACCTTGGAGATGGTGTCAGGAGGATGGGCAGTGGATGCGGAGGGGAGGCAGTGGATGCGGAGGGGGGGGGGGGGCAGTGGATGCGGAGGGGGGGGGGGGGCAGTGGATGCGGAGGGGGGGGGGGGCAGTGGATGCGGAGGGGGGGGGGGGGCAGTGGATGCGGAGGGGGGGGGGGGCAGTGGATGCGGAGGGGGGGGCAGTGGATGCGGAGGGGGGGGGCAGTGGATGCGGAGGGGGGGGGGGGCAGTGGATGCGGAGGTGGGGCAGTGGATGCGGAGGGGGGGGGCAGTGGATGCGGAGGGGGGGGGCAGTGGATGCGGAGGTGGGGCAGTGGATGCGGAGGGGGGGGGCAGTGGATGCGGAGGGGGGGGGCAGTGGATGCGGAGGGGGGGGGCAGTGGATGCGGAGGTGGGGCAGTGGATGCGGAGGGGGGGGGGCAGTGGATGCGGAGGGGGGGGGGCAGTGGATGCGGAGGTGGGGCAGTGGATGCGGAGGGGGGGGCAGTGGATGCGGAGGGGGGGGGGCAGTGGATGCGGAGGGGGGGGGGGCAGTGGATGCGGAGGGGGGGGGCAGTGGATGCGGAGGGGGGGGGCAGTGGATGCGGAGGGGGGGCAGTGGATGCGGAGGGGGGGGCAGTGGATGCGGAGGGGGGGGCAGTGGATGCGGAGGGGGGGGGCAGTGGATGCGGAGGGGGGGGCAGGGAGGGGGGGGGGCAGTGGATGCGGGGGGCAATGGATAAGGAGGGGGGGCAGCGGAGGGGGGGCAGCGGATGCGGAGGGGGGGCAGTGGATGCGGAGGGGGGGCAGTGGATGCGGAGGGGGGGCAATGGATGCGGAGGGGGGGGCAGTGGATGCGGAGGGGGGGGGCAGTGGATGCGGAGGTGGGGCAGTGGATGCGGAGGGGGGGGGCAGTGGATGCGGAGGGGGGGGGCAGTGGATGCGGAGGTGGGGCAGTGGATGCGGAGGGGGGGGGCAGTGGATGCGGAGGGGGGGGGCAGTGGATGCGGAGGGGGGGGGCAGTGGATGCGGAGGTGGGGCAGTGGATGCGGAGGGGGGGGCAGTGGATGCGGAGGGGGGGGGCAGTGGATGCGGAGGGGGGGGGCAGTGGATGCGGAGGGGGGGGGCAGTGGATGCGGAGGGGGGGGGCAGTGGATGCGGAGGGGGGGGCAGTGGATGCGGAGGGGGGGGGCAGTGGATGCGGAGGGGGGGCAGTGGATGCGGGGGGGGGGCAGTGGATGCGGGGGGGGGCAGTGGATGCGGGGGGGGGGCAGTGGATGCGGGGGGGGGGCAGTGGATGCGGGGGGGGGGCAGTGGATGCGGGGGGGGGGGGCAGTGGATGCGAGGGGGGGGCAGTGGATGCGGAGGGGGGGGGCAGTGGTTGCGGAGGGGGACAGTGGATGCGGAGGGGAGGCAGGGCAGTGGATGCGGAGGGGGGGGCAGTGGAAGTGGAGGGGGGCAGTGGATGGGAGGGGGTGGGCAGTGGATGGGAGGGGGGGGCAGTGGATGCGGGGGGGCAATGGATAAGGAGGGGGGGCAGCGGAGGGGGGACAGCGGATGCGGAGGGGGGGCAGCGGAGGGGGGGCAGCGGATGCGGAGGGGGGGCAGTGGATGCGGAGGGGGGGCAGTGGATGCGGAGGGGGGGCAATGGATGCGGAGGGGGGGTAGTGGATGCGGAGGGGGGGCAGTGGATGCGGAGGGGGGGCAGTGGATGCGGAGGGGGGGCAGTGGATGCGGAGCGGGGGCAGTGGATGCGGAGGGGGGGAAGCTGATGCGGAGGGGGGGCAGTGGAAGTGGAGGGGGGCAGTGGAAGTGGAGGGGGGCAGTAGATGAGGAGGGGGGGCAGTGGATGGGAGGGGGGCAGTGGATGGGAGGGGGGGGCAGTGGATGGGAGGGGGGGGCAGTGGATGGGGGGGGGGGCAGTGGATGGGAGGGGGGGGCAGTGGATGGGAGGGGGGGGCAGTGGATGCGGGGCAGTGGATGCGGAGGTGGGGCAGTGGATGCGGGGGGCAATGGATAAGGAGGGGGCAATGGATAAGGAGGGGGGCAGCGGATGCGGAGGGGGGGCAGTGGATGCGGAGGGGGGGAAGTGGATGCGGAGGGGGGGGGAAGTGGATGCGGAGGGGGGGGGAAGTGGATGCGGAGGGGGGGGAAGAGGAGGCGGAGGGGGGGCAGTGCATGCAGAGAGGGGGCAGTGCATGCAGAGAGGGGGCAGTGCATGCAGAGGGGGGTCAGTGGATGCGGAGGGGGGGACAGTGGATGCGGAGGGGTGGTGCAGTGGATAGGATGGGGGGCAGTGGATAGGAGGGGGGGCAGTGGATAGGAGGGGGGGCAGTGGATAGGAGGGGGTCAGTGCATGCAGAGGGGGGGCAGTAGATGCGGAGGAGGGGACAGTGGAAGCGGAGGGGGGGGCAGTGGATGCGGAGGGGGGGCAGTGGATGCAGGGAAGGGGGGCATTTGATGCGGAGGGGGGCAGTGGATACGGAGGGGGGGCAGTGGATGCGGAGGGGGGGGAATCTGATGCGGAGGGGGGGCAGTGGAAGTGGAGGGGGGCAGTAGATGAGGAGGGGGGGCAATGGGTGGGAGGGGGGGAAGTGGATGCGGAGGGGGGGGAAGTGGATGCGGAGGGGGGGCAGTGCATGCAGAGAGGGGCAGTGCATGCAGAGGGGGGGCAGTGGATGCGGAGGGGGGGACAGTGGATGCGGAGGGGGGGTGCAGTGGATAGAATGGGGGGGCAGTGGATAGGAGGGGGGGCAGTGGATAGGAGGGGGGGCAGTGGATAGGAGGGGGGGGCAGTGGATAGGAGGGGGTCAGTGCATGCAGAGGGGGGGCAGTGCATGCAGAGGGGGGGCAGTAGATGCGGAGGAGGGGACAGTGGAAGCGGAGGGGGGGCAGTGGATGCGGAGGGGGGCAGTGGTAACGGGGGGGGGGCAGTGAATGCGGAGGGGGGGAAGTGGATGCAGTGGGTGGCAGTGAATGCAGAGGGGGGGCAGTGGATGCGGAGGAGGGGCAGTGGATGCGGAGGGGGGGCAGTGGAAGCGGAGGGGGGGGGCAGTGGAAGCGGAGGGGGGGCAGTGGATGCGGAGGGGGGGCAGTGGATGCGGGGGGGAACAATGGATTGGAGGGGGGCAGCGGATGCGGAGGGGGGGCAGTGGATGCGGAGGGGGGGCAGCGGATGCGGAGGGGAGGCAGTGGAAGCGGAGGGGGGGCAGTGGATGCGGAGGGGGGGCAGTGGATGCGGGGGGGAACAATGGATTGGAGGGGGGCAGCGGATGCGGAGGGGGGGCAGTGGATGCGGAGGGGGGGGCAGCGGATGCGGAGGGGAGGCAGTGGAAGCGGGGGGGGGGCACCGGATGCGGAGGGGGGGCAGTGGATGCGGAGGGGGGGCAGTGGAAGCGGAGGGGGGCAGTGGATGTGGAGCGGGGCAGTGGATGCGGAGGGGGGGCAGTGGATGCGGAGGGGGCGGCAGTGGATGCGGAAGGGGGGGCAGTGGGTGCGGAGGGAGGCAGTGGGTGCGGAGGGAGGCAGTTGATGCGGAGGGAGGCAGTTGATGCGGAGGGGGGGCAGTGGATGCGGAAGGGGGGTAGTGGATGCGGAGGGGGGGCAGTGGATGCGGAGGGGGGCAGTGGATGCGGGGGGGAACAATGGAGAAGGAGGGGCCAGCGGATGCAGAGGGGGGGCTGTGGATGCGGAGGTGGGGCAGTGGATGAGGGGCAGTGGATGCGGAGGGGGGCAGTGGATGCCGAGGGGGGGGCAGTGGATGCCGAGGGGGGGGGCAGTGGAAGCGGAGGGGGGGCAGCGGATGCGGAGGGGAGGCAGCGGATGCGGAGGGGGGGCACCGGATGCGGAGGGGGGTCAGTGGATGCGGAGGGGGGCAGTGGATGCGGAGGGGGGGCAGTGGATGGGGAGGGGTTGGCAGTGGATGCGGAGGGGGGGGATGCTGATGCGGGGGGGGGGCAGCGAATGCGGAGGGTGGGCAGTGGAGGGTGTGCAGTGGATGGGAGGGGGGGGCAGTGGATGCGGGGGGGCAGTGGATAAGGAGGGGGGCAGCGGAGGGGGGGCAGCGGATGCGGAGGGGGGACAGCGGATGCGGAGGGGGGACAGCGGATGCGGAGGGGGGACAGCGGATGCGGAGGGGGGACAGCGGATGCGGAGGGGGGACAGCGGATGCGGAGGGGGGACAGCGGATGCGGAGGGGGGACAGAGGAGGGGGGCCAGCGGATGCGGAGGGGGGGCAGTGGATGCGGAGGGTGGACAGCGGATGCGGAGGCAGTAGAAGCGGGGGGGGGGGCACCGGATGGGGAGGGGGGAAGTGGATGCGGAGGGGGGGCAGTGGATGCGGAGGGGGGGGGCAGCGGATGCGGAGGGGGGGCAGTGGAAGTGGAGGGGGGCAGTGGATGAGGAGGGGGGGCAGTGGATGAGGAGGGGGGGCAGTGGATGGGAGGGGGGGCAGTGGATGGGAGGGGGGGGCAGTGGATGGGAGGGGGGGGCAGTGGATGGGAGGGGGGGGGCAGTGGATGGGAGGGGGGGGCAGTGGATGCGGGGCAGTGGATGCGGAGGTGGGGCAGTGGATGCGGGGGGCAATGGATAAGGAGGGGGGCAGCGGATGCGGAGGGGGGGCAGTGGATGTGGAGGGGGGGGGAAGTGGATGCGGAGGGGGGGGGAAGTGGATGCGGAGGGGGGGGGAAGTGGATGCGGATGGGGGGGAAGTGGATGCGGAGGGGGGGCAGTGCATGCAGAGGGGGGGCGGTGGATGCGGAGGGGGGGCAGTGGATGCGGAGGGGGGGCAGTGGATGCGGAGGGGGGGACAGTGGATGCGGAGGGGGGGTGCAGTGGATAGGATGGGGGGGCAGTGGATAGGAGAGGGGGGCAGTGGACGCGGAGGGGGGGAGCAGTGGATGTGGAGGGGGGCAGTGGCGCACAGACCGTGGGATCACCGCAACCGTCTCCCCAAACATCCCCCGCTCAAACAGCTGCCAGCGGTAATCCGGAATGGGGGGGAGAGGGGGAGCGGCAGCCGCACGGCCATGGCCAACGTGCCTGACCCATATACACACACACACACACACACACACACACACATACACACGAGGAGGAGGCCAATC